>NC_083354.1:67726885-68053447 GCF_030254825.1 Meriones unguiculatus
TAGAGTGAGTAGAGTTTTCCAGGTTTACTTACACATAAAAACCCTTTTCTTTTTGTTGTATCTATTACTATCATTGGAAGAATTATTTTTCTGTAACAGAAGTGATAGCTAATAGAAATTTGGTTTTATTTGCATGTTCAGTTGAAGGGTTCTATCTGTACACATACAGGGTTAGTCGCTTACTGTAGGCCTAGTTTCTAGGTCTTTCTTCAACTCTTGGTTCTATGGATACTGAGTTTTTAGGTAGATCACAGAAAGGGATATTTATCATACAGGTGTGTTCATGGCAGGTAGCTCTTTGTGAGTTCAAGGCCAGTCTGGTCTACATAGTGAGTATCAGGCCAGTATACAGAATCTTGAAAGACTGCCAAATACCTCATCTGAAGTAGGGAAGGAGCTACATAGAACAATTCTTTGCATGAAGTTGTGTTCCTAAAATCCTATAAATACATGATTTATATATTCTAGTTTGTGAGAAGACTTTGTACTTTGGCATGCTGACACATGCTGTTTATGGTGTTCTGACTCCAGCAAGGACAGTGATGCCTTTAAAGTGCTCAATGGCTAATACAGATCAGTGGCTTGTAAGTGTTTTACTTTGGGTAAGTAATGGAGTAAATTGATAGTGGATTTAAAATAGTACACACACTTCGTGAACTGGATGGTACATTTAAGGTTGGGGTAAGAAAGACTTGGAGAATTTCACAGCCTTGGAATCACCAGTTTTAGAGTAACTAAGAAAATTTAACTTTTGAATTTTCAGATTGGGTTTACTAGCTGTTATGAAGAAAAGTGTGTGTGTGTGTGTGTGTGTGTGTGTGTGTGTGAGAGAGAGAGAGAGAGAGAGAGAGAGAGAGAGAGAGAGACTGAGACTTGTATGCAGTGTCTGTGGAGCCCAGAAGGCATCAGATCCCCTGAAACAGAAGTTACAGGTGGTTATGATTATGAGCTGCCCAGTATGGGTGCAAGGAGTGGAACTCAGACCCCTGGAAGGGCAGGAAGTGCTCTTTATCACTGAGTCATTAACCTCACTGATAGTGCAAAACTTTAGTTTAGAGAATTCCTGAAATATTGTTTTATATTGCTATTTTTGAGTTACTAATTCTAAGATTGGTAGTTTTAAAACTGTTACATTGATTTTCGATTTTGCATGCATCATTTTAGGTGTTTACAGAATGTCTTGTGTAACTTATTTATTAAAATTAATTAAATCATATATTCTACTTCAGCAGTTAATAGAACTTGAACCATCTCCAGCCTAATTGATTAATTAATGGGTACTGGGAAATATGAGGTAACAAATGCCGTCAAATTAAGCCTTCATTTTCTTTCATTTAGGCTACACCAGAACAATGCATTGCTTTCAGTTTGGAGAGCTGAGTAGCTGCTGCCGAGCATGGACAGATTGTCTTTGCACTGTTCTCTGTTGTACTATTTCAGTTTAAAACAGAATTATTTTAATTTTGGAACAGGTAAAAGACATTCAAGATTTTAAAATCACTTCATTTACTCTAAACATGATAATTTGGTGGATATAAAGTGCTAACATCACAAAATCCTGATCTCACAGTTCCTGGCCACATGGCCTTACATTAGTCATTTCTCTTTTTTGAAAATGAAAATTGTCTTTCTTTGAATGAAAATGAAATCACTCTGCCTACTTCATAGTGATTCTGCACACACTTGGTAAACACCCATTGGGCACATACCCTGCTCAGTGCTAGAATAAGGCGCATTACCAGTCCTTAAGGCCGTATGCTTTCAAGAGCAGAAGTAAACAAAATAGGAGCACTGTGATAATGACGGTGCATAGGCCATGAAGATCTACAGGCTCCTGTGTCAGCTTGGGCTAGTGAGAGGATGGGCTTAAAGATAGGAGCGTGTAAGTTAGGTGTAGAAGATGGGGAGAGGGAACTGAAGAAGGAGAAGTATTCTACTTAGAGCAACCAGCCTCCCCAGCCGTATCTCTTTTTGTCTGCTTGAGTCTAGAGCACTTTTAGGTTTCAAGAATATAGGATACTGTTAAGTTCTTTACTGACCTCAAAATCTTTTTATTTATTTGCATGTTTAATGTTGTAGTGGAAATTGAACCCCAGCTCCATGCATGCAAGGCAGTGACCCTATCATGAGTTATCCCCAGTCCTGACTGAAATCTTGACTACTGCCATTGGAAGGTTACGAGAAATAAAATGCCTCACTTGGAGTTTTTTTAGTGACTGGAAAAAGAATCAGCAGAGAATGACTCTGAATTTTAACTACATAGACTTTATAGATGGTAAACACTAAATCAGAAGATTCTGAAGTCTTAATACAGCTCATGGATTTGCTGGTGTAAGCTTCCTGCCATTGTAGTAATAAGCAGGTGTGAGTCCCTGCTATTACCTGTGTAGCACCGTTAGACAACCTAGCGTCATAAAACTTGGTCAGTGCTAATTTTAGCTATCCTGTCTTTCCTCTTCTGACACTCAACAGAAGTGAAAATTAAAATGTGATAGAGATAAAAATAGTATTTATTCTGGAGCTTACCCTCCAATAACCACCAAGATTATTTTTTAAAGTTTTTACAGTTTTTGATAAAAGTTTTTGAAGTATAAAATACAGTCTTACACATGTTTATATAGATTATTTCTTGATATAATAGAAAAGAAAACTGAATTTTTTATTTTGCTCTTTACTTTCTTTGTTCACATTTATTTAAATATGGCAAGAAAAAAGGATGAGGTTTTTGTGCTGAGTTCTGAGTGCTTTGGTTTGGACTGAACTGTTCCATAGTTAGAATGGACATGATCTTTGTCCTGTGGCTTAACCAAATGGTGTGTCAGTACAGATGTTAGCTCAAGAGACAGAAGACCCAAGCTTATATAAGAGCTCTGCAGGTAAGAGATCTTTCTGTTCCTGGAAAGACAACAGTAATGCCAACAAGGACTACAGTTATTTGATACCCCAGAAGGCCTGTCCCTTAAATTCATTTTCCTCACAACCCCACAGGCTATCTGGCACATGTCATACAGGACGGTGTCCAAGATAGAGAAGGAATTACATCCCATGTAGGGCCATTGACACACTTTTAGAACCTTTAGCAGCACCCCTTATGCAGTTTTATCCAGCACTGGGGCACTTGCACATACCCCTACTATCACTCAACAGAGACTTAATTTGAGAGACATTTTGGGTGGTTATAATCAAGATTGGTTTCTCTTATTGAGAAATGAAGGCATGACTTCCAAGTAAGGAACCAGCAGCACTAGCTAGCCATAACTGAGCAAATGGAAACATGGGGTTTGTTGTTGTGTGTTCTCAAATTTGAGAATTATATTGAAAGTGTATCAGTAGTGGCCAAGTAATGGGTGAGACATGTGGAGTAGAACTGTTTGATACGTAGTGCCTGTAAGGATTTGGATCAGCCCAGAGCTCTGTGAGGTTTCACATCACCTTTCCTACATTGGGGAGAGTGGCAGTACCTATTCATGTCATGTTTCATAGCTGACACAGTTGTAGCTGCCTTGTTGTGGAGAGGAGCTGTTGAGCCTGACCAAACAGCTAGGCTTAGGCTTTGGTTATGACAGTAGAGATGATAAGAGACTGTAGGGCTAGGGAGAGAGCTAGGAAGACAAGAGCTTTCCATGCAACCAGAAACCGTGAAGAAATGCCACGTGCTTGTAATCTGAGCATGTGGAGAGGGGTGGAACCTTGGTATATACTGATTAGCCACTCTAGTCTAATTAATGAGCTCCACAGTCCAGTGACAAACCCTGTTTCAAAAAACAAGGTCGATGGCACTTGAGGAACAACACCCAAGATTGTTCTGTGTCTCCTATGAGCATGCTCATACATGCCATGCACACAAATACACAAAATTATACAAAATTGTCTGGTAAGTAGGTAGATACATAACTAGTATATGCAAAACAGTATCAAAAATTTTGTCATTAGGGCCTCAATGAGTTTCTTTTCCTTCATGTCTCACAGCAGAAATTTGAAAGGTATTGTTTCTTCAGAAACAACCACACTGGAGATTTTAAATCTAGTACCTACACACAGGAACTTGGCTACATAGGCTTAGAATTTTTACAGAATACTTTAAGTATCATTATACTTTTAAGTTTCATTAGCCAACCAGGAATTGTTCTTCGTTTTATGATTTTTTAAAAAAAATTTTCCTTATTTATTTGTTTGTTTGTTTGTTTTTTAACATTTTTTTTATGTATGTGAATGCTCTGTTTTCACAGCACACCAGAAGAGGGCACCAGATCTTATTATAGATGGTTGTGAGCCACCATGAGGTTGCTGGGAATTGAACTCAGGACCTCTGGAATGGCAGACAATGCTCTTAAACACTGAGCTGTCTCACCAGCCCAAGAGTCATTCTTGCTGGCACGTACGTCATGATTTTTATGAGAAAGATTTGGTAGATATCCCTTGGTCCTTAAGCAGACCTTGAAGACACAAAGCAAGTAAATCTGAAAATGAGTACATGCTTTAAATGTGGTTGGTATTACAGGATTACATTTCCCTCCATATAGAGCCTCTGTTGCCCAAAGGGGCTTCCTTGCAGGCTGAGGTTAGCGGGAGGCTTCTTCATTAACGTTTCCTATTACGCCATGATTGATGCAGAGGATCTTACAGTTTATAACCATGTGCTTGAAAGACAAACACGTGGCTTTATCATGCCGGTGTCTTTTCTTGCTGCTCACTTTCTCTGTTCTTTAAGATTTATTTTTATGTATGTATGTGTGTATGTCTACCTGCATATGGGGGTGGTTCTGAGGAAGCCAGTAGAGGGTGTTGGATCTCCAGAGCTAGAATTAGCAGCCAGTTGTGGATACTGGGAACTGAACTCAGGTCCGCTGAAAGAGCAGGGCGTACTCTTGACCACTAAGACATTTTTCTTTATTCTTAGAATTGAGTCCATTCTTCTTACAGATGTTTCTCTAGAGCTTACACTACAGTTTTCATTTAGACTGGTTGTTTCCTTGGCTACGGAACAGTCGTGTTGACTTCCCCACCCCTTACACACTCACACACACACACACCAGCTTTCATTAGACCATGGTATTTTATTGACCATAACTTTTTCATCTTGTAGCTTCTTTTCTAGGTTTTTAATTTTCAGTTTGCTACAGTATATTCTTTTTTTTAAAGAAGAGATGTTTAATCATGTAGCTTACAGATGTAATAGATGTAGAGAAGGCAGATACTGAGCTAATGAATGCAGTTTTGTAAGAGATTTCTGAGGCATTTTTTTCCTGTTGGGAAAGCAGATGAGGGGCTTGGCTCAGGGCTCCAAGACCCAAAACAGGTGCCAACAATAGAATAAGTGTCAGCAATAGAATAGTTCACCAACAAGGCAATTAGGGGCATGAAAACACGTTCCTGGAGATTTAATGCACGCTACTTCAGGTTGTACTGCTCTTTAAGGGGCAGTGCACAGACATCTTACACTGTCTTCACAAGTCCTTGTCATAAAATAGCCACTGGTGCGCATGGTCCTGTTCCTATAGGAACAAGTTACAGTATATTCTTAAATAATTTTTTAGAAGAGGGCCATACACAAACTGAGTTTTTGTGTAACTATGAACAATCCTCTTGCCTTATAACTTCTTTCATAGGTGACGTAATAAGGTTTCGTAGGAGACTCACTGGATCTTTAAGATCTTAACTCATGTACCTTGACTTCAAAGAGCCCTTCCCTACCTACCTTGATTTAAATTGTAGTCCTGTATCCCTCATCTCCCTTTACTAATTTTTCTCTGACAGCTACCACAGCCTGCTATGCTCTGCGTTTTGTCATTAGTTCACCCCACTAGAGAGTGCCAAACAAAGGTCAAACTTCTGGTATTCACAGTTATACCCTTGGTATCTAATAATGACGGACAAACAGTAACTCCTCCATAAATAGTTGCTAAATGAGTTAATGAATCTTCCTTCATCCTTCTTATAGTTCTAAACTTAGGTTATGTCATTTCCCCTAAGAACGTTGAAGGAATTGATCAATTGTCCTATTGTTATTAATGTGAAATATGTCAAGATGGGTGTTTCTTTTGTAGGTGATCCATTTCTTCTGTTTTTGAAAGCTTTATAGTTTTTTTAGAGCTCTGGAAATAGCTGTCTTTCTGTCTTTCTTTTCTTTTTAGATGGGTTTTATGAGGTAGTCCCAACTGTCCTGAAACTCAAAGCTCTGTCTGCCTCTGCCTCTAAGTGTTAGGGTGCTGGGATTAAAGGTGTGCACCACCATCGCCAGCTTAGAAATTCTTCTCTTGAGACAGGGTCTCACTATGTAGCTCTAGGTATTCTGGAACTCACTATGTAGACAGGCTGGCCTTGAACTCACAAAGATCGGCCTGCAATGCTTTGGCCTGCAAACATTTGACTCAAATCCCTGTCACCCCACTATATTATGTTGAGGTCAGACTCTGGTCTTTTTCTGCTTTCTGTCTCTTTACCCTACACTCTGAAGTCTAACAAACTCAACCAGAGCCATTCATGTCATGCTATGGCAAACAGTCTGTTTCCATTTTGTGATGACTTCAGACCTTGCTGTGGGGAAAATGGACATAAGAAGCCTCTTCTTGCTGTGTTGGCCTTTGAGCCAGCACCTCACCCATGATAAGCAGAGGCTGTACACCAAGTAGTACCCCAACTTTTTAATGTTGGGTTAGGATTTTTTAACTTTTAATGTAGTATTCCCAGCTTTTTAATGAAAAACTTCTCTGTCCCAATGCTTCCCTTGAGGAAAAAAAAAAAAAAAAAGCTAAAGGGACCTTTTAAGACTGTAGTGATTTTGTGGTACTTTTACTTTGAAATTTTAATCTTAATGGATAAAAATTTTTAATACTGAAATTATTATTAAAGCAGTTTTAAATTATTTCTTTTATATTTTGACATAATTACACCATTTTCTCCTCTCTCTTTTCTTCCTCCAAACCCTCCCATATACTTCTTGTTCTCTTTCACATTTATGGCCTCTTTTTTTCATGAATTGTTGTTGTGTGTACACATATCTATTCCTAAATACGTAAGTACAACCTGCTCAGTCTGTAATGTTAGTCATACGGATGCTTTCAGGGCTGACCATTTGGTATTGGGTAACCAATGAGTGTGCCCTCCCTGAGGAAGACCTTTTACAACTCAGCATTCCTTAGTTACCTGTATGTCTATATGTTGGCTCTTCACCATCCACTTTGAGCTGCCTATTGTTATGGTACTTTTCAGCTCATGTTTAGGCAGTCATGTTGGTGAGACTTTATGGTTGAAGCTACTAGCATTCCTAGGAGACATAATCTCACAGCAAACTCAGGTCCTCTGGCTCTCAATACTCTTTCTGTCCCGTCTCTCAGTGCTCCCTGAGCCTTCGTCGCTGGAGTTACTTACTGGGACCGGGCTCACAACTCTGCACGTTGATCAGTTATGGATTTCTGTAATAGTTTCTGTCTCTGGCAAAGAGAAGTTTGCTTGATGCGGGGTGAGAACTATATCTATCTGGGTAGATGTAATTAAGGGTTTTGCTGGTTTAGTGGTTGTTTTCTCCAGGTTCCATGACTTCACTAGCACTGAGTAATTAAGTAGGATCCTAGTACCACGGGATTTCCTCTTGTTGAAAGAGTCTTAAGTCTAACTAGAGAAAATGATGGTTTTTGCCAAGGTGTGTGTGCCCTTGCTGTACCCTTGGGGTTATCATGCTGTGCTGATCATTGTTGTTGTTCATAGAAGTCATACCTAGGAGGATTGTTGGTTGCTTCCTTCTATTGGAAGTTAGAATGGCACCTTCTGGTATCATGAAAGCCAGTCACCAGGGAACAGGCCTTCAGGTCAGTTCCAGCTCAGAGATCCTATAGATCTGTATCTAAAGTGCATGGTGTCTTCAGCAATAGGGTCTTACCTTCTACCTCTGGAGGGGACAACACAGAGCAATAGCAATAGCATCAGTTTTAGATGCCGTTTTCTGTGTAAACTGTTCTCTTGCTCCACTGTTGGGGCTTGATTGGTCAGTACTTGGACCTTTCCCTGCAGCTCATTCTATGGTCACAAGCTTTCCCTTTTTGGGGTGGTAGAATTATGATGAAATTCATATTTTATATAGTCACAGTTTAGTCATTCAGAATGTTCAGTGTATGTACAGAATTGTACTGCTGTCTCTCCTCCATACTGTCATATTTAGAGCATTTTCACCGTCAGAAACAAAGTCCATATTTTTGAACTATCTTTCCCAGTCCTAGGCTACCATGGACTTATTCTGTACTCTTATACTAGTTTGTAGGTGTCTTATAGTAGACCAATGTAGTTTGTAGCTCTTGTGTCTGGCTGCTTTCACAGTAGCATGTTTTCAAGGTTCATTATGTTACAACATAAGTTAGTATCTTCCCACCCCCCTTTTTCCTTTTCTACGGATTTTAAACAATGTATTTTTATTATTTTCACTTCTTCAATTCCTCCTGGAGCCACCTCTCTTCCCTACCAGTCCAACCCCATGTCTCTTTTTTTGTCCCTTAAGTCCAGTTTGTGCTGCCCACATGCTCTCGGGTATGTGGCCATCCATTAGAGCATGACCTACCTACCAAGGGCTCCACTCTTAAGGAAGACCAACTCTCTGACAAGCATCTGTCAGTTGCCAGTAGCTCCTCAGCTATAGTAGGGACTTCATGCCTACCCTACCCTCTTCATGCTGGGCTTTTGTCTGACTTGAGATCGTACGGGACTTGGGTACACTGTGAGTTCATAGGTGCACTTCCTGTCACTGTATCCCAAATACATGTTTCCTAGAGTCTTTGAGTCCCTCTTCCTCTTACAGTTCTGCCTCTTCTTTGCAGAGATTCCCCAGGCCTTGGGAGGGTGTGATATAGTGTCCCTTTTACAGAGGCATCTGTAGTCTCTTATTCTCTGCGGCATGACCTATTGTAGATTCCTCTGTTGATCCAAAAGTAAACAAAAAATGAATGTGCTAAGAGCATACCACCTTAAAGGCACTTTAATGGTGAAGATTGAGAGATGCACTAATATTTCGGTATAATGATGTCCTTAGTAATCTGATGATGATGATTATTATTTTTATTATTATTTCCATTTTGCAGAGTAGTGTGCTAGATTTTCCAATTGAGTATCTTACTCCTTTTTAATTGCTGAGTAATATTCCAATAACTGGATATATACTATATTCTGTTTGTCCATGAAGTGAAGTTTTGAGTTTCCATGTTTGGCTGTTGCACATAAGGCTGTTACCAACATTTGTATACATGGAATTTATGTGGACTTTTGTTCCAGTTTCTCGAGGATATGTATCTAGGAGTAGAATTAGGACAAATTGTAATTTTGATTTGTTTAATATTTTGAGGAACAGCCGCTTTAAAACAGCTGCATTAGTTTTCATCTCTCTCAGCACTGTTTAATGCTTTCAACTTTTCTCCATGTTTCCCAACATTTGTCATTTATGAGCTGACGGATTATAGACATCTGATTGTGTCGCGTTATTTCTTTCCTGATGGATGAAGTTGAGCATATTCTCATGTGCCTACTACACATTTTCATGCCATCTTAAAGAAATGCATGTGCTGGGCCTTTGCCAATATTTTTAAAGATTTGTTTTTTGTGTATTGACTTCGTTTACATTCATGTATGATACTTGTAGAGGCCAAAAGAGGGTGTCACCTCCCCTGGAGTTGGAGTTTCAGGCAGTTGCTAGCTCCCATAGGTACTTCAAACTGATGGTGGTGTTGTGTAAAAACAGAAAGTGCTCTTACCCTACCCAGTCTCCTTTATCCCTCATTACCATTTGTTATTTGTACTGGACTGCCACTTGTAGACTTGGCTTTGGAGTATTAGATATTAGATGGCCATAAATACCTGGAAAAACAATGTTTATAATTCTTAAAAACATAAAATTAAAATAACAAATATAAAAAATTAAAAATGAGGGATTTTAGGTACAAAGGTCAGAAGCTGTTGATTTTCTGTGAGCAGCATGATTCTATGTGTCAACTTTGCACTTGTGAGCAGCTCGAGGATTTCTGCAAAGCACTTCCCAAATTTGTGCTAAAGGCAGCTGTTCTGCAGGAGCCCCGTGATTACAATCCTTGCATCCCCATTGAGTTTGCACAATTTATCAAACAGTTTTTAAAAACTGTTTCCACAGGACCTTTTTACACATATGCTCAGCTATGTGTAAACTTCTGATCTTTAGCTGTCTGAGCACTTAGTTTGGATGATACTAACAGTGCTCATCTGCATGTGTAATGTTACTGTTGTGTGTTACATGTCATGTTCAGGTAGTTTCTTGTTTGATTATCACAGTAAGGGGTTGTCAATTCTTTACGCTTCTTAAAGCTATCCTTAATAATAAGCTTTTCCAACTCCTTAAAACCAGCAGATTTTGAAGCTGCTTTGCCATTTGGAGGTACAGGTTTCTAAAAATAATGGAAAATATTTTTAGTTAGTTTTGCATTTAAACTGCAATAGCATTAATTTGAAAATTTTATTTTAAGTGACATTTGTAAAAGGAAAGCAACATTATAAGAATTTTACTATTAGGTGATTCTGTGCCTTCCTAATTGACTATTTACTGCAGAAAAATAGTGAATATAACCAACAGCGAAACTAGCAAGTTTTAAAATTATTAAATATTGTGCTGTACTTAGTCTTAACTTTTCTTTAAATGAAAGACATTTATACATGAATTTTAAAAAGCTCACACTTTATTGAAAGGCATAAAATATCCCCCTTTTAGCCTCCCCTCCCCAAATCACTAGGAGTTTTCCTTTAGTTAACTGTACAGTAGTATCATGCTCCTTTGCAATTTGTTCCTTGAGCATCCTGTTTGTTCCTTGAGCATTATAAAGTACATGTTCGGTTTTGTATTTTCCCTTTTCAGTGACAGTATTCCAGTGTCTAAGTGTGTGAGGCTCACATACTTGGTGTTTTATTGTATTCCCATCAAGAGACAACACAGAGTGGCAGTGGAGTATGTGCCAACTGGGCTGTTTCAGTTCCAAAGTGGAATTTGTGTTGTATATTAGTATCCTAAACTCCACAGGGAAAGGCTTTTTGGGCACTGCAGCAAGAGAGCAGGGGGTATTGTTGTTGCCTTGCCATACTTGTGAACTTGATCAGGCATGGTGGTGCATGCCTTTGATCCAGCAGTTGGGTAATAGAGGGAGGCAGATCTGTGAGTTCGAGGCCAGCCTGGTCTATAGAGCAAGTTTCAGGAAGCCAGAGAGATACATGGTAGAGAGACCCTATCTCAAAAACAAAGACTTGTGAATTTAAATTCAATCTACTTAAACTGTAAAAATCAAATTATGTTTAGAAATAACACTTTAAACTCCATTACCGTGCTTTCCCTCATCTTTACAGGTTGGGTTAGAATTAAACAAGTCAGATAGAGGCTGTTTTTAATGTAATAGTGTGAGGAAACCTTTTTCTTTACTGTATGCCACTTACTGTTCTGTTGCTATGAATAGACACCATGACCAAGGCAACTTATAAAGAAAGCCTTTCATTGTTGGACTCTTGTTTACAGTTTCAGAGGTTAGTTCATTATCATCATGCTGGGGACTATGGTAGTGTGCAGGGAGGCATGTCCTTGGAGCAGTAGGTGAGAGCTTATATCTTATCCACAAATGAGAGTCAGAGAGAGACTGGACCTTGAAACCCATCCCCTGTGACACACCTCCTCCAACAAGGCCACACCTCCTAATCCTTCTCAGAACAGTTCCACTAGCTTCAAATATTCAAATATATGAGAGACGTTCTCATTCAAACCATCACACTGTACACACTTACATTCTATATAGGAATGTTAATATGCTATTGAACTGTGATTGTCATTGTTTGGATATCTGCTTCTGTGATTTAAAAAAAAAAAAAAAAGCCATGACCAGAAACAGCTTGAAGAAAGGGTTTATTTTATCTCACATGTCCCCGTTGATCACAGTCCATCATGAAGGGGAATCAAGGCAGGAACCTGGAGGCAGGAACTGAAGCAGAGGCTGTGGAGGAATGCTTCTTACTAGATTACTCCTCATGACTCTCTCAGCTTGCTTTATTATAGAACCCAGCACCGCCAGCCCTGGAATGCCCCCTCCACAGTAGACTAGGCTCTCCTGTATCAGTCACTAAGAATGTCCCACAGGCCTGCCCAGCACATTTTCTCAATGGAGATTCTCCTCTCAGATGGTTCTAGTTTATGCCAAGTTTACATAAAAACTAGCCAGCATAACACTTTTCTATTAAACTTTAATTAACCAGAAATAGGGGAGATTGAGCTCTTTATGACTGAGTTTTTGTTTTGTGTGCCTCCTTTCTTACCAGAATCTTCCTGACAAGCACCTTTTCTTGCTTGAACATTGTTTGTACTGGTTTGTTTTCACTAATTACCTGTGAAAGAACTACCTTTAAATTACCTACTCTAGTTCCTTGCGTAAGGAGAGTCTAGCATAAAATTAAGTTCTCAGTCAGTGATAAGCAGGGGTTTTGTTGAAAATCTTTCTTTGAGATTTGGTATGTAATGTACTGATTTTTCCCCCAATAAACTAACTGTTTATGCAATATAAAAAAAATTTGGAAAACATATCAATAAAAAAAAAAGGCATTATAGAGGTGTTCGCTCCTAATCCTTTTATACTGCAGATGTTGGAGTGGGTTTTCCTTCTTAATGTAAGAGTGGTGAGTTCTGGGCGTCACACTTGCCTTATGTAAGGCCCTTGATGTGGGAGTGGCCAGGCCCCACCTCCAGACTCCTGAGAGCTGGGCCCAGCCCCACCACCTAGCTTCCTCTAACCACCTTAATGTCTGTCTCCTGCCCTAGAGGTAGGAGAGTGGCCAGGCCCTGTCTACAGAAAAAAGCCCAAGATCAGGCTACACAATCCCTCTGATCCCAGGTCACCCAGGAAAGCTCCTCCTCCACAAGAAACCCTATAGAAAGCCTGCCTCCTCAGTTCTTTGCTGCTTTTCTCCTGAGCAGAGACAGCCAGCCACTCTCTCTCTCCTGTCCTTCCCAATAAATCTCTTTATAGGTGTACACCTAAGATGGAAAGATGTTTTCGCAGTTGTGAGCCAAGGAATACCATCCACAAAGTCATACCACACAATGCACCTCACGTAAGAGATTGTTGGGAGGAAAAAACTCAGGGAAGTCTGGGGGGTGGGGCCTTGCCCTTGGAGCTCCTCAAGGACAGAACCTAGCCAGTAGAGCTCCTCAGGCTGGTGGTCTGCCCACTTGTCTTGTGTGGCAGCTCAAGGGGCCACGCCTGGCATCTGGAGGTCTCCAGGGGTGGTGCTTACGATGGGAGTCTCTGCCACCCGATCTGCTGTGTGGCTGTTTGGGATTCCTTGGCTCTAGTCAGGACACCTTTCTCTCATCAGAGCTGGAACACATACCCTCTACTCCAGGAGAGGACTTGGAGCACAAGGCTCATACTTACACCTGTGACTACCAGTAGCTGCCCCCATCTTGCCTGTCTGCATTAGTATTCTAACCATGCATTTACATACATGCTTTCTTTAACCTTTAGGAAAAAATCTAATTCTGAAACATTTTTGGTTTGCTTATAGATTGGTCAAAGAAAAGGTGATGTATGAAAAAGAAGCAAAGCAGCAAGAAGAAAAGATTGAAAAAATGAAGGCTGAAGATGGCGAAAACTATGCCATTAAGAAGCAGGTAAAGTGACCCTTGGGGAAAAGTGTACTAACTGATGTAGTCTTTATGACAGTGTCAGAGAAAGTACTGTTCCCTGTGGAGACTTCCATTTGAAGATAAGGAAACTGAGCTGGGGAGGAATGGCTATAATTTTGGCATTCAGAAAGTTGAGGCAGGAGGATTGCTACAAGTTGGAAGCCAGCCTGTGGACTAGTGGAGCCCTGTCACACAAACAACAACAACAACAACAAAATCCAGTAAAACCAGAAATAAAGCCCAACAAAGATAGAAAACAGAAACAAGTGAAATAACTGTAGCAGGTCACACAAACTCCCATGTGTGAACACAAGAATTCCATGGTTGCTCTCTACCATGCAGCTCTACAGCGTCTCCAGTTCTAAGGGTTAAATATAAAAATTATGTAGCATATGAAGTATAAGTTTAAGTGCATGTTTAAATTCAGAAATAGCTCCCCAAACTGATGTGAAGACCATTAAAGTAAAATATATACTGTATGTCTCATAATAGGTAGGAAACTGATGCAGACCAGAGGTTCATCTACAGTGAAGGATAATGAAAGTGCTGTATGCACACAGTGGACTAGAACTCAAATTAGGATGATGTCATAAAATTTGCAGGAAATGTATGGAACTGGTTGGTTTGGGTAGTTACATACATTTTCTGTTCTTGTATTATAGTCGTTCCTGGACCTCTTCATTCTTTCAGTGGCTACAGGAGCCATTCAGTGTAGTGCTTGGTGATTTCTGCCTACTCACTTGATCTTGCTAGAAGTGTGTCCACTTCTTTAAGTCAACCTTTTGTTTTGCTGACTTCTCTCTCTGTAGTTTTCCTATGTATAATTTTATCAATTTGTACCTTTATAATCACTTTAACTCCTTTGATTGTTTTGAGTTTATTTACTGCCTTTTTCTATTTGTTTTTTGTTGTTTTGGGGGAGGAGAGGTTGGTGTGTTTGGTTTTTGTTACTTTTGACAGGGTCTCAATATGTAGCCCTGGCTATCCTGGAACTGCCTGATTAGACCAGCCAGGCTTAAGTGCTGGTTCTTTTTTATATTTTTTGAGGTAAAAACATAGATTGGAGAGCACTTATCCTTGCTGATGTGAGCATTCAGTGCTGCATTTCCATCCCAGCACTAGTTTTGGTCTGGCTGCATCCCACAGTTTTCGGCCTTAGCCTTCCAAGTGCTAGGATTAAAGGTGTGTGCTACCTCTACCCTATTGACTCTAGTTGTAGTCAGAGCATGTGCTATGTATGATTGTGTGGTTTTTAGGTTTTTGTTTTGTTTTCATTGTTTGACCTAGGACATGGTCTGCTGCAGTGTTTCATAGGGCTTACATGTATTTCCTTACTAATAGCTTACTGTGCTGGTGTCTATTTCATGCCTACCTTTGCTCATTTTTGTCTAATATTTCTATAAATTATTGAACATAAGTATGGAAATGCCCATCTAAATATGTGCATTTGTCTGTTTATCTGTTCAGTTTGTACACAGAATCATGTTGTCTTGATATGCTGATGATGTTAATATGATACTCCTTTTGCCCCTAACAGCATTTCTTGATCTGCAGCAGTCTACTCTATGCAGTATTAATGTACTCACTTTTACTGATGTGTTTTTTTTTTTTTCAAGTTTCCACATCATTTTCCATCCTTTTATTTTCTGTTTCTTTGTATCTGAAGTGAATCTCTTATGGATGGCATATGGTTGGGTACAGTCAGTCTATCTCCATACTTTAGAAGGTTTGTTTGCACCATTTACATTTCATGTTGTTGCTGTACCAGTTTACACCCCCTTCTCCTTTTTCCCTCAGTGGATTCAGCAGTAACCAGACAAACACAGGTCAAACGGATTCCTAATTCACCATGCAAGCATGTTAACATCCTGCCACTATTTAAAAGAAAAGACTTGGGCTAGAGAGATGGCTTAGAGGTTAAAAGAGAACACTTGATTATAATTTCGGAGTTCCATCTGACAAATGAATATGATTTTCATTGGCTCCAGAGACAGCTGATACTATTCTAAAGGCTGTAAACCCCTGGTTCCAAGAGCTGGCTTGCTCAGGAAGCTGCAAGCCTCACTCTAATCAGTCGCCAGACAGCCTAACAACGTTGCCACATTGTTTCACAGAGGTCTTCCAGTGACAAAGAATTCTTATTGATTGTAATATTTCCTTTCAATTTTTGTTAAATTATAAAAGAAATCAATCAACTTTTAGGTTCTGCAGTCTATAGATTGCCTAGTCTTTCCTAACTTCCATTTTACCAGAGTACATACCCCCAAAAAGTTATAACTTGTTTTAAAATGCATCTCATGTCAGGGGAAGTGGCATTCCATGGTGTTCCCCCAAGGTTCCTTATGTGTCCTGTGCTAAGACCCTGATTTCCCCTCAGATATAATGTAGTAAGCATTAGAATAAACCATGTAGTCAAGGCTTCTAAAGAAAGGTACCACTCATTGGAATCACTGCTTTCCAAGGAAGATACTGTGAAAGAACAATACTCAGTTAAATTTGTATTTCATCATGTTAAGTTGTTATTTCTTGTGGACAAAATCCCAGAAAGTGGGCACTAAGTTCCCACTCCTAGTTAAGAAACTGTTCCCAAATGAAAACTGCTGGGAGAAACAAAATCAGTTTCCTTTAATGGAGTGATACTTGGTATATCAACCGCAGTCCAGGGCAGGCTCAGGAGTAGTTAGCTAACACAATTTGGACTCCATGGTTTTTAGTGGCCTTTTTGTTTGTTTGTTTGTTTGTTTGTTTTTTAAAAAACATGAACTTGGCTGGGTAGCAATTTGGGAAGGGCCTGGGAGGAGATGGGGGACAGGAAAGAATATGACAGTATACTGTGGAAATTCCCAGAGAATTAAAAATATTATCCCTGGGGCAGTAGTAATTAATTGCTACAAGTGAAAGTATTCAACTTACAGATATGATGCAGGTATGGCTTATGTTGTTTAAAAATTACATATGGCAAATATATTCAATGCAAATTTTGGGGTTTTTGGTTTTTTTTTTGTTGTTGTTTTGTTTTTTAATTTCAGCCTACTGTAGATTAAATCTTCAGGTGTGGAACCTGTGGCGGTGGGGACTGACTGTAGAGGAAGTTTAGTGAATAATTGGGGTGGAATACAGGAGAATGAACTTTTGCACTGTTCTAGCTTGCTAGACTATCAGAAGAGATAAGAAAGAATAGAGGTTATGTTGCACAGTGCTGCTTAAAGTTCATTCAGTAACATTAAAGCTTGAGAAAAATGTAAAGATACATTGTGCTTGTATATGAGTTTGACCTAATTCTTTGTATTCATCTTTTTATTCATCGTCTTATTTAATACCTGTAAGCTATTCTGCAGGAATTCCATAGGAGGGGAAATCTGAAATGTTCCTCTCCCCAGTTTTTCATACCAGATATACAAAAATAACTTAGTGGCATTGATTGAATGTCTATTTACCTGAGAGTAAAAAGTCATGCTCCTATGTTTGAGATTTTAACCCATGCCTTATTAGTAACCCAAGAAAATAGACATGCATAGAGTACCTGAATGCTGTAATGGTTGTATTACAGTATAAGCTATTACAGACTGTCAAAGAAAGCAGGAAGATACTGGGACCTACTAAAGTTTCCATTATATTTCAGTATTTTTGCCATTAACTTGTGTAAATCTTGTTTTATTTGAGCTAGGTAATCTTGATTAATTTTGTACCCTTTTCTCTGAAAGCTTTTGATCGAACATATTTTGGGAAAAAAAAAATTGTTACCGTTATATCTCTCTCTGAGAATAATTAAGGAAACAAAGCTTTTGTACCAAGTGAAAAAAGGCTTATAATTCACCATCTTGACTGACTAGTGACCAATTTCCTAATTTTCTTTTGTGTTTTGATATACAATATTGCTTTAAGTGGTAGATTTTATGTCCAACATCTTTTAGAGTAAATGTGTTTCTGTGTTTTTCTTCATGTGGAATAGGCAGGAAGTTTGGATTCAGAGGGCACCACATTGATAATTTGTCTCAAACTGCTTGGGGAGAATAATCTGTCTCCTAAAATGAAGCACAAGGATAAGTAATAACTTTTTATGCATGATAAGCACCAAAATATGAACCTGCTGGTCTTTGCTTTTCATTTTTCTTTACCTCTGTCTTTCAGTGAGTCCCTCCTGCAGTGTGCACATGATGTGATCAATAACTCAATAACTTCTCTCATGCAGTAATTATCTCCCTGTGATATTATCTGAGCACTGTTTTCCTTTATTACCCAAAGATGCAGGAGATATTTATATGACCAGCTGATCCCATTTTAGATAAAGGTGCTTTGTGGCAGCAGGGGAATCATTTGCTTTAAATAGCCTTTTAAAATAAGAGCTGAATGAAAAGCTTTGCCAGTTAATTTTCACTTAACTATGAGAAGGTGATTATCAAACAGGAGAAAAATACAAAACTTTTGTGCAAGTTCCACTTAGAACTTGTACTTTGTAGATATTACAATATAATAAACCCAATTTAGAGGGTTGAATCATTAACATAATCATACTTTTTATTTCTTCCAAATCATTAGTTATATAAAGTAAATATTCATAGTTGTGTCATCTCGACGTGCCTCACAAATGTTGTCATGACAGGCAGAGATCCTGCAAGAGTCGAGGATGATGATCCCAGATTGCCAACGCCGGTTGGAAGCAGCATATACAGATCTTCAGCAAATATTAGTAAGTAAAGATTTGTCTCAGATTTTAAATTGTTTTCAACCTAATACATGGAAAACAAAATTTTTGAATATTTTACACTATAGCTACTTGAAGTGATGTTTTATTCATTTGTTCATATGGTCTTAGTTTCTCCTCTTGTATGATTACATATTCTTGGCTCAGAGTTCCAGGTCACAGTCCACCATAGCAGGAAGTCACATGACTTGAGAGAGCCTAGTTATAGTGCATCCATAGTCAGGAACAGGATGAAGTGAATGTTTGTGTGCTTATCTCCCCTGCTGAGGGAATGGTCCAGCCCACAATTAAGACATGTCTTCCCAAATCACTTAATATAATCAAGATAATCTCCCAGTGATATGCTCAGACACTCACACTGACTTGGGCAGTCCCTTACTGGCATGTTGGAGGCTTGCCTCCTAGCTGATAGCTGGTAGTCAGTACTAACGGCCATTCCCTGTGTCAGCATGCTTTTAAATATTAAAGAGTGTAACTTGGGTTTGCATTATGTCTCCAGTAAAAGGACTTTTCTGTCATGTTTATTCTACTTAATTAAATATCTGGGTATTTGAGCTATAATAACAAGTATACATACAGTACTAGTTTTGACCAGCAGTATCTATTTGGTTGTGTGTGTGTGTGTGTGTGCATACTTTTTTTTTTTAAATTAACAGTGAGCCAAGTGCTCAAAATTGATTTAATTCAATGTTTCAAATTAATTTAGCCCTTGGAATTATTTTAGATTCAAACCTAAATTAACGTGAGAGAAAGGGAGAAAGAGGTAAGAGCAGACCTCTCATGAAGCACATGGGCGGTACTACTGTAGTAACTGTACAGATGTTTGACAAACAGTGGTTAGTTGAGTTTATAAATGAGTCAAAGTGTAAGGAAAAACCACTTTTTAATAGACAGATGCACAGTGCAGTTATCTTAGTTCCACTTTTTGTTGCTGGGATAAAATACCTTGACAAAAGCAACTTAAGGGACAAAGAGCAGCTCACAGTTCCAGGTTACAATCTATCACTGCAGGAACGGCAGGTGAAGGAGCACATTACAGCCACATGAAGAGCAGACGAAGTGACCTAATGTTCCGGTGGTTCTAGTGAGACCCAGAGTTCTAGAGCACGTCAGCTTGACACCAGTGCCAGCCATCACAACTCTACATCCTGTCTACTTGACACGCAGGCACCCAGGGCAGCCTTCACAACTCTACCTCCATCTACTTGGCACGCAGACACGTCACTGTGAGCTGTGACCTTTTCTTTTCCCTTTATCCCCTAACTTTCATGTTCATCTCCTAATGTAAAATAATGTAAACATTTATCTTTAAATTTTCCAATATTTTTAAAGGCTGGAGGCTTGTCACTGTGAGTTTCTACAAAATCAAATTAAGCTGTATACTATCAGCATAAAATAGTACAGAGTAAGTGTTCCTAATTGAAAATGGAAGAATAAGTGAAATTCCAGCACAGAAAACACCAAACCCGGCAGCTCTTTGTCCCCCCTCTGGGGCTTACAATGAAACTGGCTGTGATCTAAAGGCTTAGGCAGCCCCACCCCACTCCAGCCATGCAACCTGCAGCACATAGCTTCTGTCAGCCCCACTCCACACCTACAGTTCTCCTTGAAGGATGCCCCAAGGTCCTGGCTTTGCCTTCCTTCTGGGGTCCCACTGCAGCTTGAGCCCCACCTTGTTGCTCAGCCTCTCAGTGCCCCTTCCCACAAGGACCCCTCCACACCACACAGTGCCTGGCCTCGCTGCGCTCATTGACCCTCACACTTACATCTTTCATAATCTCAAAGCACATACCACCTGGACAGCAGCCACGTTCTGTTGACAGCCTTTTCCCTTTGGACCATGACTGTGACTGACCTTGAAGACGGTTTCCTATGCAGTTGCTTTCCAGGAATAGGGAATGCCGTTGGCTTTCTTCTGTGAGTTTGCATCTTCTCAAGGTGGAGCTTCTTAAGTGGTGTAGTTTTGCCTTTAGGACTGTCTTTTCATTCTCCCTGTACAGCACAGGAGGATTCTCACGCAACATTAGACAAATCTGTCCATTATCTTTACATTTAACTTCACTCAGGTTCTCAGAACAGCAGCAGAATGAAGCCAGATTGTTGGCTACAATGTCACAGGAATGGCCCCTAGCCCGGGGTTAAGGAATTGCTACCAGTCATCCAAATTTTTTGCGTTATTGTTCCTGGTAAACATACACATCATTCATTGTCTTTTTAACTGTGTGCATCTTTTGTTGACCTCACACAATTGTTATGCATCACTACATTTAAAAATCAAAGGCTGGGGTGATGGACCCAGGTTCAGTTCCCAGCACCATATGGCAGCTCACAACCAACTACAACTCCAGTTCCAGGGATCCAACACGTAATACAGTAGTCAATACACATAATCAATACATAGAAAATAAGAACTTTTTTGAAATCAAAGTCTTCTATCTGAAAATTTAGGCATTTTTTCATTAGTCTGTTGCTACTATAATATTTTAGTGAAAGTTTCCTATAAGTGTGTATAAAACATCAGAAATTTGAGGATGTTTTGTTTGGTCTCAATATGTTATACTCTTTAATAAGCAGACAGCTTACTTTTCTAATTTGATTGTGTTTAACTTGTGTGACATGCATAACAGCTTTTGGCATTGGAAGTACTTAGAGTATTATTTATGATGATGCTCCTGTCATGTTAACACATTAGCAAATCCTTGTTTTTTTACTTTCAATGCATTGTAAATAATCTTTTTGTATGATGATGTTGGCCAAGTAAGAATGATTGTTTTACATTTGTGTGAAGTTTTTATTTAATTACTTAATGCTAATAATTTTAGGAAACTGTGTTCTTAATTACAACATGAAAATACGTAGTATGAGAATATATAGTAAAAATAAGCGAACCTCTCATTTCTTCCTTTCCTGGTAACAAAGAGACAGAACTGTCATATATTTAGAAATCTAGAATCCTTTTCTTTAATTCTTGAGTTACTTACTGGTATGTAGTATAAACAGCAAAGTGTTGAAGCTCCTAAAGGACAAATTAATTTTGCTCTTCCTTTCAGGAAAGTGAAAAGGACTTGGAAGAAGCTGAGGAGTATAAAGAAGCACGTGTAGTTCTGGATTCAGTGAAGTTGGAAGCCTGAACTTTTTCAGTACAGGGTGTTTTTTGCATTCAATCCTGGGGTCCACTCTACGATTTGTTATTTTTGACCATTGCTGTGTTTAGTAATATGAAAATGTGGTTCTTTTTATGCAGTTGCATATATTTTTCTTTGCATAACTTAATGTGTCAAATAAATGAGTTCATCTAATAAAATTGTTTATTTCATACTTTACTAAATTTTCAATTAACCACTTAGTTAAATGGTTGCCATTAAATTGGGTGCTTTTGGCAGATGTCAGTTTCTGTATGAAGTTTAAATACTTCATAATCATACATTGGGTCTAAAAAGGTAGTCCATCAGCTAGGGAAGACTAGGGAGGCACTCCATCTGTGCAGCTGTAGGAACCAATGTCCCTGCTCTCTGGGCAAAGACTTTCCAGTGTGGACTTTGGCAAAGAGGCACCCAGACCCTCCACCTATGCTCTGTAAGTGAGCCCAGTAAACTCATTGGTTCCCCAGATTGAATTTTGGTGGTATCATGCTTTGGTTTGTTGTTGGGCCCTTAGGATGAGGGCTACACTTTATATCTCACCTGTAACTGGACTTTTTGGCTGTTTTATTGGGTATTTTTACCTACTATCCTTCTTCACCCCAATCCCTTCCAACACCCCAACACTAGGTAGGTAAGAAAGAACGTTAGAGGGGGAAAGGGGCATAGACCTCCTTAGACTACTTCCTGCTAATTAGGAGCATTGAGTTCATTGGTGCCAATTTGATCTTTACTGAGAGGATATCTAGTTTCTTCGACTCATATCTTTTTGCTCAACCACTTGACAAACATCAACAAACTTCAGCAGCTGACTCTTCAGAGAACCTCAAGCCCCTCTCAGGGTTCTGGCATTTATAAAGAGTCCCCAGAATTCTAGACTATCTTCAGCTGGCAAAATCATGCCCCTGGTAAAGCACGAGACAAATCATAGTCAGCTGCTATGGACAGTCTGAAGCAGCTCCATATTTGACACCTGGGATTAAAACAAAAATATATTCACATAACATAACTGGGTTTTTAAAGAAACTGAAATTCTCACTACCTTCCCCTAGGAAGGAGTTTTAGCAACATGATGACACAGCCAAACATGACTTATTTTTTACTTCCTACCCATTTTTGGTGTGGTATTAATGATGGAGTTAGAGCCTTAAACATGGTAGACAAGTGCTCAGCTACCAAGCTATGTCTCCAGCTGCTTCCTTCCCCCCTCCCCCTAAATACCCATCTCACTTATTTTCTTATGTGTCTGGAACATGTGTGTAAACTTTATGGGCCCAGCCAAATATGAGCATTGATACAGTGAACCAGAACAGTATTAAATAACACAAAAGTTTAAACCCACAATGGAGGAAAGGTACAGTACTGGAAAGTGCTGTGTGGGTTAGTCTGATGAGTTCAGATCACTAGCAGACTATGGCATATTTACCAAAACTCAGGACTGGAGAAGAGAAAATTATACCTTTTCCTAGCATTTTTGAAGGTTTCTTCCTGTCAGACTGCAGGATGTGCCCTCCTTCTGTCTTAGCCTCTCATTTGTACTTGGCTGTGGGGAGATCAACCCTAGTAAATCGTGTTTTCCCCACAGATCCCGACAGGAGCATTCTGGTTGAGCTTTTGATTGTTTGCATTTATGAATGAGCGTTAATTTCCCAGTAAGTAGACTGTCCTTCCTTTAACCTGTATTGTACTGTGCCAGCAGTTCCTTAAGAAGAACTAGAACTGTGGGGGTTGGGGGGGAATACACTGAAAATACGTACATGTTTATTCTATAAATAAGGAAAGCTAGTTAATATACTGTTCATCTAACAGTTCTCACCTTTCTGGACAGTAACATTCAGAACCTAACATTTTACAATTGCCTATAACTATGCACTGAATCTTCCAAATTGAGTAGTCAAACCTGTTTAAATCACTTTGCAAAACTTCATCATATTAGTGAGCTTTTTAAAAATCCCATTGGACTTAATAAGGACATATCCTAGAACTGGTTATCATTTAAATCTTATTATTTGGCCATTTTAGACAAACCAAGGATAGATTAATCCTTTCTTTGAACGGTGAATTGGGGGGCTTTAAATGTCAGTAGAAATTTGACATGTATGAAAGAGCAAGGGTTCTGAAGCCTTTGGCATTAAAGAGTTAATCAGATTATTTAGTCCTTGAAGCCCTGTTGAGTGTGTTAGCTGGAAAGGAATTGAATGGTTCAGAAATAGTGTACTTTGAAACAAATTAGAAGTATTAGTGTACTTGAAATTCAAGAGTGCTTCTTAAAATCCACATCGCACTCCACTCGTCATGTTCTGCTCTTATGAGAAGTACTTTTCAGACACTCACAGACAGACAGACCTGTGCCTGCCTTCTATTTTGTGCCTTCTGATGGGCAGTTGGTGTGATGCGTTCATATTTTTCAAGGGAAATATTTTCATTATATCATAAGATACTGTTATTGTACAATGTTTTCAAATTAATACAGATTTTTTTCAATAGAAAAAAGATGAAGAATAAAAACAAATGCTTCCAAAGTGCATAAATTGCAATAAATAAAAAATTATATTAAAAAACAAAACAAAAAAACCAAATGCTTCACAGAGGAAGAAATGCAAATGGATAGTTGTGTTTCTGCTGTTCAACTGCAGTAGTAATTAGTTTCAAATTGGAAATGAATACTGAGTTGTTGGCCTGGTGTACTTAGTATTAGCCAGTGAGACGAGATAAGGGAAGGAATGCGAAATACTGGAGAAGCTATGTCATTCTCCTTACAAGCAGCTGCTAAGTAACAGGAAAGTGGGAGAGCTGCCTGTACAATAAGTTAAATTAACACAGGCACTTGCGAAATTACACAACACTGAAGGCTTGGATTATGTCACCCAAAAACAGACATGTTGATGACCTAACCTCCAGAACTTGAGAATGAAGCTGTATTTGTAAATGGAATTCTTGTAGAAAGAGATAAAACCATTGACTAACCCAATATCCTAGCAAAGTGAGACAGGACAGGGCCAGAGGATGGCAGAAATGAAAGGTGTGTCTCTGTGAGCTATGGTGTGACCCTGGTGATGCAGAAATAAAGAGACAGGCATGGAGTATTCTCATTGTGTCCACTGATACCCCTGCGGGTGCCCACGACTGTCTTCACACCCAGGCTGTTGTTCTTCCAGCGGTCTTAGAACACATGTGGCAGCAGTGACCAAACAGAAAAAAACTGAGCTCTGTAGTTACTTTAAAAGGAACTATATCTGGAAAAAATAACTGAAAAAAATGTTACTTCTTATGTCAGTCTACAATCTAAATTTAATGAATAATATGCAGTAGGGTTTGGAGCAAGGTAGAGATTGAAGGGAATGACTATGAAATCCAATCAAGAGGTTCTTTGCTCTGGCTGGGAGGAATGATGAAAAAGAATGAGAGAACTGAGCTCCACCTGCTATTAGAATTCCTAAGTAACACCAAAATAGGTGCCTATTGTGTGCAAGGACCTGGGTCTAACCTGTGGCACTCAAGCACATAAGAGTATACAGACATGCTTCCTAAAGAGACAGTGGGCTCAGGAGCAAATTATATATAATAAATATGGAAGTATATACAAAGTTACATGTGTGAATTCAGTGTATGATAGAGGCTTTTTCAGATTCCTGGATAAGAAGTAGATTATTCAATGACTAGCAATCTGGAAAACAAAATATGTCTACATAAAATGATTTTAGTATGAAAAAGAAAAAGCTAGAAGACGACGCTGAGAAAGAAATTTTCAGTTGGTGCAGTAAGCAGGGAAGGGGGAATTTGATGCACTGTCAGGAGAATATTTGAAGATTCTCCACAACGTAATGTAGAGAGGTGCAACCCAGCCTGTATAAAGATAGGAAAAATAAGCAGGAGACCATTAGGAAAGTCTAAATGTGGAGCATGGACAGGCTGGGTCCGGAGAGTGCAGGAAACTGTCCTAAAGCTGTCGTGTTGGAGCTGAGGCTAGGATCTCAGCACACGAGCATTAGTCTTTTTCTGGGAACTGTGAGGTTCACCGAGATCTGTTCTAATCCAAACACTACAGATCGCTAGCTCACGCCTCCAGCAAGTGTCCCCTCACACATACTCCATTTGACCCTTCTCCCTGACTACACACAATTTAAGGGTATCCTTGGGTCCTGAATTCAGGGTTAGCACGTAGGGTAAATTGCATGCAAGGAAAAGCCTGTGGTACATCTGCTTCACAAGTCTGAGGCACGATCAAGGACAGTTAAGAAGACAGCAATGACTGGAGGTGGCTTAGTGGTTAGAGCACCTCCTCGCATGCAAACGAGCCTACGTTCAGTTGTCAGCACCAGTAAACGCCATCTCGGGGTAGACAGCGTCATCTCCACAGCTCAAATCTTGGATTATCAGCTATATTTCAGCAAATGATGTAATTTCACAAATAGAACCAACTGATAAATGAAAGCAGAAGGTAACGGCTGCCAGTGGCTGGATGCTTACACGGAGACAGGGGAGAGAGGCCAGCTGCTGCCCCTAGCACTGAGCCAGGCCTGATGACCATGTGGATCTACACAGGGAACGGAAAATGGGGACTGCTGCTTTAGATGGAATTTGAGCATGGGAGTACAGAAAGTATTCCAAAGTCACCCATTGTCTCCTGAGGGTGGGTTAGGTAATCAGAGATAGAAATGAGGCAATTTTTATATTAAACTACTTACTCATATTTTAGAAAAGGATTTTTAACCACAAAAGTCTTTCTTACATATCAGTAGGAAGCATCAAGCCTCTGGTTAGAAATAAATGGACAGATAGCATGGAAAGCTGATGCATAAAGGAAGTACAGAGCCCTAGAGGCTGCCTGCTGCCAAGCCACCCAGAGTCAGCCCGGGACCCACATGGTGAAGGGAAAGAGCTAACTCCGAAAGCTCTCCTCTGCTCCCCACGGCACATTGTGGCACACGCTTACCTACGTGTTCACACTCGATGAAGTACAGCTGGGCCTGCTGGCACACGCCTGGAATCCCGTGCCTGTAAAAGGAGAGTCAGGAGTCCAAGCTCGTCCTCAGCCTTAGAAGGAGTTTCTTGCTTGCCTGGGCTACATGAGACTGTCAAAAAGAAAAAAGCACCACAGACTAAGGGGCCTCACAAGCGATATGAATAACAAGAGAATGAAAATTTGAATGAGATTCCTCTCCCCTCTCCCCAGTCAACTCAGCAAGGAATTTTAAAAATTCTTAGATAAAAGTGACAAATTTAGGAGTTAAAATGTATACAGTGGTACAAGTAGAAACAAAGAAGCAGTAAAACTACAATGCTTTAAAAATTTGTTTCCTGAAACCATCCCGTGCCAGACTGTTGGCGGGCTCAGCCGGTGGTTCAGGTTGATAAGAGCTGAGCCCATGTGCTGCTTAGTTACATTAGTACTGTATAATGCAACCGAAACACCAGCGTTCAGGCCTGACCAGCCTCGACTCCAGGCCGAGGAGCTGGTGGACAGGAAGTACCGGACATGCGGTAGGAATAGTTAAATGACTCACAGGGATGCAGTGAGCCCAAGGTGGGGACTCCAGGAAAAAGCACAGCTTCTTCAATGCATTCAAGTAACAATCTGTAAGCATTCAAATAACAAATCTGCAATGGGAGTTGCAACTTTTTTTTTTTTTTTTTTAGTATTTTAACTGTGAAAACAATTGAGGAGGCCTGACCAATTCTTGGATAATTGATGCTAATGAATTAGTGTTGATTTCTTAGTTACGATGTTATTGTAATTTGTTTAAAAAAAGCTAGAAGTGCATACATTGAGAGATTATGCTGATATATTGATCAACTAAATTACAAAATGGATGACTTTTTCTTGAAAGCAACTTGATAGACTGAAGCAGTCACTGATGGTCATTTTTGGTTGTGTTGTTTACTTATTGTTGAAACTGTAAAGTTCTCCCCATATTTTGGATACTTTATCACATGTATCTTTTGAAAGTGTATTCTCCCAACCTAGCGTATAAGATAGCCAGTTCTTCCAGGATTGTTGGCTGAACAGACTGTTTGCTATTTTCAATACTAATTGGCCAAGTCTGTGTGGACTCTGTGGAGTCAGGACTCTGTTCTGTTCCACTGAGCCATTTTCTGTCCTTTCACCCTTACCACCCTTCTTGAATGCTGGAATACTATAGCTTTATAGGAAATCTTGAGATTGGATGTTGTGCCCCCAGCTGCATTTATCCTGGCTTGATCACCACAGATTACCTGCCGAGCTGTTAACGGGATCTCCCGGAGCCTGTAGATGAACACACTCACTCAGAACAGGAGTGTTTGTCTGTCTTATTTCTGACTTTGTTCCCTGTGATTTACGTCAAGGACATCTTGTACTGATTCTGTTAGTTATGCCTGTGAATTTCATTTTCTGGGAGTGTAGACTGTAACAGGAATTTTATTTGCCTGTCTCAGTTGTTGTCGTGGAGGCTTGCTGCTGAATAAGCTCACCCTGTCTTGTTCTTTCTGAGCTCTGGGCTGGCTGGGTCAGCTCAGCTGTTCTGGCCCTTACTCCTCTCCCAGCTGATTTATTCAATGTGGATTCTCTCTCGTGCCCCGGATTGTTCTTCTTGTCTTCAAACTAACTCCAGTAATCTTTTCTAGTCTTTGGCTCTTTCTCATTCTCTGGCTCATTCTGTCTTTACCTGTGTCTGTCTAACTCGTTCACTCGTTCAACCTCTCTGTAAAGTTCTAGTAAAACTGCCTCTACCCTCTCATTTCTGTGTGGCTCCTTTACTTAGTTTCCCTTTCCTCTCACCTCTTGTGAGAGTTGGGCATGTCCTATTCCATCAAGTCTTTCCCTGATTTGTCACTTTTTTGGCCACTCAAATAGATATAACTTTCAAACATGGCTGCTTTCTTCTACAAACTAACTTTACCTTCATTGTTTGGGATGTACCACCACACCTGGACCTAAGCTTTTCCTTACCTGAAACTCGCTGTATACCAGGCTGGCCTTGATCTCAGATCTGCTTGCCTCTGTCTCCCTGATTAAAGGTGTGTTTGTATTCAAACCAGATTACACAGACCTAGAAGGTCTTTGGATGTGATCTCTTGCCAGAGCAGCCAGTTCTGAATTTAAATTCCTCTACAACTTCCTCCTTTCTGTTTAAGAAAAAAAAGTTGTACACAGTTTAACTTCTACATTAGATACAATTATCAATCCCATAAACGGAACAGTCTGAATGTCCTTATGAAGATGCACTCAGCCATTGATGCAATGATCCTCCATCATAATTGCCTTAACTTCTCTGTAGTTGGGCTTTTCTAAATTGTCAAATGAAAAAGTGGCCATTGGAGAGGGTGCACAGCACTCCTGATGGAGCAGTACACACACACACACACACACACACACACACACAGTAATGATGTAGTTGTTTTCACCTTTGGAGAGTCTGATAAAATAGATTCGGAGTTGGGCTTCTTGGAACCAAACTTTTATTAAACCCCCCAACCCACCCTCTCCTGCATGTGCATGCAGCCAGGATGAGACTCACCAAGCTTAGAATCTATAAGAATCTTCTAGTTCCATATTCTAATAGCAATATCACCAGTTACAGCCACTTGACGTCAAAAAAGAAAAATAACCCCAGAGCATGCAGTACTTTTTACCATTCTTCCTCTAGTTCTCTAGACATCTGTGGATCAATTTATTTATTTATTTCAACAACTCTCCTCACTGGAGGGGGAGGAGAGCTGGAAATGACTACACTAGACAGTGTAATGATCTATCAAAGAGCAGTAACTCCTTTCTGAATTTCAAAAACGTCCTTTCAAAAACGTCCCTGCTCTGCTTAGAAACTCACTCCCCTTCACTTTTAACTGTTGATTACTTTCATATGTATATAACTTCATATACATATATATATAGTTTTTTTTTTTCTTTTTGAGACAGAATCTATGTAGTCCTGACTATCGTAAAACTTGCTATGTAGACTAAACTCAGATCCATTTGCCTCTACCTCCCAAGTGCTGGGATTAAAGGCTTGTGCCACCACCCATGACATCGCATATTAAATTGAGCATCTTAGAAGTCAGCAGACTCCTGGCCTACCATCTTCTCAGTCTCACTCTCCAGGGCCACTTCTAACTTCCTCCTGTGTCTTCAGGTGGAACCCTCCCGGTTCCTAAGAAAGGCTTACACAGGTGGAGGACCCCTAACCTGAAACCCGGACTTCCCCATAATTCATATGACTTGACTGTGCAGCTTGGGCAAAGTCTGTACAAATATTCCCATATCCTGAAAGTCCTGGAATCTGGAGTATGTCTGACCCCAGGCAGGATTCCCCCACTCGTAGGGCTTCTCACTGCTCTGCAGCATTTATTGACTTCTGGTAATGACCTTGGGGAATCTCGTGCTCTTAGGCCAATCAATGTGGTATGATTATGTTTGATTGACCCATAATTATTTTATTATAGCATCCATTTTTAATGTTAGCTTTCTATAAGCTCGCAAATAAAGTGTTTTGAGGTGCTTTGACACATCTGTCAAACAGGTGGAGTCAGTTTTCCCAAACTTAAGACGAAGCCTGCCTGGGTTTATCATGGGCCCTCTCTCAGACTTCTTCCCATGTTTAGAACCTCCAGCACCTGCTCTCTGATGATTCCTTCCCTCCTAATTTCTTCACGTTAGATCCTCAGTTTCCAGAATTCTATGTCTTCCTCTTTTGTGAACTTCATTATTTAGACTTCAGAGGTTCTGCGTTGTTCTTCTGTATGTGTTCCGTTAGGTACTGTAGCACTGGAGGCACTTAAGTTGTTGAATGCTTGAAATGTGGATTGTGTAAATTGAGACATGCTGTGTTAATATAAAATGGCTAGAAAGTACTTTATTATAATTTATACTGTATATTAAAAATGATAGTCTTAGATTTACTGGCTTTAAATGATTACTAAAATTAATTCTCCCAGCTGATTTTTCACTTTTAAACTTTGCTACCAGAAAACAACTGTGGTTGGTAATAAGCTCTATGAAGCAGCATGGCTCCAATATATGTTGTTTTTCCTGTTCTGTTTTCCATTTGTTAATTTGTTGTTTTCTGGGAAATTTTCTAGATGTCACCTTTCATCCCTCCACTGATCTTTTACATCATCATCATCATCTCTAAGATTCTTTGTTGGTCTCTCAGCCCTTCTTATACCCAGCATCCTCATGTGTTTTATGCGTGCGATAATTGCTCACCCCTCTGATCGTCTCTTCTCATTTTAATTGCACTTGTCTGGTTTCCTCTGAGCGCCCTCATGCTCTTGGCTTGATCTTCTGTTTGCATCTTGAAGGCATCTCTCAGGTGTATGTGATGCTGCTTCTTGGCCACGCATCCCTACTCAGGGGCGGGAGAGCAGCCTGGAGATGCTGTGTGGGTGGCTGCTCACCAAAGTCCTCCTCAGGGAGTGGACGGGGAGAAACAGGGAGGAACCCCAGGTGTTACCTTAGAGGCTCTTCTCTGCGTTGCTCAAGCAGAGCCCTCAGGCAGCCGTGTAGGGGTGTCGTGGGGAAACAGGGTGTGTGTGGGCCTGGGAGATGGCTATGAGGAGCCACATGTCCCAGTGCCTACGTTTCTGGTCCTCTGTGTTTCTAAATCCAGACTCAGTAGAGAAATAAAACTTCCGATCTTGGCAAAGTCAGTGCCATCCTGAGCATGTCCATATCCTTGATGGGCTGAGACCCTGTCTTCTGCGTCCCTGAATGCTTAGGTCATTTCTTCCTCTAGCTCATTCACACTGAGCTGTGCTTTCCGTCATTTGTCATTTGTTTCAAAGACAAAATTCTCATTATGTAGCCCCAGCTTGCCCCAAACTTGCTGAATAGAGTGGGCTGACCTCAAACTCATAGCTCTTCCCCTGCCTCTGCCTCAGCCTCAGGAGATTAAAGGTGTGTGCAGCTATGCCCAAACTTTCCATTTTTTGAAGACTGTGTGTAAACCTTTCATCCACTGCTGTCTCCTGCCCTGTTTTTGCTATTCTTATGAGTCACTTAAAATTATTTAGCGTTTTCCTGGTGGGATTTCTGTAAAGAGAGATTAACACAAGGTGGACACTTTTCCCACCTGTACAGGGAGGTCCTGTTTCTCCCCAGAGCTTTGATTACTTCCTGATTCTTATTTTCTCCTCTAAGAGATAGCAGTTTCTTCCAGGGCGTGTCAAGGTCTGCTTTATCTTTAAGTCAGACACAGGCGCGAACACACACACACACACACACACACACACACACACACACACACACTTTTTCTTGATTCCACATATTCATATAAATATGTCTTCTTGTATCTTTATATATCATATATAATCATAAATATCTCTCCATATATTTTATTATACATCATCTATATAACACATACACACATATTATAACCTGAATACTCAACAGAAAAGGAAATCATTTGAACAAATTATACTTTTGTTTGGTCCTTGTGTGTGCCATGGCTTAAGTGTCCCTTTACCTCTCTGGGTCATAGGAAGAGACTAGCATTTAGTGTCTGGATGATTCCTCTTGTCTTTGGTGTTACATTCTAGGAATCCCTGTGTCCACTTTCATTATCGCCTTTGACTATTTGCTTCCTGGAAGTAATATTATGTTGCTACAGACATCTAACTTGGTACACACTTAAAGAGATCTTTTGCAAAAGGAAAACTTTTAACCCACCTAGAGAAGAAATGTATCTTCCAGTGAAGGGCGACCTGATCCATGACTGCTGGTATAATTTTTTTTTTTAATGTATACACCTTACCCTTGTTCATTTAAATATAGATTTCTCCCCCACCCCATCCCCAACCCTCTGGTTTCAATCCGGATATTGCATTGTGATACTCGTTCTAAGCGTCCTGTCTCAACTCTTGTGTAAATAGGAACAAAATAAAGCAACTGGACACAATGTTGAGCAGGGAGGAGCCAGAGGACAGGAAAGAGGGGAGGAACCAGAAGGCAGGAGATGAGTGGGAGGAGAAGGGGCCAGAGGAGAGCTGGAGGAGAGATCTTGGAGGACGTGGAACATGAACCAGACCTAAGATTTCACAAAAAGCAAGTATAATGTGGGAAATCTAAATGTTAGGAAACTGAGGGCTTGGAGGTTTAGGAGGGAGTAAATATTGCCCAGCATTGTGTTCTAGGTTAACTAAAAACCTAGTCTCTGTGTGGTGATTTGGTTATACAGCTGCTGAGGATTAACAGCAGCAATACCAGAAGTTAAACCCATAGTAAATATTAATTGTCTCTTACAACACATGACCCACAGCGGTGCCAAGATCAGTGAGGAGAACCACACAGGGGAACAGTGCCTGAGTCTCCAGGAGTCTGTGAGGTTGGAGAGGTAGGACAATAAAGCTACAGGAGTCTGCTTTAAGCTGTGGATTTTACTCAGGCTGGAGAGGCAAAGCCGTCAGGAGGAGGCTGCAGCCACTGATTTGTTTGTTTCTCACAGCTCCGGAACCAGGCTGCGTCACACCAGGCAGACCAAGAAAAGGCCTGGGCTTTCTGGATTTAAAGAAGGGGATGCCAGGGTGTGAAGCTGAGGGTTAGAGAGTGTGGGTCAACTTGGCAGGCTCTGATAGCAGTGTGGCCCCTCCTTGTCTGGCATGTGACCTGTGGTGAGGAAGGTACAGGCACGGTGCCTACTGGGATGTTAAGCTGCAAAGAGAAGGCGGTTGGTTTAGAAGAAGGTCTCTGTTGGCTTCCTCCTACCAAGTCATTGTTTGCTACTTCTGAGAAGTGACCAGCCCGGGGAGGAACAATCTCATCCCCACCAAACACCGTAGCATCAGGAATACAGAAAACAAGCAAAGGCAGGATCTACAGCTACAGCGGACCAGACCCAGCCTGATGTAAGGTCCTCAGAAGCAGCAGGGGGTTGCAGGGGGTGGTTCTGTGTGGAAGAGCAAAGGCCAGGAAGCCCTCACTCAGCCATCAGCAGAAGCTGATGCTGGTAAAACGAGTAGGGACAGGACACAGGTTCTCACACTCTATACAGCATGTTACAGAGTTCCTTTCCTCCCTGTTAACAGTATAAAGTAGGTGTCCCTAACCCTTACTGTAAGTATAACAGCTCTGAGGAAAAAGGCTTCTCCAATGGAAGCGTTACAGCTCTGAGGGAAAAGTTCTCCTGGTGATGGGGAGATGTTGGGAAAGCCTGCTGCTAAGGTTGAAGTCTGGCATTACGGAAAGCTCTGAGCTAGGTGCAAAATGGCAGACTCCCTTTCCCTGTGACGCTTCCTCTTCCCACCTGGGGGATCCCAGACCCCACACCTTCTACCTGAGGAGTGTCTCATAGCCCTTAGGGAAATTATAGGTCCAGCTCCCTCTCTCCCGATAAGAAAGGGTTCAGCGTGCTTCAGTTGGACAGGCACGATGGCCGCCCAGGGAGAGCTGCAGGTCCAGTTCAAGCTCGTGCTGGTGGGCAACAGTGGCACTGGGAAGATGACATTCATGAAGCGCCACTTGATGGGAAAGTTCAAGAAGTGTGTTGCCACCCCAGGCTTGGAGGTGCCCCCGCTCGTCTTCCATACCAACAAAAGACCCACCAAGTTCAGCGTGTGGAACACAGACAGGAGAAGTTTGGGGGCCACGCGATGGCTACTGCATCCAAACCCAGTGTGCCATTATAAAGTTTGATGTAACAGCAAGAGTTACTCACATACCTAATTGGCACAGAGATCTGGTAAGGGTGTGTGTGTGTGTGTGTGTGTGTGTGTGTGTGTAAATATCCCCATTTTATTTTGTGGCAGGAAGATGAAGGCAAAATCTGTTGTCTTCCACGGAAAGAAGAATCTCCAGTACGATGACATTTCTGCCAAGAGTAATTACCACCTTGGTCTGGTTTGCCAGAAAGCTCATTGGAGATCTTAACTTGGAGTTTGTTGCCATGTCTGCTCTTGCCCCGCCTGAGGTGGGCATGGGCCCAACTTTGGCAGCACAGCATGAGCGTGACTTAGAGGTTGCTCAGACAACTGCCCTCCCAGATGAGGGTGACCTGTGAGACACTGAAGATGGAGCCCATGTCAGGAGTCAACTTCTATAGGCAACTGTCCTGCAGTGTCAGTGGGACAGCATGGTGCCACCTTAGTTAGCTAACTGAGTGTCTGCTTCATTGGGATGCTGAAGGAGAAGAATGGCTTCGACATGAATGTGGCAGTTAAAACATTTTTTTTAAACTTGCATATTTATCTGTTTAGAACAGAGATGTTTCCTTCCTGAATTTCAAAGATGAGATTGCTACAGTTGCATCACAATATTCAGTGTGAAATCTTGTTTGTTACTGTCATTCTCATTCTTTTCATTTAGAATCAGAATAAAGTTGTATTTCAAATAATCTAAAGAAAAAAAAAAAGAACTGGTTCATCAAGCACCTGGGATTCCTGGAATGTGTCCCCATGCTAATGAGGTGTCTCAGTACCTTAGCCCTTCCGGCCAGTGATATTTGTCCACCCTGGATATTCCTTCCCCCTCCCAAAAGTTCTATATAACCCTTGTTCAGCCCAGTTTTGCCTCCCCAAACCTGATCCCAGAGTTGTCATTTCTGTTCATACTCAAGGGCCTTCCAAACTCCCTGTCTGCCAAGAAACCACAAAATCACACTACACAACAAACCTCATACAAGGGATTTATTGGGAAGGAAAAACCAGGAGGGTGGCTGCCTCCTCCACTCAGGAGAGAATCAACGGAGAACTGACAGGGTTTATGTAGGGTTTCTTGGGGGCAAAACCTTCTAGAGTGGAGATTTCCAGGATAGGGATTGGTGAGTTTTCAAGTCCAGAGCTTGGCAGCCTGCATCTGGAGAGTACTGTGGGTGGGGCCTGGAGGTTTGGCAGGTCGTCAGAGGTGGGACCTGGCAGCTCAAGGGGTGAGAGGCTTATATTTATAAAAGGAGGAGGGGGGAAAAGCCACTACTGAACAGGAACAGGATAGAAGAGTGTCTGGTCAGGGACACTCTGGCCACTAGTTTATATCTGTATCAAGGGGAAATCCCTTAAACTGTGAGGACAAGATTTTAGGGTTGTGATTCATCTTCATAATAAGTGTTACACCCAGTTCATGAGACACCCTCCCCACCCCAAAGACCACCAGGAATCGACTCTGCTGCAAAACACATTAGATACAAGCTCAAGCTGCAAAACTTCCTGTGGAAGCAGGAGAGGAATACGGTGGCACAGTCTAGGGGGACAAGGTTTTTATAGGGCAAGACCACAAGTGGAGGGTTACATGCCTTGGTGTTACATGATTGGGTAAGGAAAATGACTTTTGAAATGATTGGTTTACTTTAGGCGTCAAGTCCATAAATGGTTCTGGCCTGGCCATCTGGGCCGGTTTCCTAGCAACTGTATCTCTAATGGGCAGGAAAAGAATACAGTAAGGCTATTTCCTCCCCCTCAGGTGGCTGGACATATCTCCACCCAGCTGGCCTTTGTTCAGGCTTGTGCTTTAAACTTTAAACCAATACCCCCCCCCAAAAAAAACCTAATTTTTAATTCTTTGGTCTCTCACAAACCCCACGCCCCAAAAATCCAATAAAACACCTGTTTTCCCCAAATCTGTGCCATCCTGATTTCTTCAGTTAAAGCTCATGTGAGGCTGCTTTACCTGTCTATTGTCCAGGGGTGCATTTTCGTGTCTGTTATCAGGAGTAGAGTGTTCCAGTCAGCAAGTCTTACTGGTCATACGACCACAAGTCCCCTATCTGCCAGCCTTTGATCTTAATATTATTTATTATTGTTGTGATTATTAGTTGTTATTTTGTGTGTGTGTGTGTGTGCGCGTGTGTTTGTGAGGGAGACAGAGAGAGAGAGAAAAAAATGTAGTCTAACTTTGGGGAATCAATTCTCTCCACCTACTTTCATGTGGACTGGATGTTAAACTCTGGTCCTTAAGCTTTCATGGCTCACCCCACACCCCTCACTGAGATAATCTGCTCTCCCCTACCAGGCTTCTGCCCATAATGAAATAAGATGGCTGTTCTATCTGCCTACAGGTACATACTCCAAGACTCAGGCAGGAAGTAAGAAAAGGTGAAATGGCAAAGTTCAACATACAACCAAGAGTTCCTTTAACCTGTAAGGCTCAGACAAAATTTCTCCTTCACCTTATCAGCTAGCACCAAGCCAATGGCCTACCCTCCAAAACAATGATAGAAATGGCAGAAAGTAACTGTTGCTGCTCCAAACATGACTGAGGTTCTAGTTAAGGACAAGATATGAATGGATTGTGTTTAGTATTGTCTGCCACAGAGGGATAAAGGGAATAAGATAAGATCTTTTTTGATGACATGAAACAACTGTTAGAAGCTGTAGCATAATTCCTAGCTTGTCATATGCTCTCTGAAAAGGGAGTCTATTTGTTACTATTAGTATCAATGATAATAGAATGTATTGTTTCAGGGTCTTGATTTTTATAATTCCAGTAATTCAACAAATGTTTATGGCATGGCTACAGTGTTTAGGCTTTAGGTGTTTGGAGTCAAGAAAGGAAAAGACTCAGACCCCTGACTCCTAAGATCTTTTTGGCCATGGAGACAAGTACACGGTAAATTGGATGTTATCCAAGATTCAGCAGCCTTGGAAGGTTTAAAGCAGACTTCCCCATTCCCAAAACATCTAGAAGAGCTCCTAGTCCTTAGCCCAAAGGAAAGGGAATCAGTGATTCATCACGACTGCATTCCCAGCATGGGGTGGTACTCAGGTGTCAGCACGAGAACAAGTGCTCTTCTGAGTGACAGGAGAATTCCTTCAGGTCAAAACTTCTGTTCACTCTGTGGTTTCTAATTAGCAGACCTGATGTTTCTATGGATTGCACATTGGGTCAGCAAATATGTTCTACATATCTTCCACCATTAGACAGAATGCATCACCAAAATGTGGACAAAGAGTAGTAAATTGAGATCCTCGGGTATAGCCTAAAAGTCATCTGAGGGGAAGTGGAGAGAAGGCTCAGAAGCTGGGGAGTACTTAGTGTTTTCCAGAGAGCTCACATTTGGTTTCCCACACCCATGTCAAGTTTGGTTCCTCACAACTGCCCCTGCAACTCCAGCTCCAGAGACTGTGATGCCTCCTGACTGAGGCACCCACACACACAGGACATGCATTGTGCACACACAAATAACAGCAATAACAAATCTTTCTCTAAGAAAAAAATGAGAAGCTTTACAAAACGTCACTTAGGATACTCAGTGCAGTCTCTTTGTAGTGATGACCACTCTCTTCTGCTAATTGAAAAAAATTCTGCTTCCTATGAAGTATGAAAAGAAAGCTTTCTCTGTGTTTTTAATGATGAAGTTAATGAAACTCACAGACTGGCTGGCAGAAACAAAATAAAGTCACATCTGGAAACAGCTGTGCCAGCAATTAAATGGCATTTAATGTGACTGATATCAAAAGGGTGGGTTTTCTCCCCCTGGCATTAAGAATGCAAAACTCCAGGCTTCCAAGCTATTCTGCCATAATAGTTTTGAGTCATTGGGTGTTTACCAATCATTCTAATATTTACAAAGAAAAACCCCCCAATGAGCCATAGAAGGGGATTTGAATCAGGGAAAAAATAAAACTAAGCAAGAAAAAAATGAACAGGAGCTTCACAGTTTGAATTTTGAGAACAGGCATAAATTTTAGATTTTTTTTCTCCTCTACACATTAACTGTTCAGTATTTTAGTTCAATGAAATAAAGGCCCCTTGCTTCCCATACCAATCAAGTGACCTCCTGCCTTGCTATAATTAGTGGCAAACTTCAATATGCAAGCAAAAAAACCACCTAATTAAAAAGTGTAATTCATTACATAGATGATTCAAAAGGCTAGATTAGATCACTGATAGAGCTCATGTGAAACTCTTTGAGCTGTGGGTATTGGCTGCTTTCCCTGCTGTTCCTCAGGTTCGGAGTATTTTCATGGGAATGAGTTTATCAAAGTGGGAAGGGTTTAGAGGTGATGGTTTTAGCTAATCATTGCTAAACATTTAAAGCCTTGCAATTATTTTTATCAATTACCCAAGTATATGCCAACAAAGAAATGGCCTTATCTTCCTGCTTGGTGTTGAGTGGCCTAATGTTATTAGTGAATATTGATTAAGTGCCTGTTGAGTGCTAGATGCCACTCAAAACACACAGTTACTTTTTAGTTTACCGTGGTTAGAAAATGGCTCCTCTGGGCTACACAGCTCTCTAATTCCTCTAGTAATATGGCAAGGCTGCAGGGCCTTAAAGAAAGGTTTTGTCAAGATTTTCTCTCTGCTTGTATTCACCCTTACCATGCAAGCCATGTTTAAGCCTCAAAATGTGAATTGAAGTCCAGAGCTTGCCTGTGCCCCTGTTTGCTCAAGGAACTATTCTGTGAAGGCAATGGGCTAAAAGACCCACCAAAACCTCTCAGTTAGGGTTCTGTCTTGGTGTTTTTGTCTTTTATTGTTGTTTGGTTTGGTTTGGTTTGGTTGGTTTAGAGATAGTGCTATGTCTATTACTAGGAGGCTAGCAGTCCAGGCTAGCCTCAAGCTCTCTATATAAGACAACCCTTGACCACCTCATCATACTTTCTCCAACTCCGAAGTACCACAACAGCTGGTGGGGTCTGTTAACTCACACTGTCTTTGGGGGGATAAAGGACCTTGGATCTTGGTTCCACCTTCCAAAATGCAATTGCTAAAGCTATAATATCAACCACTTCTCCTAAGCAGGAAAACATCTATAAACAAATGCGCTTGATCTAGCTCCACACGACCACTTCAGCAGTAGCAAAGAACATTACAAGAATAAGTCTCAGTTTTTCCCTCAATGTATTTGGCAACATTTATCACTGCAATGGTGAACACTGTCTGTTAGTCCCTAATGTCTAGGAGAGCCAAGCCAACCCACCACAAGCACTTCCCTCCATGATAAAAGCCATCGGAGGGGCTACTGTCTTAACTTCATATTGAACACTGGAGCCTGGGTCCTGTGACTTCCTCAACTTCTCACTCTTTGACCTTTGGGTGGCTGATGCTCCTGTGATGAGAGACTTTGTGCAAAGAGTGATACAGTGGTCACTGCGGTTGCAGTGCTTCAGGTAGCCTGGAACCCAATCTGGACAAAGATGGGAGGTTGTAGGGAGCTACTCAGCTCCCGCAACCTCCCAGGTGATGTGGTGGTGGCTTCATCATGGGAAGACCTTGGAATGAGTATTGAAAGTAAAAATGATGGGGCTGGAGAGATGGCTCAACTAGGTGAGAACACTCTTGCAGAGGACCTGGGTTCGAGTCCCAACACCCACAGGGCAGCTTACAATTTCTGTAACTTTATTTTCAGAGGATCTGACACCCTCACACAGACATACATGCAGGCAAAACACCAATGCAAATAAAGTAAAAATAAATTAAAATTTTAAAAAGGAAGTGGAGACAAGGTTTGCTATTGGGATGGATGTCAGATGGAAATGGGAATCATGGATGATTTCGGTTTGAGCAAAGGAATGAAAACTTACTAAGTACCTGTTGCTTTATGTGCATAAAACACCTCTGTCCTGCCCTTGGGGAACTTGCCATGTAACAGGCACTAAGTAAGCACTCAATCAGCTTGGTAGGAGCCCTATGAGCTGCTCCACAGAAGCACAGGTAAGGTTCTGGGAGGTGCATGGAAGGCCACCACCCGGCCTGAGAGGCCATATTGAAAATGGAGTCTGAAGGCTGAGAGAAAGACCACTCTGAGAAGGATAGAAGGAGATTGTCCAAGGAAAAGGGAGAGTGTGAATAGTGGCCTTGAGCCAGAGGGAAATGCTTTTGTGACTTCTCAAGAAGCTAAAGTGGGTCTATGTGTTCACCAAGTAAAAGGAAAAGCAGAGAGAGACAGACAGACAGAGACAGAGAAACAGACAGAGACAGAGACAGAGAGAGAAATGTTTCACCAGTTATTGGCCAAAGAAGGATCTGTGTGTGTGTGTGTGTTTTCACATGCACATAATGATTAGCAGCAACAGGATCTGAAGTTTTGTGACTTATATATTCTGTGGTCTAAAAACCTGGAAACGGAGCTGCAGCTATGGTGTTGTGCCGTAGTGTGGCCGAGAGCTCCTTGGTGGAGAAAGCACTTGACTGCTGTGCATGAGGCTCTGGGTTCAATCCTCAGAACTGAATACAATCACAAAGGAGAAAACCGAGGGCAGCAGGTGGCTTAGCACTTACCCTCAATCCTGGTGGCCTGAGTTCAATGTGAGGGGCCCTCGGTAACAGGAGGGAGCCAACTCCCACAAGTTGTCCTCTGCTCTGCCCGTGTGTGCTGCTCATCACACGTGTGTGCTCAGGCACGCACCACACATATACACACGAAATAAATGTAATTTTCTAAAAAGAAAAAAAATGTAGCATGGTCGAAACAAGCTTACTTACTTTTTACCACCACTCTCTCTTTGCCTCAGCTTGGGCCCTCAGCCTTTTTCTAAGAATAATCACTGTTCACTTTCTTCAGCACTTTGCCCTCCCCCCCCCACCTCAGGAAGACAGAGAACTTGGCATTCATTGGCAACTCAGATCAACAGTGCTGGGGCCTCCTCTCTGAGCCAGCATACCTGTTCTTCCCACTCTGCAACTCTGCTCACTTTGCACCATTCCTCCATGCAAATAATCAAAATCCAATGCTGTGGATAGATGAGAAGGGACAACAAAAATACTCAAATCAAGGCACCCTGGCCTTCGATAGCCAAAAGATAGTCTAGAAGGGGTTCGGGAGCCCACCCTCCGTCACCTCCCAACTACAAGCTTTACAGAAAATTTCAGAAAGAGAAAAGAACAGCCTAATTGCGAGCTGATGAGCTGATCAATATTCTCAATTTACCTCTTTAGCTACAAAGACCAAATTGAAAATGAGGACCGTGAGAATCTCCAAGGACTGCAGCCGTGGCACGTCGCTGTCCTGAGGCACAGGACAAGCAGCACCTCAGGCTTTGTGGCATCTGCCTGAAGGAGCAGGGTGCTCTTGCTGGGTGGGCACTCAGGGCTTGTGGGAGCTTGTGAGACATCTGCCTTGGGCCTGGAAGGTGGCCCTTATAGCCTGTGCCTTAGTGCAAGGCTCCAGAGGCCTGCCTTTTGCGTCCAGACAATAGTCTAAGTATTTAGCTAGGGCCTGGGAGAGCCTACATGGATGGAGGGGAATTAGCATAGCGATCAGTTAAATGGCCCTTATTTTATGAGTGTTCTGTGTGAAGCCTGCGAAGCGTCTGTCCCCTCATCCTCATCCCCCAATTACAAAGATCATTTAGACAGGGCTGCAAGTAGGGGTTCTTTAAGTAAGTGTCAGTGTTGGTGGAAACTTGATGCCCACCCTGGAGGTTTCTTTGAACCTCATCAAGGTTAATCCAGAGAGTGAGTGTGGACCTCAGGATGAGGACTTTCGTCCACCCCTGGTTTCTTTTAGCCATTAGGGGACTGTGGTCATAAGGCCCATCTCTAGACTTCATGTTTTCCGTGAGGAGACCTTTGTGGTCTGAGCTGCTGTCAGAGTTGGAGGCTGTGTTGATATCTGTGGTCTGTGCTGCTATCAGAGACCCTGTTGATGTCAGTGGTCTGTGGATGTCCTTGGTCTGTGCACTGGAAATCATGTGGAAGTCCATGGTCCAAACTACCACTGGCTGTTATGGGCAAGGAAGTTTCTTTTTGATGATTGCAGACTCATGATTGAGTATGAAGGTATTGTGACATTGAAGGTATTGTGACAACCTCCCCTCCCCCAACCCGAAAATAAAATTAAATAGTCCATATAGGAAGCCATTGAAGAGAGTCCTTAAAATTTGTGATAAAGATGCTGAAGAGCAGTTCTTGACAAGTTGATGGCTTCCTTCAAGGGGGAGTAGGAGATGGGGTGTAGATGGCAGCAGAGGTGCGGTGTCACGAAGGACTCAGTTTTCTCTAGGGGCTGGCCACTGAGAGTTCGGCCATGTTCAGTGAGTATATGGGCAACACAAATTGGTCTTGGTGTGTTATCTTTCTTCTTTTTGCAGGGAGGGCACGAGAGTGGGAGGGTGGACCCGGGAAGAATGAGAAGCAGGTGTAATCAGTATGCAATATATGAAGTTCAAATAATAAATAAAAATACAATGTTGGGGAAAAAAATTTAAAGGAAAAGAAAACAGAGATGCTGGCCAGCAATGCCCAAGTGCTTTGTCAGCCTTGACAGCACAGGACCTTCTATTTAGCATCCTCTGTTCTGTTTCTATCTAGTTTCAGCTCGGTCTCCTGTTCAAATGCTGAGTCCCACACCACTGCGTAACAATGCACTCTCTTCATCCAGCTGACTTCCCGACTTAAGTTTGAGTAAGAGAAGGGGTTCAAGGGGGGACATGTGGACTCCATCCGGATAAAGTGAACTCCCAACTAGGCAGCCGGGAGGTTCTGTTTAATGGAGGCTCTGACCCTGTCCTTCACAGGTAACACAGCTCTGCTTTACAGGTGGCCGTTGCAACTGTCATAGTAATTTTAATCATAATCTCTAACACTAGTGTATCCAGGCCTTAACCTTGGCTGCAGAGGAGGAGAAGAAGGGACGGAGGAAAGGAGAGGCTGAGAGATTATTGAACTGTACTGGGTTCTTTTTAGTATTAATTTAGTATATTATATTTAGTATATTATTTATTCCCTGACCACAGCTTCCCCTACCTCCCTCAACCCCTCACTTTCTCCATCGCCCCCTTTCTTCCTTCCTCTTTCCTTCCCTCTCCTTCCTCCCCATCCACTCCTCTTCTGTTTCCTTTCAGAAAAAGGCAGGCCTCCCAGGTATGTCAACCAAACATGGCATGGCAGGTCAAGGCTGAACATGGCGACCTTGTAGGAGCACTACCATTCCCAAAGCAGGCAAAGTGTCAGAAACAGTCCACGCTTCCTCTTTTAGGAGTCCCACAGAAACACCACCCTACACAATTATAACATATACACAGAGGGCCTGCACTGGGTTCTTTAACAATGAGCCCACGATGATGGAGCTCTCAGAAGAGGGCCTTTTCTCCTCTGGACTGTCACCCTCATATGACTTGGTCAGGCTGACCGCACCCCAAGTGAATGGCATGAATTTTCATAGTGATGAATTTCTCTCCAGATTGGTTGAGGTTTAGCTGGGAAGCCTGATTCCCACCTGCTTTGGATCAACCAGCCCTCTAGATATTTTTCCGTGCATCCATGCGTCCATCCATTCATTTATTCATTCATTACAGCTTTAGGGAAAATGAGGTTTGAAGACAAACTCTTCATGGAGTTTGCATTCTACTAAAGTAAAGAGGCCACAATAAATAAGCGTGTATAATGCTTTCAGGTTGGGATATGCAAGGGAAGGGGAGACACTTGGATTTGACTCAGGAAACTCTTGTAGATCTGGGAAAGGGGTGTCATGGCAGGATTCTCTAGAGACAGTCTCTGAGTAAAAGAGGGAGAGAGACCTGTCATAATATAAAAGTCTAGTAATGCAAAAAAGTAAGAAGGAAAGGAAGGAAGGAAGGAAGGAAGGAAGGAAGGAAGGAAGGAAGGAAGGGAAAGAAAGAAAGAAAGAAAGAAAGAAAGAAAGAAAGAAAGAGAAAAGGAGAAAAAGAAAGAAAGAAAAGAAAAGAAAGAAAGAAAGAAAGAAAGAAAGAAAGAAAGAAAGAAAGAAAGAAAGAAAGAAAGAGGAGCAGTGGGGAGCATCAAGTCCAAGGAAGAGAGAAAGGTGTGTGTATGTGTCTGTGTCTGTGGTAACATAGCCAAGCCTATATACCCACAAGTTCTGGTGTGCAAGTGTGGAACAAGGGCAGAAACAAACATCTCAGTACTATGTGTCCGAACTGTATTTCGAGACAGCGTCCCATGTAACCCATGCTGGCTTCAACTCAGCACTAAGCCGAGTATGATCTTGCATTCCTGATCCTCCTGCCTCCCCCTCCCAAGTGCTGTGATTATAGCTTATATGTCTAAATGTTGTAAATCAAGATAATAAACTGTTAAGTATAATAATTTTCTTTCTTTCCTTCCTTCCCTCATTCATTCATTCTTTTTCTTTTAAAAATAGAGTCTTACAATGTAGCCCAAACAGGCCTCAAACTCACAATCCTCCTAGCCCTGTCTCCAAATGCTGGGATCACAAGCTTGACCAGGGTGACATAGCTTTTGAAACATCTCAAAGGTCAAGGTCAAATTCCTTAGTGTTGGAGACCTGGCCCCTAGCCCCAGACTTGTTCTTTCTGTTCCCACTGTTGGGGGCATCGAGCACACACACACATGACCCCCTCATTCAACGGTCCAAGCTCCACCCACATCCCACAAACCTCTGTCCTTTATGCTGTGGATCTGCAGATGGACAGGGGTGGGAGAGGCCCAGGACGCAGGAATAAGACTATTGAGCAAAGAGTTCTGAGAAGGCTGCAAGGAAGCCTGAAGGAGCCGCCAACAGCCTGAGTCTGGGGCAGGGCTGCTTCTTCACCCGGGATGAGGCAAGTTCCTTGAGGATAGATGATCAGACAAGTGTCCTCCACATAGGCAAGTCAGCATCCAGGGAATGTGCGCTGTGACCGAGGAGGCCAAGAAGCTTTACTGGTCCTTCCAGACAAGCGTGAAGAAATGTTAGAGATGCCAGAGGCTTTGTAACCTGGGACAGTCAAGGGTGTCTCACTTTTTCTGTGTTGACCTTTGCCATTTCACATCTCTACATCATGAACCCTGGTATTGCTCCATTTGGTCTTGGCCAAGGGAAAACCCAGGGAAGAGTTGATCTTGCTTCAGCCAGAACACCTAAGGAAGCATCAGGAACTGACGTCAGCAGGAACTGAAGTGAAAGGACCAGGAGATGGTGCTTCACACTCTGAGTCTGTGTGAAGACTTGCTCTCAGAGTGATAATCTTGGAGGTTCTGAGCAAGAAAAGGAGGAGCTGACCATCTGTTCCACTTCCATCATATCTATAGGCTCAAGCCCTGTACACAACAACAATTTGGTAAATGAATAAATGAAGTGAATGAATGAATTACTTATTTTTCATAGCTGTGACCAAAATATGTTGTGTGAACAACTTAAAGGAGAAACTTATTTTGGTTCCTGGGTTCTTTGGGTTTAGTCTAATGTGCTTGGACATCACCATTGTTGGAGTGTATAGCTGGGGAGGGTCTCACCTCATGCAGACAGAAGGAGTTGAGAGGGAAGGAGAAGAACACACACACACACATACACACACGCAGAGCCAGAGTCTGGCGCACACCCCAACGACTCGGTACTCTGCCTTCTCCAGCTAGGACCAATCTCCTAAGGTCTCCAAAACCTCCCAATAAGCTGTCCCAGCTGGGGACAAGACACCTGTCACGTGAGCCTGTAGACAACACTTTATATTCCAGGTACACTATAACCAATGGATAGAGTGCTAACAAACGGCATGCTTGACCCACTCCCTCTCAGTCCACCCTTGCGAGGAAACCTTAGGCTTTCTAAGGAATGCTTATAGATTCTAACTACTGCTTTCATTTTGCTTAGTCAGCTATCATTTTTCTCTTGCTTGGCCTTCTTATTTTAGACAGACTTCCCAGTGTGATGACAAATACTCCAGAGAACTACTTAAAAAGAGAAAGGCTTTTATTTTAGCTCCTGGTTTCAGGGGTTCCCACCCATAGCCAGTTTGTCCTTCACTGTGCATGTGAGGCTGTGACAGGGATATGGAGAAGGCAAGAGTGTTGTGGTGCCAAGCTGCACACGGCAGCCAGGGGCAGAGGGAGTGCCTGCTCAAAGGTCATGCCTTCTTCCGAGCTTTTCACCTGGGCCTTTAGCATCCCTGGGTACAGCCCCATTCAGGGCAGCTCACTGCCCTCACAGATGACACAGGACTGCTCCACAATGCCCCCAACCCTATCAAATTGACAGTTAAGGTTGACCATCACCGTTCCTAACTGGCCTGCATCTATTTTCTGCCCTCTCCCCTTGACCCCCACCACACACCAACCTTTCAGTACAAATACTGAAGAAGAATGAGTAAGGGACAAGTCATCAGTGAGGCTCAGGTTTAGCATGGGACGTTTGTCTGCCTCAGAGTAGGAGAGCATGGTCTTATGTTTTTAACTAGCTCAGGTGAAGACAACAGTTCCCAGTTTTGTTTGTTTGTTTGTTTGAGCCATGTGGCTCAGTTCTGACTGATGTGCTGTGAGAGGAAATTAGAGCCATCCACGTAAAAGAAAGGAACAAGTATCCTTTTTCATCAACTTTTCCAGCTGCCTCAATGCAGAGGTGATATCAGGGGCTGGAGCAGCCCCCTTAGGCCACAGGGCAAGCATTACAGAAAGCAGAGAGCATCAGTAAAGAAGGCTGGCTTTCCACACTTTTTGACAGCTTTCCTTTTAGCCATTTGGACTGCTTTTCTCATGGACTGCTATGTAAGAAAGAAATAAAATTCCGTCTTCCCCAAGGCACTCCACTTTGGGATCTCCATTACAGCAGCCTAACTGTGCCCCACTAACACATAACCCTCCCCGCCTCAGCTGCTCGCCAGGGAACGAGATGGAATTGTGAAAGAAAAGTGTATATGGAAAAGTCAACATCATTCCTAATGTCTGACTCGGGGACTTCTCGAAAATTAAGAGTGTGATGGATAAGTCCACATACTAAAGCATCCAGGAAAAGGAAAACCAGCCCCTGAGCAGAAATGACTCTCTGGGTCCATGTGTTAGCAACTTGGGAAAGCGTGAGAGGTGGAGAAGGCTACCCTGCCACTTGCTAGCTTTCAGGCTTTAGTGTGGAACATGCCTTTGGGGAGTGAATTAGCTTAAGTTGTGGATTTGGGGCTTTATGGGCTGAGGGCCGCCTTTAATCACCCTTGCTCCCTGTGGCCCAGGATGTGAATGTTAATCAAATTCACTTGCACTGCCACCCAGGGTAAGGTCTGCTTGTTCATGACCCATCACTGTTTAAGAGTTCATGCCAGCTTCCCAGGACCTATTTCTAGGGTTCAGAAGCTGTTCACCCACAAAGCAAGCTTCCTGACAATGCTCTGGAGTGTAGAACATTCTAATAGAGGTTTGGATTTAAAATCAACCTATATTTGTTTAGGGTGAAAGAGTATTTAAGATAGTGCTTTGGGGGAAAGCCTCTCTCCAGCTTGTCATCACCAGACAGATGTGGAAAAGTACTTATCTAGGGAGCATGCTTCTCCTTGTAGCCCTTTATAAAATGAGAACATGCCACAAAGGTACTCCATTAACTAGTAGCACTGAAGAGAGTTACTGTCTTCTTAGGACCCTGGAGTCTAAGTAGAAACAAATTATTAATGGAAAGGGTAACGGGAACACCCTGAAACAAACCGAGGGGCCAAAGCAGCAGCTCAGGAAGAGTCCATGCTGCGCAGAAATGGGACACTGGGTTTTAAAGCGATGTATACTGAAGGCTTGGTCTGTTTCCTGTGAGATATTGAGAAGTAGCAAGACGTTCAGGAGGCAAAGCCTAACTGTAGAAAAATAGATCTTTTTAGCGGCAGAAGAACAGGGATGCAGGGCCTTCTTGCTTCCCAGTGAATGGTCTCACTCTGCCACGTTCTCACCCGCAGCCCCAAACCAGGGGGACAAGCTACGATGGATGGAAACCTCAGAAACAGGGAGTGCACATGAAACCTTTACTCCCTTTAAACTGTCTGTGTCGGGCACTTTGTTATAGAGACGGAAAGTGTGTAACAGATGGGGATCGCACAGCTGCAAAGCACAGCAAAAACAAAATCCAAACCTGAGCTACTCCTGTGTCGTGGCTGCTTGCAAGGTTGCAAATGTCTGATAAACAGCGTCCACCCTAGCTGAAAAACTCAGTGTAGGCCATGCTGGTCTGTAAGCCCCACCAGAACTAACTGTCCATCTCTCTAGCACAGCGCCTAGCACATAGTAGGGTGAATAAGAGACGATGTCAGCTTCTGAGAGTCACGTTTATGGATGCCCCAGCCCTCCCTCTTGTCCAACACTACAACTACAGAGAAACAAATCAAGAGGTCCAGCTGGCTGTACCAGCCCACGACCTGAATGCCAGCACTTAGGAGACAGAGGCAGGTGAATCTTTGTGAATTGGAGGCCAGCCTGGTCAACACAGTGAGTTTTAGGCTAGCCAGGGCTACTACATCGTGAGACCCTGTCTCAGAAAAAACAAATAAAAACAAGGGCAAAACAAGCAAACAAAAAAACGTAAGATCTCACCACATCCGGGCACCCAGGAGTGTGCATATGTACACAGACCTTGATGTAAGAAAGGGATTCAGGGCTCCTGAGCTCTGAGCCGGGCTCTGATCAGGAAGATCAGCGAAACCAAGGCGAGAAAGCTTGAAGACCCTGAGTAGTGACTTTCCCTGCACTTTGACCAAGTTTAGAAAATGGTTTGGTAGACTAAGCCCCAAGGCGCTTTCTAGGCCAGGCTGGGCCCGAGCTGGGCTGTGGCACCGGCCTTCGCACCCACGCTCCGCGGAGGCTCGGGTGGGGCGGGAGGCCGCCGCTCCCCGGGGGGCGCTTCCACCTGCTCCTCGCCGGCGCCGAGCTGGGGGCCCACGCGGCCGCCCAGCCAGCCCGCTGCCCTCCGGGTCGTCTGGGGAAGGAGGCTCGGCAGGCGCCCGTGGGCGCAGGGCCGCGGCCTGGCTCCGGGCGGGCAGCCGAGGACCGCGCGGGGCGGCGGAGCCGCGGCCGCCGGAGGAGGGCGCGCGGCGGGCGCAGCGCCCCCTGGAGGCCGGGCGGGCCGGGGCGGGGTGGCAGGGCCCGGAGGCCGCTGCGCCGGGCGGGCCGGGCCTGCTGGGGACTTGGGCTATTTTGTGACTGCACCATCCACCCAAGCCTCATTACCACCTCTTAATGAGACCCCTTTACTCCGTGACGTGCAACCGCTCCATCTCATTAAGGAAATCGCTCTTCAATGCTGATTATTTTATTTGCAGCCATAATTATATTTCTTTCGGCTAAATCACGGTTTAATCGAGCCCACATGGAGGGCAGCAGCTCTAATTACGGCGGGGGATGCGGCGGCGGCGGCGGGCGCGGGCCGGCCGGGGCGGCGGGGGTGCCGAGCGGCGGGCGCGGCCGCGGGGCGGCGGGCGGGGAGGGGCGCCGGCGGGGGGCGGGGGCCCGGGCTCAAACACAACAACTTATTACTTCTAATTCCCCAACTGTCACCAAATCACCTGCACGAAACAAGAATCTAATTTGTTAAGCTGGCATGTCTGCAGATGGAAGATCGATCTTCACTGTAGATTTCTCTAATTGAGTGAATATAGACGCCCGGAATTAGCTGCACTCGGGCTTCAGGGAGGGGACAAGGGACATGGAAAGGGGGGCTGGTGGGGAAAGTGGGGGAGGGAGAAGAAAGAAGAGAGGGAAGACGAGAGAAAAGAGAGGCGGGAGGTGCGGGGTCAGAGAGGAGGAGGGAGACTGGGAAGGATGAAAGGCGAGGAGGGCGGGAAAATAGGAAAGGGAGAGAGGAAGAGAGAGTAACGCCAAGTGGGAGAGAAATGAAGGAAGACTAGAAGGAGAGCCGAGCAAAGAGAAAAATCCTATTTGCAGAAGGCTAATGCCTACGGGATCCTGTCTCCCTCGCCATCCCACCCAGCCAAGTGTAAAGGGAGAAGCCAGGCCCCTGGTCATTCTCAACCGGAGACCAGCAGCTTAGGAAGAGAAGCAGAGGCGGAGGAGGGGTGTGAAGGCGGGCTTCTGGAAGACAGGGCTTACAGAATTACATTTGTTTTTCTAGTGATTTTATTAAAAGTCACTCCTCATCTCCAGAATGCGTGAAAATATCTACTTTCCACTCAGATACACCGCATTAACTTGTTGGAGGCAAATTTGTTTGTTTGTCTCTTTTATTTATTTGCTACATAAGATTGATGCAGTCTTATTAGCGCTACATCTAGTTATGGAAAGAGTAAGGATGAGACTTTTTCTTTTTATTCCAATTACTAGTCTTGTCACCTAACTGAATAACTGATATATGATTATTTATCCTAAGTAAATATAAATAAGAAAAGCAACAAAACCTGGACGCCACTTGTTATGTTCCGTGCGGCTAATTGGGCTCATTAGCCACACGGCAAAAATTACAGTGCAAAAGGCAATAAAAGGATGAACAGTGCAGACAACAGGGCAGGAATTGATTCATTGTCTGGTGTGGTTGTTTCTGCTTTGAGGGTCTCAAGTGCCAGTTACCAGAAGGAAAAGACTAGGGAAAGAAGGGTCTGGCAGCTGAGTCATGCAGGTGGCCTGTCTGTTTGGGCTGTCTGCTGTGGTCTGCAAAAGCAAACATGTGCGAAAGAAAAACTGTCTGATCTCTCCACCCATCCATCTACCATCCATCTATCACTTCCTGTAACGCCAGAAGCTCCCAGGCTATGGTATTAGTTTGGGATAGATTTCTTGCTTCTCAGTGCCACTGGCAAGCCACAGCTGTGTAGGTGGCCAAGCAGTGGACCTGCAACGCACTGCTCACGAAAGCGGGCACCGGAGTTCAGGGTCATGCGTGAAGCCCTGCACTCAGTGTTGGGGGAAGGAAAACTAAATGTTGGGAGCTTGGACCGACAGTCAAGGTTTTTGTTTTTGTTTTCCGTTAGGCGGGTCGGCTCTGAAGACAGTACCTGAAGACCAGCATCTTGACCTCAAGTCCTTCATCGCCGGGTAGGGAGGTCTGGGGGCTGGAGTAGGCCCAGGCCTGTTTGACTAAGAGTTACAGACCTCACTGCTGCCTGGGAGAGCCCTCACCGGAAGAGGAGGGAGCTTTCGCAATGGACCCGCAGGGGCACCCAGCTGACTCTTCCTTGACTGTGGTCTACTGGCTGGCGACCCCCAGAGTTCTCTCAGAGGAGTGTGGAGTCCTCCACAAAGGGCACCCCTTTGTCGAGACTGCGCTCTTTCAGCTCTCCTGTCCACTGGCCCATTCCCACAAACACGCCATCCCTGGAGCAGTCCGAAATTCCAGGAGGGTCATGGGATTTAAGGACCCTTCAGACAGGGTGGACGCTGAGGCTTGGCGAGTTCTGGCGGCTGAGGTCGGTCTGGGAGAAATCCTGGTCACCGTTGTTGCAAACGTTTTGGGCCTCAGAGCACCCCCCAACCCCCACCCCGCGTGCGCGTTCCCTCCCCACCCTTTCATTTTCTCTTCGGCTCTGAAGTGGGCCTGAGCAATACGATCTGATGTACAGTTGGTTTTGGGTTGTTGCAGATCTGGAAAAGTAAACACGAGTGTTCAAGTGCCCTGATTTGTTTGCAGTAAGCAAATAATACCCCCAAAGCATAGCTGTAATTTACCACGAATTAAAATTGATTCTTTTCATCGGGCAAGAAAATAGGAAAATGTGAGATCGTTAATTATTGAGGGAGGCGCTTCTCATTAAAGGGAACAATGTTACAATTCAGCATCTAATAGCAGGAATGTGAATAATAACGCGCCATATTTCAGCCCACTGTCTCACAGAAAAGAGCCGTTTACAAACAACGCAAGTTGCATTTAATAAACAGAGATTCTGTAAGTGGAAAAGCAATTAGGGCTCTGGGCACACTACCCAATTCTTCCTGGAGCGCCCTCCACATATTTTTATTCTCCCTGTCTCTGCCTGTACAAAGGATTTGCAATGATAGCAGAAACACAATTAGAGAGAAAATCAGGATCGTAAACCTAATTTGATGAATCCATCTTTTGGGCTGTGGTCCGGTGTCCCCATTCTATCCTGTCCCAACTATTCCAGCCACACCTTATTTCTAAGTCTTGCTCCAAAATTGGATGGCAAAACTTAACAACGTCATTGTTTGTATAGCGGGTGTACTTGTAATTTACATAGCTACAAGATTTATTTATTTATTTTTTAACCAAACACCCCTCACCCCAAGTCGACTCCTCACAGAGCTACCAAGTTCTCCGTGGTCTGGGGTCCTACCAAAGGAGCCAGGAGACGGTTCCAGGGCCTTTAGAGACTCTTTGTGCTCTCTTTGAAAAGGAGGGGTGGGGTAGGAAGAAGAAGAAAAGATTTCCCTGTGCATCGTCCCTTGGCAGGCTCTTGTACAAAATTCAATCTCTATTTTTTATGAGGAGTAAACTGTCTAAATAAATTTTATTAGGGGCGACCAATATACTTTCTGGTCGTTCCCTTTGTTCCGCTTCTACGTGTGTGTAACAATCTAAAACCTATTTATTGAGGAAGAATCACTGGATCCGTCATAGAAAATCCTTTTACTTTGCTTTGAAGTGATTTCTGAAGACATTCTTGTCATTCCGAAGATTTGGGGGCCATTGCGCTAAAGCCTTGCCTGGTTAGGGACTTCAGTTCCCATGATCATGTGGGAAATGCTTTGAATTATCAACAGCCACGGGCCTGACCGGCCCTTTCCCGGCTGCCCCGGGAACGTGGGAAGGTGACGGCGAGTGAAAGTCTGGTAACTACATCTCAGGCGCTACCCAGGTGGATTCAGGCGTTGGCCAGACCGGGCTGCGTAGCGGGGGCGCGGAGCGGGGGCGCGGAACGGGGGCGAGCTGCACCGTCACTGTCCTCCGCCCCGCCTGCCGGCTGCGGGCTCGGGGCTCGCTCTCTCGCTCCCCACCTCGACGCCCCGGCTGCCCCGGCACCCCCACTCCCGGAATTCCCTTTTTCTTTTCTTTCTTTTTTTCCCTCTTAACTCTCTCCCTCCCCTCTCCGAGGTGCTGATGCTTCGAAGTCTTGGAAGAAATGATTTAGTTTGTTTATGCTGCTATAAAAATCAAGACCAATAGAAAAGTCATAAAATGAAGCGGGCTATCAATCACGCCGCAGCATTGTTATTCAGCGGTTGCTAACAGAGATGGATAATCCCTTGATTTTGTCCCGTTGTTACTACCCTGATGTGTCTTCACATTAACTATTACACATTTATTTATCGACCTGAAAAGACCCAGCAGAACAGAACAGACGAGCGAGCGCGCGCGGAGGGCGCCGGTGCCGCCGCGGCAGGTGCGGGCTGCTGGGCCCGGGCCCAGCGCTGGTGCCCGCGGTGTCGGCGGGCGGCCGAGCCTCCTCCAGGCTGCCCGCCGGCCCCACTTGGGCGCGCGCCACCGCAGGAGCGGGGCTGCGGCCGGGTCACCGCCGTCCGGGCCGGTCCCCGCCCGCAGGTCCTCCTCCCTGGACCGCGCGACCCGGGCTGCCGGGCGCTTGGGCCTGCACAGCCAGGGGGCTGCACCCTGGCGGTTCGAAGCCTGGGCCAGGCCCCGGGCGCGCGCCCTCGTGCCAGGTCCTGACCCATGCACCCCGGCCCCCGCGCCCGCGCTCGAGTGCTCAAGTTTGGGGTTTTGTGCAGAGAAAACCAAGCCGCCCTCAGAGGGGCTGGCTTTGCTTTAGGCCTGGAATTCCGCTCCGGGCAGAACCTCTCTGGACTGGGCAGCCGGGGCTGCGGAGAGCCCTGACAGTTGCCGGCGGGGCTTCTCCCGGGCGCCGGGCCAGGCTGCGGGGTCCCCAGCCCCTCCGCAGCCGAGGCCCTGCGCTCGCAGAGCAGACGCGCGCGCCCGCGTGTGAGTGCTCGGCAGGACCTGGGCGAAGAGGGCTGAGGAAGGCACGAGGGGAACAAAACTGCTCCAGAGTTGCCTCGCCGCCTCCTTTGTCTCCTTGCTCTTCCCTGCCACACTCACAGTAAAGGACACACACACACACACACACACACACACACACCCTCGCATCTGCTCTCGGGCAGCATCTTCAATGTTTTGTGTAAGTCAATTGGACGACGAACAAAAAAAGCCATTTGTTCGGTATTATTTAAAACAGACTTCAGAGGGCCACCCTTTTGTGGAAGCTTTATTTGCACTAAATGAATAATCTTAATTGCATCACTCCCGAATTAAAAATCAATGTTAATCAAGTCGGGAGTAGTAAATATCAGTTTTCATTTTGCCTTGGGTAGAGGGCATTTTTCTTGTGTTGCAAATAAAAATACAAGTCAAATAACTTTAAAGGGGCATCATGTTCTGCTGCAAATACAATTGAAACGGATTGTTTGGGAGCAGATCAGAAACGGTACAGAATTTTGCACTTAATTTCCTCAGTTATCATTTACAATAAGAACCTCTGGGCTTGACAGCCAAGTCTAAACAGTAGTAAATTAGTACAAATTTATACTGATTTTACTCTAATAATCGTAATAAAAGCTTATAGATTTGGCACTAATTACATAAATGCCTAATGATCTTGAAAATTACTCTGGTTAGAAATATATTACTAATCTAAACTTTGTTGTTGGCTGGCTCTGAAAAATCAGAACATTAGAAATGGTTCGCTTCACTTGTGCAAAAGCACTTTAAATTGTTCAAGTAGTTTAACATATCCAAGAGGAAAATAAAGAGCGTTTAACTTTATTTACTGCTTTAAGTGGCTTTGGTAGCCTAGCCGAACTTAGAAACTCTGGCCGAGAGAGCAGGTTAGGAGTCGGGTGAGAGGTAGGCCCAGCGGGCAGGGGGTCCTGGAATGCCAGCCACGGGAGCTGCGGAGGGGCTCACACCTCCTGAAGCCTCCCCCTCCCCCAAAGCGGGCCGCGGACCTCGGTCGAGCAGGGGGAGCCAGCTTCCTCTCTACCCCCTAGGCTGGCGGTGGGAGCGGGGCTCAGCAGGCCCCGGGGCGCAGCCGTGGCCCGGATCCCCAGCGAAGGCCTGCAGAACAGTGGGGAAATTTAGGGTCGCTCCAGAGCCGGTGGCGGCCCGCCTGGCGCGCCAGGCTGGACTGCAGAGGCCCGGGGTGGCCAGGCTGGCCGGGCGGGGGTGGGGTGGGGGACTCCCAGGTCACGCGTAGGTCACGCCCTGCTCGGGGGTCTGACTGCCCCCGGCCTGGCGCCGTCCCAGCTCTGAGACACCGGCTTGCGCTGTGAGGGGGGCAAGGCCGGCCGGGAAGGGCAGGTGTGCCCGGCGAGGCCCCGGTGGCCGCTGGCGGCGGGCGGCTGCTGAGGCTGGAGCGGCCTGGGCTGCGGCCGCCGCCTCCTCCCCGAGGCGCGGGCGGGCGGGCGGGCGGAGTGGGGGACTCACCGGGCGCTGACATTTGCAGGCTGCCCTCCTGATTGGTCCCCTCGCCGAGCTGCTCACGGGTTCATTCAACTGTTAAGCACCTCCCCGTCTCTCTAAAGGACATTATAATGCAAGAAGCCCCCTTTTTAACCACAAACCGAATTTTCTTTCATTTAGGTGATCTATATATATCTATATCGTATAGCTTATAGCTTATATCTATTTTAAATAACTTAAAGCCGCTAAAATTTGGGGGGGAACAGCTTTCGCCCTGGAGCGGTGCGCGATGCTGTCTCACGCCGACCTCCTGGACGCCAGGCTAGGTGAGTGAGCGCCTCTCACCCCGGCAGCCAGGAGAAGCCGGGGCAGGAAATTGTCAATTTGTTCCTTATTTTACCTTAATGCGCCCTAAATGGACTAATTTCTTTAAAAGTAATTGTGCTGTATTAAAGTTTAATTTGATTTAACATCGTCTTAAAGGAGTTGAGAATGCTGACACTTTTTGTTTTTCTTCTTTTTTCTTCCTCTTTTCCCTTTATTATTATTATTATTTTTGAAATGAATTTTAGACCGTGGTAATTTGTTTGGAAGTGTTTCTCTCTTTTTCCACTCTTGTTTGCTTTGATTTGGAATTTCTTTCGTTTTTTTTCCTCCCTTTTCCTTTCTCTCTACCACCACCACCTCCTTTTCTAAGTGCTTAAATTTGTTTTCTTAAACACACACACACACACATATCTGGTGTGAAGGAGGAGCGGCTGTCTGAAGGTGGATTTGCTAAGCGAGCTGGTTGAGAAGAAAGGACCAACTCCTCCTCTCAGGCAACCCTGCCCTCTACCAGGCACCCCGCGTTGCCAAGGACGGGAGGGACGAGCCGTTTGTTTCTCGGAAGAGAAAAGTTAAATTCTCTAAAGTTTGATTCACTGTTATGGCTATAGAGTTTACTGGAGTTTCTTGAAAGCTATCTGGGTACCAGGATCTGGGTTTCCGGCTTGGGAAGCTTTAGTGATGGATGTGACTCCATTTCCCAAACACTTTCTCTGATTTGAGGGGGAGGCGGAGCTGATTTCGGTTTATTTTGAGAGGTGGAAGGCTTGGAGACTTATTCATCTTCTGAAAGTCAGAGCGAGCCGGCCGGAGTTCATTAGCGCCCATGCTCAGCCTCCTACGAGTCTCTCTCGATTTCCTTCTCTCCCGCACCCCCCGTCTAAGAATTCGTTCGCGGTTTCCTGGGACGCCGGGGGTACAGTTAATGAGAGGACCCGGGTGTGTGTTATTGCCAGGCCTGGGAGGTTTTCGTTTTGTTTTGTTTTGTTGTTGTGGGAAACGCGAAAGCCGGAGCTGCGAACCGCCGGAGCGGGCTGTGGAGAGAAGGGGAAGGCCAGGAGATGTTCTTCCAACCCAGCAGCCCGAGGCCGGGGCAAGCCGGCTGGGGACCAGGCAGGCTCGGCTGCGGGGCGCGCGAGGGCTCGGCGGGCGCGGTGGCCGGGCTGAAGGCGGAGGCGCGCGGGGAGGACGCGACTGACCGAGCCCCTTCCCCCCTCAGGTATGAAAGATGCCGCCGAGCTGCTGGGCCACCGGGAGGCGGTGAAGTGCAGGCTGGGCGTGGGGGGCTCTGACCCCGGGGGCCACCCCGGGGACCTGGCGCCCAGCTCCGACCCGGTGGAGGGAGCCACGCTGCTGCCGGGCGAGGACATCACCACCGTGGGCTCGACCCCCGCCTCGCTGGCGGTGAGCGCCAAAGACCCGGACAAGCAGCCGGGGCCCCAGGGCGGCCCCAATCCCAGCCAGGCCGGCCAGCAGCAGGGCCAGCAGAAGCAGAAGCGCCACCGCACGCGCTTCACCCCGGCGCAGCTCAACGAGCTGGAGAGGAGCTTCGCCAAGACCCACTACCCCGACATCTTCATGCGCGAGGAGCTGGCGCTGCGCATCGGGCTGACCGAGTCGCGGGTGCAGGTACGCCGGGCCGGGGCGGAGGCCGGGGCGCGGGGGCCGGGGCGGAGGCCGGGGCAGAGTGCGGGGACCGGGGCTCGCGGAGGAGGCCGGGCTGCGGGCACCGGGCTCGGCTGCGCGCGCGTCCCCACCGCGGCCCGGGCCGGACGAGCCCCTTCCAAACACAGGCTAGGACACTCGACAGACCCGGTGGGCTTCCGCCACTGTAGCCACAGCCCCGCTCCCCAGAACTCCCGCAACCAGCCCGGCCTCACGGGCGCCCGGTTCACCTCCCTCCCGACCCCTCCAGAGAAGGGGACCCCGAGCCTCGCTGTCAGCTAACCCAGGGCGCAGCTTGCTCTGGCCCTCACTGGGGACAAGGGATGAGTTTCTGCTATGAATTTGGATAGATGGGGGAGACGTCCCGTTATACAGAAAGCGGAAAGTGGGAGATTACAGGGCGGCGGGAGCCTGAGGAGGGCAGGGCACACTTAAACCTCCAGGCTTGGTTTAGTTCCCTTAAATAGCACCCGCTCTCATCTTTCAGGCAAAATGCCCGGCTCGGCTGTTTCTAAAGGCTTTTGGCTCGGGTAGTGTGCCAGCTCGCTGGGACTGGGAGAAAATACCACAGCACCTGTGAACCCCGAGCTCTTAATTCTAATAAAATAATTAAGATCCCCTTAAGGAGGAAGGCAGAAAACAAACACTATCTGTTGTGGGTATCTGACCCAAAGAAGGAACTTTTCAGGCCAGAGAGGTTCACCTATATTGGGGGAAATGGTTTTTGTGTCCATATTTTTATCCACCACCCTCCAAGTTGTAACTCTATGGATTCTATACAGAAAATTTCAGCTGTACCTCTTCTGAAAATTGGGGGAGAAGAGTACAAGATTAACGAACCCCAAATTTCTTTCTTCTTTCTTTTAAAAAGACTGACGCACCGCACTATTTCCTGGGCGGGCGCCCAGAGGAGGCCTCGCGCCTAGCCTTGATCTATCCACGGTGCTGAAAACATTTCGTCACGACTTAACTGGTTTTTGTTGTTGTTTTTGTTTTTGTTTTTCTTGCTAAGCTGACCGATTTGTTAAGCCGGTGCTACCTGATTTTGCAAATGAACTTTAAGAACTCCAGTTCTTTTGCATTTGATCGGCCAAGAGATCAGAATTTGTTTCCATCTGGCATTTTGTGGTCATCTAAATGGAAGTACATACTTTTGTTTTAATAAGAGATGAATATCCCAGGGACTTAAAATGGTCAAATTAGTAGATAAAAATTCACAAAGATCAATACTTTTATTCAATGTAAATATGAGTATTTGTTATCAAACTCTGGAAAGCTGGAACAATGGGGTAACGACATTACACATGAGAAGCGTACTAATTACACTGCTCAGGCATATTAATGTTCTTTAAATCTTCACCTCACACTTCTTCTAAAGTGTGGGTTTACACTGTCATAGAAATATACAATTCCAATACATGCCAATGATAATATTTGATTGTAGGCTTAATATTGGAGAATCAAAGATCACAAATTTACTTTTTGTCCTCAAGAGAAATCTTTGCTATTAATTTTTGTTTTAAAGAGTGCAGCTCTGTGACTTAACCTAGACATATTGGTAATTAGTTCAAATTAAAATAGAACTTAGAATCACAAATAAAATATAATTGGACCGCTGATTTTATGAAAAAAGAAATTGAGGTCTATTAAACTTTATTAGGTCTTCCAAAGGTTAATGGCAGTGATTCTTTTAATAGAAAAGTTATAAATGAAATAAAATATAAACTGTGTGGTAGTTATCTTCAAAAAGTACACAAAAGAATATGCAAGAAGAAAGAGATAAAGTATGTTAATTGTCCTAGCATAATGTTCAAGCAAAGATAATAGCTTGATCCTACTGATAGAAACAATTTAATAGAATGGCAATTTCAATATTTTTTAAAAATAATGTTTCATAGTTTAAAAAGTAATCAGATCAACATAACCTTCTTAATTAACATTTCAAAATGATTAACATTATGTAATGTAATGCAAAAATAATTTATGGGAAATGTATTTACTTCATGATTCACTGTACCATTGCTCCTTGACCAAATTCAAATTAAATAGTAATTGGTTTACATTCTTATATGATGAGTGCTTCATAGTTTTCTTTATAGTTAACAGATTGCCACACATTCTTTCCAGTATGTGGGCCACTGTACTGATTCAACTAAACATTTCACTTAGTGCTATTTCATGTTTTCAAAGATGCTTTTTATTTTGGACTGACTTATCTAGTATATTTATTTTTTTGGTCCTTATCTGGACTAGGTCACACTTTGAAGTATTTACTAACGCACCTCTACCCACACGGAGGCCAATTCATGTATGGTATTGCTCCCCTTTTCTGGCTAGTGTAATAAAACCATTCCTTTTATAGCATGCCATTATTAGAAACCAATTTCAGAATTATTTATAACCTGGAATGGCTTATTAAGCAGCAATGCGAGAATCATGCAAATTACGCGATCAAATGCAATATAATAAGCATAATCATTAGTCTCTAGCACGGATTAATTAACTTTCAATATTTTATTTACATAAAAACCAAATCAGTGAAATAACTTCTGCACAGTCAGGCTTGCCTTTCAATATTTTATATGAACAAAAATAATGTGCTGTAATTCCATTGACCATGTCCCCTAGAATGGCCCTGTCACCTGCCACATCTTAATAGGGGGACAAGCTGAGAGTATTTTCTAGTTTTCTAATGGAATGAGAAATTGCATTTTCTTCCTCTCCCAGCACTATTAAAGTGTAATGAATTCGGCCCAGAGTTCACGGCTGGCTGATCGAAATGAACCTGAGATCTAGGCTTTAATACAGCTCCCCAGATTTCCTCCCATATCTTCACATTAATCATTTGCTGGATTCCAATGAGGTCTTCATAAAGCATTTGCTTCAAGTGTGGGGGGTTCTTTCTTTCTCCCCCTCTTTCTCTATTCCTGAGCCATTTATAGCTGGGGAATTAAACGGGCTATATATTTTAAAATACATTTACAGTATGTCTATATTACTGTAACAGCAGATATCATCAAAGTGGATTTTTAGATTCCAACCTCCATTAGATTCTCACTGTTGTATTAAGCATTTTCTGAGGAGAGCTGCATTTCAAACTGAGTACAAAGTTGGGTCTTTGGCTGTGGTTAATATATTTCCTGGAGTTGTCGTCTGTGCATTCCAAAAATCTCCCTTAGGTTTTGTCTGCATTTTAACCCGTCATGCTCTAGTTTTCAAGTGGAAACATTCACATTTTAAGAACATATGCATCATAGCTTGGAATGGAGGTGTTCGGATTCCATGCAGATTTTTTTCCCCTTGAATCTCAGTAAACCATGAAACATTAAAAATTTCGTAGCCATCATTTGACTACTAACCCTTAGACATAATTGAGCATGATTTTTTGATTATCCCTCTAATATTTTGTTCTTTAACAGTGGCTCTTTTCCTTCTGTGAAAAACAGAGTCTGGATTCAGAAAGCTTTTTTTTTTTTTTCAGCAATATTTGCTTTTGAAATTCTGCTGGGCAGTTTGACATTGTCTTCTTTCTTTTGTTTCTTTCTCCCAATTTACAACCTCCAAAACACCAACCGTTTAGGATTCACTAGCCCTTGGGAGTGTTGGGAATTGGTTTTGACTTTCCCTTTCAAAATGTTCCTAGGAAGTTGCAAGTTTTGGACATGGACAAGTCTCAGTCAAGGATGCCCTCTTGTCCAGCTTCCCAAACTAGAGTTGAATCGGTGCTGCAAAGGGTCTTTAGGAAGTTAGTTCTCCTCACCTTTTTTCCACCTAAGGCCAAAGGCTGCTAACAGCTCAATCCTGCCACATTGATCCCATCATCACCATCAAGCGCCCCGCAGCCTCATTAACCCCAGTGCCTCCAGCTGCAGCTAAGGGCTGTAGCATACCTAACCACCCCAGTGCCTCCAGCTGCAGGGCTGTATGCTAAGGGCTGTAGCATACCTAACCACCGTCAATACTGGCTTAAGCAGCAAGGCGGAAGGTAGTGTACAAACTAGAGAAAGGTAGAGTGATGGCGAAGTTCCAGACAGAACAGGCAGACGTGGGTGGACTCCGAGAGAATTCTAGGCTGCAAAGCTATTCACACCAGTAAGCAGAGTATGTTCGCTTGCACAGCTATAAATTTTTGGTTTACCAAGGATGAAGGCAAATATATCCACATTCCTGACACTTCAGCTTGCAAAGCAAATACTACATAAATTGGATTACCAGGTAAACCACTTTTGAGTCCACAAATTTGGAGAGCAGGTTGTATCGGCCAGATTCTAAGAGGAAACTAGTTAATATCTATTATGTGCATGGCACCATTTTATATTTAGTATTACTAGTCGTCCAACTAACTAGATTTTAAACATAAAGTCTGCCAAGTAAGCATACTGAGAAAACCCTCCTCCCTTAAAGATAAAATTCAAATAGCGGGAGATGAAAATTTTCAGGGTCGGATAGGTTGTCTATTAGCATTCAGAGAAAATTTCGAGTTGTGATAGTAAATTTCACATCTGTAGGCTCATTTGACTGATAGGCTCTAAAACTCCTGGGCCATAATCAGGAAACAAAAAAAGAAGAGGCTTGTTTGAGGTATATTTTATTAAACAGTTTTCCAGAAGAAGAAGAAGAAGAAGAAGAAGAAGAAGAAGAAGAAGAAGAAGAAGAAGAAGAAGAAGAAGAAGAAACGTTTATTTTTCCATCAAATTTAAATTTGCATCATGGCCAGCATGATTTTAAAGTTGATTTTAAAGTCTCTCTTATTGGTCAGAAACTTCGTATTTGGTCAGAGTCGTGTTGGGGTGTGTGCAGCTTGCAGGCATTAGAGGAGCTGAAGTGAGTTACTGGAAGGCTTAGATCAGAAGGCCCAGGGGTTCGGGACTTTGGCAGCAAGTTCCAGCATGACGGACTGCGAACAACTCAGACAAAGGTGCCCTCAGAGCGTTTGGGACTGGGCTGGGGAGGGGCACTGCGGTAGTTGCCCGAAGCGCTAAGGGAGGGATCAGAAATCAAGGTGGAAACCAAATGACACCGCAGTTCGGCGGCTCACTTTGCCACAGGGGTCACTATGTTAACCTCGCTGCTCTGCCAACCGTGAGGTTAGGGCCTTCCTTTGTCTCGGTTTTGAGACTGTTTATATCATTCTTAGCCTTTCATCAATTTCCAAATTTCCAGTGTTTCTGAAAATTCTATACCCCATCAGTGCTCTAAGACATGCTATTAAGTCACATGGGCACTCATGTTTATCTTCATTTGTACACCTGTGGGTCGGGCCTTGACACATGCCCGCCTGCAGACCGGTGCATCTGTGCAGTGCTCAGACTCGGCCAGGGTGTAGGGGGAGGCGAACGCTGCCCCCGGAGCTGGCCGCGGGGCTGTTTGCTCCGTGCGTTCCGCGCTAGAGCGCGCCGCGACGTGGGAGCGCGGGAGCCTGCGTGCGTGGCTGCCGAGGGGCGGCCGCGGCTCGGCGGCGGCGGGAGGGCCGAGCTCGCGCCGGGCTCTCTCAGAGTCCTCTCCGGCCCGGCTCGCTAACCCGCGGGCTCTTGTCTCCCCACCCCGCCCGCTGCAGGTCTGGTTCCAGAACCGCCGCGCCAAGTGGAAGAAGCGCAAGAAGACCACCAACGTGTTCCGCGCGCCCGGCACGCTGCTGCCCACGCCGGGCCTGCCGCAGTTCCCGTCGGCCGCCGCCGCCGCCGCCGCCGCCATGGGCGACAGCCTGTGCTCCTTCCACGCCAACGACACCCGCTGGGCGGCGGCCGCCATGCCCGGCGTGTCCCAGCTGCCGCTGCCGCCCGCGCTCGGCCGCCAGCAGGCCATGGCGCAGTCGCTGTCCCAGTGCAGCCTGGCCGCGGGGCCGCCGCCCAACTCCATGGGCCTGTCCAACAGCCTGGCGGGCTCCAACGGCGCGGGGCTGCAGTCGCACCTCTACCAGCCCGCCTTCCCCGGCATGGTGCCCGCCTCCCTCCCCGGCCCCAGCAACGTCTCCGGCTCGCCCCAGCTCTGCAGCTCCCCGGACAGCAGCGACGTGTGGCGGGGCACGAGCATCGCCTCCCTGCGCCGCAAGGCGCTCGAGCACACAGTCTCCATGAGCTTCACCTAATGCCGCCGCCGCCGCCGCCGCCGCCGCCGCCGCCCGGGAGCCGGGAGCCGCCTCCCCGCCCAGACCCCGCCCGCGCCCCGGGCCTCCCGCCCCCGCCCCCCCGCGCCCCGCGCTGCCCGCTCGCCCAGGTCGTGCTCGTGCCCTCCTCCCGGCCGTGCTCTGGTCGCCACCCCGACCCCGCGGCCCGCCTCGCCCGCGCCTCCCCTCGGGCTCCGTCTCCCCAGCCTCGCCCCCTGCTCCCGCGCCCGGCAGAAAGCATCCTTCCCGCCATTTACTTACCAGGGAGTCGACTCAGGATCTGAACTCAGACACCAGTGGACTGGTTTGTGGGCAGAAACACGCGCGCACACTCGCACACACTCGCACCACAGCTCACGTTCAGACACTCCACGCGCGCGCAGACAGTGCACCTCGGCCACACGCGGACGTGCTCCAGGTGCAGCGCAACGTTAGGGATTTTTGTCTTAAAGGTGGACAAGCATCTGCTACCAACCGCCTCATCCGAGGGCCCAGCCGATGTACTTTGATTTATCCCTGTATTCTTTCTCCTCTCTTTCTTTCCCGGCCCACCACCCTACCCCGTCTCTCCAGTCACGTCCACGAGACCCTCTATTGGCTTGCAAAAGACCGCTTTCGTTATAGCTCGGTTTTTCTGTTCTTAAGCACAACTGTGTGAGGGTATAGAAGGGAAGGCTTCTCAGGAGGAACACGCCAGCGGACTGGGTGGCCGGAGCAGACTGAAGCACTTGTGTGGTGAAGAGGTGGCCTTTCCCGTTTTAATAGGTCTTTATAGGAAGAACAAAATACACTTGGAAGGATCTTTTTTTCCTTTTGTAAACGCAAAGCCACACCTCTTTTCTAGCTCCTTCAGGACTGGTGTTCGTTTGCTTCCTTTCCCGTTTTTCTCTCCTCGCTGCTCAGTGCCCTTTGTTGTTTTGTGGTCGTCCTACCGCGTCCTTTGCGCCCCCTCGGCCTCCTGCCGGCCGCCAGGTGGGTGCAGGCGGACATCTACAACCCTGCAACTTTGTACAGAGAAACACAATCAGCTCTTTCTGCATGTGCTGGTCAATCCAAACCCAGAGAACAGAAGCGCTTTCTAAGAATGAACAAACCTGTGAAATAGGATGTTTTGTGTAGATAAAGCATTCTTGTTACATACTGGTCAATTTGTGATATGTTTTAACTTATTGTCTGTGCTTCTTTATGGAATTTGGTTTTCTTAATAAATGTTTGAGCTAATATAAAGCATATTATTTGACTTTTCCGGACAAGTTTATATCAAGTCAAATGTAAATGGATAAAATAAAATCATTTTCAGTATGTGATACAGAGAATGATGGGTTTTGACTGCGGAGGCGATTCTCAGAGGGGAGGGAGAGGGCGAGTCTCAGTGGTGAGGTGCTGGCTGGGGCGCCGGGGCCCTTTCCCCCCCCAGGAGGCCAGGATTTACTTTCTGGACAGCCCTGCGAGGCCTCCACAGCAAGACTGCAGGCTGCGCGCAGGGCCGGGCCCGGGCGGCCCGGGTCAGGCAGGAAGTGCCGCAGCCGGGCCGCGAGCGCTGCACGCGAGCTCAGGGTCTCGCGAGGCTTTGGGCCTGCCACGGGCTCGGGGCGCGGGGTCAAGCACGGAGACGCTTCTGTGGCCACTGGGTCGGTGGGGAGGTGGCGAGGTGGGCGCCCCTCGTGGGCTGCGCGCGCCTGAGGTGAGGGCCGTGGGCAGGAGGAGGTCGCGGCTAGAACGCCTGGGCCTCGAGAGCCGGAAGCTCCGCGCTAGGCTGCCCGAGGCCTAGTCCTTGTCCGCCTGGGCGCAGCTCCCCTGGTGCATTGTGGGTAGGGCGGCTGCGGGCCTCAGGGTCCCAGCCTAAACTCCGTTTCCAACGTCCTGGACAACCCTCCCAGGTGCAAAGGAGGGATCCGAAGGAAGTGGTGTGGCCCCCGCGACGCCTGGTGGCTGCTGGGGACATCCCCTGCGGCTCTGCTCTGGTGTTCTCTCAGAGTCCATGCTTGGTGGCCACTCGCCTCGAAGTTAGTTTAGCCACGTGCTTCGTGGGTGTCCCTCAAGGCACGGGAGCAATTGCTGTTTCTTCCATAGTCTGCGAGGGGAGATCGCCGGCGTGGTTTAGACTTGGAGGCAAATCGATATCACAGCCTTGCTTTGGAAAACTAACCAGATCAATATGAAATCTAATGGTCGTTATAGGCATTGAGAGGGCACCCCTTTTCCCATGGGAGGATTTCTCATTTGGTTGCCAGAGTGTAAACCCTAAAAGCACCCTTATCCAGAATTACAGTTTTGGGCCACAGGGCTAAACGTGAACCTTAAGAACTACATGTAATCATTACCCAACAACCAGAACACAAAGGATCTCCTTAAAGGTGAAGGCAGAAAGGAAGGCTTTTCAATGATAAAGAAAAGCATATGTTCCTACATGAAGAATTTTAGCTGGATGATTTTGAAGGGTCTTTCAGTTGTACATTTCCTAAAGAAACGTGAACATATTAAGAGAAGGTGATTCTATCGCTAATTTTGGGTTTCATATTAAAACCCTTTGTTTTGAGGCAGGGTCTGGATATGTAGCCCAGGCTGGCCTGGAACTTAAGGTGCTTCTGCCTCTCCATCCTTAGGGCTCAGCCTTGCACATCATGCCAAACAAAAACGAGCCATTTCTGTACTTTGAAGGACAACCTTCGTGTTTTATAAAACATCTTTTTACACATCTTATGCTCTCTCTCTTATGCTAATCCTTAAAAAACTTTTGGATATCATAATATCAAGTTGCATTTAAGAGATCAGTGCAGGTCATCACTGATGGCTTCACCAGTGAGCAAGGAAGGTTGTTTACAAGGATGCTAATTTTACAGCTTTTTTATGTTGCTATAAAGCATAACTTTATGATGTAGGAATGCAATAAAGGATGTTAAATGGAATCTTTAAAATTTGTATTTCTCAAAGGCCAGGGAAATAGAATCTTTCATATAAAAAAATGGGCTAATTCAGAACACTGATGAGAAGTTGCAAATCAACTAAAGTGATAGAGCTTTTCAAAAGACACTTATATTTTGTAGTATAGTGGTTATTTGTCAACATAAAAAAAGTATACAGGCGTTTTCACTTGACCTGACTCTGGAATAATATTTGTGTTTATGGCAATAGTTTTTTTTATTATTAAAAATCCTGAACATTTTAAAGTCAGATGTGCCATTAGGGTAGGAGAAGGCTAACCTGGCCAAAATGTTGAGGTTGACAGTTTAACAAAGATAAAAGCAGACACTGAGAATCTCAATTACAAGCATGAAAGATTTTTGCTTTCAGAAGGAGAAAAAAAAAAAAAACCCAACAGAATAATATTTCATTTTCTTTTTAGTCATTATGGAAAGCAACTCTGACTCCAGTTTGTTAATGCTATAACTAATTAAAGTTAGTAAGGAACAACTAATGGTGTAAAATATCAGAGTGCAAGTTAGAGGAGTGGAGCATGCTGGCTGTCTAGCCTCTGATGCATTGTGCTGTTTGCTGAGTAGCCTGTTTGACATTTGTCACCACATGCCAGCCAGAAAAGTCAGTCCATTATGACATAACTATATGATTGCTTCATTTTAATATATGTATTTATCCTTGCATCTTAATTTTCTTCTCAAAACTGGCACTAAGTAGCCCTTGTATCATTTGAGGACTGATGTAATAATGATGTTGCATTTACTTGTTGTTGATGAAAAAATACACAGGAATGCAACCTGCTAAAGATGATGTTAGAGATTGAATATAAAATAGGATGCAGAGCTATTTGGGTAAATCAAGGGACTTATAAATATGGATATAGAGAAGAAATAGAGATGAAATTCCAGCTCTTGGGTGATTTGTATTTGTTGCTCTCGATGACTTTGTTCCCTGGAAATGAAAATGTGTTAATCTGTATGGTGGACCTTGTATTTTAATTTCTGGGATAAAGAAAAAGCTCAGGTCACACAGATGTGTATCCTACTAATGGCAGTAGTTAACCTTTCAGTTAAAAGAATATAACCTTCCCATTCTTCCTTTCAGACATAAAGATAATCTCATCTGAGGGCATTTATGTGAAGAAATAACAGCATGGCATGGTGAAACTACTGGCTCATTAATCCTGGCATCTACTTCCTACAGGGTTCCTTGATTAGTTAGATTCATTCATAGAGTATTTCAGAGTTTTTGATTTGCCACCATTGGCTGGGTTCACTGAGTTCAGGCTAAATTGAGCCAGAAGCACTGTTTATTAGTAATTTTGTAGTACAGGCTACCCTAATAATTCAGCCCAAATATCTCATCTGAAAAATATCCATTCATTCACGCTTCTGATGTGGGTTGCAGCTGTGTTCATAGGGAATTGAAAGAACACAAGTGATTGGGCATGTATTTCCTAAATTATTAATATGATGGCTAATAGCTGTAAACCCATCTTCATATCCAATACAGAAATTATGCTTCATTTTAAAAAACGAAAGCAGCAATAAAGGGGGGGGGCACTCCCTACCTGGCTTTCTGCTCTCATCAGTGCAGAGCGTTCAGCAAAGGAACTGTGGTCTATTTAGCAGAGAAGCAGAACAATGCCTTTGTTTTCATTTTCCAGTTATGCACTATCAAAATAAGGTATGGGTTTATGAGATTTCCTATACAGAAACATCAAGAAAATTCAGGTAGGAGCCACACAAAGGATCCTTTTCCAATTTTGGTGTTGTCATAGTCTTTAAGCAGATACAATTAGTTGTTTGTGTAGCTGAGCTGCATCTTCTGTTCTCATGATCCTGTATCTCACATATCCCAGTTTCTATCTTTAAGGCCACACTGGATTTGTGTTACACTTGTTGCAGTTGTGCTTGCTGCCATAATCTCACTCAGTCCTGTTCTGAAATAACTCACAAGTACCAGGAAATACATAATTAACCTGCGTGACATACGCAATATATGTTCTTTATATCTTTCATTGAAATGTCATAGGGCTTTATATTCTTTTGTTCACAGTACTTACTGAATCTATTTAAGATAAACTGAAGGTCAGACTAAAAACTGTAGAAATCCTTAACACTAAAAGGATTATATATGATTCCTAGGACATTAAAATAAAAATCTTAGGAAACTGAAAACACAGCACACACACTAGAATTAAGTTATTTCTAGACTTTTGTAATCATAAAATTCTGAAGTCAGTGAATTGACCTTTCTTCAAAACTGTTCTTGTCTAATTAGACAAAAATTGTGAGAGGGTGTCATTGGCCTCAAACTTGAAACATTTTTCAAGTTTGGGAAATGAATCTAACTATGAATGAATCTAACTCTGGGATTACTACTTTTTGATTTCTTTTAATGTCATGTATTCTGCCTCTTAGACATTTCAATTCTTACGTAGAAATAGTATTTTCGGAGGGTGTTTATTTCACAATTTTTCCTTCAGTCCCTTACATTTGAATCCTTTTCTGATTTATAGCGCACATGATCTCAATTAAATCAGGATACACAGGTAAAATATATTCCTGATTGTGTAAGTGAGGAAATTAAGACTCATGTAAGCCAAATATTTTGCCAAAGGTCACACAGCAAGTGGCAGAGATGGTTCTCCAAGTCTTCCGATTACTCAGCAATAGTATGTGTGTGACATGAGACATCCCTCTTAGCAGATTTTCAGGGAAGGAAATTACCTAAATTTGTAATTATACGAGGGACATGGTAGCTGTATAAAGTAAAAGTTCCAAGGGTCCAGAAGGACCTCTTTTGTGAATCTCATCCATTTAGAGGTTATTCTTGATAGTTAAAGTGTGCCACACAGAAACCTCTTCACTGTGTACGAAGTCTCTATCAATGACCTTGTTGCCTTGTGCACTCCCGGCTGATGTGGAAAGAAACTCTCAAGATCACTGCAGACCGGAAGAAAGGTGGTATTGCAGATGGAGAGGAAAGACCTGTCTGTGCACAGGGAATGTCCCTCAGTGTTTCAGATGCCCTTCTTGTCAGCCCTTGAAGGATTGTAGTGTTGGGGTCTCTTGGTATTGGTTTGGTATGACATGAAGTAGTTACAACTCAGGATAAGCCATTTCCCCCTTGAATCAATTAAACACATACTCAATCATAGACATAAAATCTTAGTATTTGAGAACCTTTTTGTTTGTTTGTTTTTGGTTTTTATGTAGCCCTGGCTGTCGTGGAACTTACCATGTAGGCCAGGCTGGCCTCAGATTCACAGAGATCCTCCTGCCTCTGCCTCCTGAGTGCTGGGATCAAAGGTGTGTGCCACCACATCTGACCTGAATGGGTCTTTAAAATCATCTAATTCAGATTCATGACCACAGCTGTCCTTTAAAAATTTTCTCAGCAAGAGGTCTTGCCTGCTGTGATTGAGTCAAGGCAGATGTCTCATTTTGTCCTGCTGTAGGAAGTTCTTTTACTAAGGCTGATCTGCCTCTTGGGTCTGCACTTACAGCCTCACCTTATGCTTTTAGACATGTTAATTAATGCCTTCCTAAGTTGGTGTTTCCCTTTGTGTCTGTAGCAGATTACCAGATAAACTTCATGCCTACAGCACACACAGCCAGGGACTGTTTCTTGCTCTTATAACTTCTGCTGTGACAGACAAAGAAACTCTGGAGACAGTCCTTGCCATTGCTGAGTCAGTGGTGTAAGCTGTTGGAATTTGGGAAGGTAAGGTGCCTTTGAGGTTCTTTCTGATGGTGAGAGAAAGCTGGAAAGTTGTGAGTTAGCCTTAATGGTTTGGCCCAGAAACTTCTTCAGTTGGTACAGTGAGAACAAATCTGATTCTCCTGACTGTAAGAGCTCAGCAAATGTGGGCACTGGAGGGAACCTCGAAGTTGGCTCAAGAACCCCCAAACCAAGGTTTCAGCACAAAGGAGATTATTTGCCTGAAGGGATGGAGTGCAGGGAATAAGGAACAAAGACAGGAGATAGAGGACAAAGGAGAAAGGGAAGAGAACAAAGGAAAGGGGAGAAAGGGGCAAGTAGAGAGGATGTTTGTCCCAGGGGACAAAGGACTATTTCTGGATAGAGAGGAGACAGATGTGGCCCGTGGGTAAATGGCAGTGTATAAAGGTAAGATGGAAAACCCCATGTTAGGATGAGGTGTTTAATTTTAATCAGGCATTTTAATTAAGCAGCCAATAGGGGCTGTTGATTGCTGGACTTCAATACTTAGATAACTGGACCTTGGGGTCAGCCTCAGGGGGAGGAAATGGCCAAATAAGGGACTATACCTTGGTGGCTAGCTTTAGGAATGACATCTAATGGTTTTTATTAAGGCAGAGGGAATGGGGGAGAAGGGCAAGGCCTGCCAGAGCCACATGCTTGAGAGGGCACACGTGGGTACTCTGTGAGCTGAACTCATCTATCCACCATCTTATTTTCTTCATGGCAAATACCCTCAGGTTTCTCATTTAACATGTTTTTATGCTGACAAATCAATAACAAATTTTGTGCTTATTAACAAGGCACAAAGGTAGGGGTGCAAGAGAAATATATGACATTCAAGCTCTAAAAGAGCTTCCCATATAATTGGGCAATAAGACAAATATACTTTAAACTAATTTTTAGTGGCATTTTTTTTAATGGGTTGAAAATTGCTAAGTTCTCTGACACAAATCTTAAATGCAACAGAAACCCAGAGAAGCAGGAATGAATTTCTGGGCAAGGTGTCCTGAAGGAGGAAAGTTTTCTAGGACAACAAGGCACCAGTTAGGTTGTCCTTGTTCATCTGCGGCAGTGCTTCTGGGTCTCATCTTTAGATCTATGAAGTAAGTTTGGATGTTAATGTATATCATCACTAATCTGCTATCTTCTCAAATATGGAAACATTAGCTAGATTTCTTCTCCAATGATCAGGGCAAGGCATGATGGGTCATTTTCCAGACTAATTTTAATAGTGACTTATAGTCTGATACAGTGCTTATGTGTTACAGAGTGTTGGTAAGTTCCCAACATATTTAACTTGGTACTGATTTGTGTTTGTGTGTGTGTGAACTTGACACAAGTGAGAAACTAGTCATCTAGGGAGAGGGGACCTCAACTGAGAAAATGTCTTCCTCAAATAACCCTGTAGGCAAGCCTGTGGGGCATTTTCTTGAATAATAATTGATGAAGGTGGGCCTAGCACCATACCTGGAAAGTACCATACCAGGGCAGTACCACACCTGGAAAGGTGATACTGGGTTCTATAAAAAAAACAAGTTGAGAGAGCCATGAGGAACAAACCAATAATGTTATTTCATGGTCTCTGCTTCAGTTTTTGATTCCAGGTTCCTGCTTGAGTTTCTGCCTTTGCTTCTCTCAGTGATGAACTATGACTGGGATATGTACACCATAAACCCTTTCCTCTCCAAGTGGGCTTTGAAGTTATGGCCTTTATCACAGCAATAGAAAACAAACCAGGAAGGATACATAGGCAGGAGAAAAAGAGAGAGAGAGAGAATATGAATGAGTTGTATGACAATCAAAGTGAAAAAAAAAAAATCACTCACTCCTGACAGCAAGAAACATGTTTTCATTCTCACAAAAAGAGATCATCCGTGGCTTGTGATGGGCACAGAGCTCACTTCAAATAAACTCATCCCCCATGGGAGGCTAATTACTCTTTCCAAAGGACTGGGGGACCATGTAGTATCTTCAAAAAGGTAATTTAGTAAATGGTGCCCTGGTATGTTGGAAGAGTTAATATGCCACTCTTGGAAACTCCAGTGACCAGATTGTCTCCCACAATAGAGGGAGGAGCACATACTTACCAGGAAACCATCTATCTCAGATTTCCCTGATGGAAGACTGAAGAGCATCATTTTCATTTTAAACCTAGCAGCATCTCTGAGAACTGTTTATATGCTGTGAGACATTTCAGATTTGAAGTTATGGTGAGAATTTTCCCTTTAGGCAGAACTGCAAAGGCTAACTTTTACGTAGAGCTTGCTTTGGGCACATGTTAAGAGATTATTGCTTTTTTTCTGAGTTAGGGTTACTATTGCTGTGATAAAACAACAGGAACAAAAGCAACTTGGAGAAAAGAGTCTGTTTGTTTACATATCAGTGATCCAAGTGATGGGCTGGGGCAAACACAGGAGGCTCGATGGCCAGCCAATATAGCGGAATTCATGAGAAACCCTGTCTCAAAATATACTGTGGAGAGCAGTTGAAGATACTTGATGTTAACCTCTGACATTTGCACATGCACGTGTGCATGCACACACATGTACATATATGCACACACAAATATAAGAATAATAATATAAATATAAAAGTTCCCCAGTCACAATATTCATTTTTAAGAAGATACGCTATTTTTATTTTATATGTGTGGGTCTTTTGCCTACATGCAGGTCTGCCCAGGCTGGCAGAGGCCAGAAGACAGTGTCAGAGCCCCTGGAACTGGAGCCAGAGGTGGCTATGAGCTCTGTTGTGGGTACTGGGAATTGAACCCATCTCATTGGAAAGAACTTCAAGTTCTCCTAACTACTAAGCCATCTCTCCAGCTTTACAATATTTATATGTTAAGTGCTTAAAACCTACATGTGTTCAGTGGCTACTGTATGCGACTAGCTTGCAGAAAGTTGTTTCTGGACAGTCTACGTAAAGCATTCCAGGCCAGAGAGGTAGAGCATCAAGTTGCTCAGCTTCTTGCTGCATTTTACAGGAGTTTGCTGTGTGCTTTAGTCATTGATTAAGCAATGTATGGGACACCCAATGTCCCAGAGGACCTGTGAGGAAAGCTGTGTGGGTAGGAACTTTTCTCTCCACATTTCTCTCTCTTTTTTAGGTTTTTATCACACACACACACACACACACACACACACACAGTTTTTCTGCTGTCTGTGTGTGTACCACATGCATTCCTGTGGCATCCTCCATAAGAGGATGTTGGATCCCCTGGAGATGGAGTTACAGATAGTTGTGAGCTTCCATGGTAGTGGTGGGAATTGAACCCAGGTCCTCTGGAAGAGCAGCTCATATTCTTAATCACTGAGAAATCTCTCCCAATTTCTATCTACATTTTCATATAAAACTTTTTTTTTTGATACAGGTTTCTCTGTGTAGCACTGGTTCTCCAGACTTGCTTTGTAGACCAGGCTGGCATTGAAATTACAGTGATCCGCCTGCCTCTGCTTCCTGAGTGCTAGGATTAAAAGCATGTGCCACCGTGCCTGGCTCATAAAAACTTTTTTAAAATGAGGATAAGAGGCTCTATGAGGGTACAGAATGAGAGGAATGTGCATTTTAAATGCAGCCTGTCTGTTATTTCTGTCTGTCATTGCTCAAGTGCACGCGCCAGTGATTACACGGGTCTGTCCGTGAGTTAGGGCTATACATTGGTCACTTAGAGTGGATATGTGAGGGGTGCTTAGTGTCCAAGAGGAGCGCAACAGTGAGCTGAGGTAAAGTGCATGTTTTAGGAAACATCTGCCTCACACTTTCAGCTTTTCTGAGCCTGAACTGAGTTAGCTTCATGTTCTCCCTAGGGCACCCTCTGTTCCCTGCAGATCTTACAGCAGATGAGACACCAGAATCCCGAGGGCCCCGTCACATGTGCTGCTGCACTGTTATGATTCAGAGCATGGTTTTGGAGTTCTTATGCCTGCAGCTGTGCACAAAGGAAAACCAGCGAGAAAGGTGTGTACGGCTTGTGCTGGTACTAGGCATGTTTACCTTGGATGAGTCCTGCAGGATTTAGTTCATGGCCTTGCAGCACAGAGTGTGTAATGAACACAGCATCAATTGAGCTAGTAGAAGGAGAACCCCCAAAGGGAACCCCAAAGACAGAGAAGGTTTGTATAATTAAGGTTAATATTTTTAAGTTTCAAGTGGTGACTTGAAGGTTAAAAATTTCACTTTTACTTTGAGACTTAAAATAATTTTAAAAATGGAAACTTGCTTAAAATGGGGATGATGTGGTATGTTACTTGTTGGCAATGTTATGGAATCACAGAAATCAGTGTTGACTGGATTTATGGGTGTCACAGTAGCCACTGATTTTTTAATCATAGAAAAATTCAACCAGAAATGCAGAGAAAATAGTACAATGAAGTCCCATATCACCCAGGTGCAATGGTTCTCACAGCTTTGCTCACTTACTGCTCTGTTGCTTCTACTGTGGCAAATTGAGGTATGTCTGAGATAGTCCATATTTCAGAAGCATCTCTAAAACCGTGGACAAACATGTCATGTGTTTCCAATAAAATAACAATTTTAGTATCATCCAGTGTACAATCAGACTTCTTTGACTATTTTGAAGTATTTTGAGACTATTTTTCAGTCAGTTTTAGAGAACCTGGCACAAACACAATCCATATACTGTAGTTCTCTTCTGGATAAGACAAATTTGTGATTTTAGGAAACTTGTGAACTTGGGTTATCATCACCACAAGCCATTCCCCCCCCTTCCCGTGTGTGCGTGCCTGTGTGTGTGTGTGTGTGTGTGTGTGTGTGTGTGTGTCACCTTGCAATGTAATTCCTCAGGAACTGTCCATATTGTTTTATGAGACAGTGTCTCTGGCAGTTTTAGTCTAGGCTGGCTTGCTGATGAGCTCCAGGGATCCACTGTTTCCATTTCTTCAGCACTGGAATTTACAAGCGCATGCCACATACAGTGCTCAGATTTTTATGACTTCTGGAGCTTAAACTTAAGTCCTGATGGTTTCACGGAAAACACTTTACCAATTGAACTGTATCCCTAGCCCCTCTATTTTTCAGACATTACCTCCTCCCCATTAATTCCCTTCAGCGTATCTGTATTCAATACCAACTTCTTCCTCTAGACTTAGGCAACCAAAGGTTTGCTTATTCTCTTTCCCATATGTCTGTGTGTATCATATGTATGCATTTGTATTCATACATGTGTGGGGTATGTGTGTGTGCACTGTAGAAGGAATCTCTTGTGTGTTGTATGGGTGTAACACCTGTCAATTAAAAAAAAAAAAACCTATGGCCTATGGCTGAGGCAGGAAATAGGTGGGACTTTTGGCAGGCAGAACGTATTCTGAGATAGAGCCAGACACGTGGGATTCAGCTGCCAAAATGTGAGGAAGATGGATGAATGGTGCCTGAGCTCAGGTAACCAGCCACGTGGCAGTACTTAAAGATTAGTATAACGGGTTATTTTAAGTTATGAGCTAGTCAGAGAAGAGCCTAGATATATGACCTAGGTTTGTGTAAAATAATAATTGAGTTCCACAGTTATTATTCTGGGACCCTCACACTACAGTGTCTGTGCATTTGGAGGCTGGAAGCTGACCTCAGGTATCTTCCTTCACCACTCTCCACCTCATACACTGAGGGAGGGTCTTTCACTGACCCTGAAACTTCGTGGTTTTGAAGCCTGCTTTGCTAGCTTGTTTTGGGGATTCCCTTTTTAGACCTCCATGCTCACTCAGCTTTCACATGGGTCTAGAATCTGAATTCTGATAATGTTACTTTTTAAATATGTTTGGTTTTGGTTTCTTATGCCTCTTTCTCCCGTCTCCATCCCAGTCCCTTCCAACACTCCAACACCGGGTAGGAGAGGAAGGAGGTTAGTGGGGAGAAGGGGCATAGTTTTTCTTAGGCTATTTCCTGGTGGCTAGAGTTTAGGGCAAGTCCAATCCTCATTTCAGGATAGCTCCAACTTCTTCTCATCCAACCACATCAACAGCAACCAGGAGCCGCAGGGGGAAGCAGCAGCAGCAGCCTTGTCCTTTTTTTGAGCTCCCCAACACTCTCTGTACTCTGGCGTTTTTTCCCTCTCTAGAATTCTCAGATTTAAACTCTCTGCAGCTGGCAAAGAGCTCCCCTCAGAGCCCGAATGAGGCAGACAGTCTGCTGCTGTGGACAGTCTGAATCAGTCTCGTATCCTACACCTGGGATTAAAACAAAACCATGCTTATATCCGTATTTCCTCCTTTCAGTTTAAAAGATGGCTTTTCTTTTAATATGGGTAGAATTGCTGTTGTTTTCGTAAAAGGATATGATCAAGGCACCAAACACTTTTTTAAAATTAAACATTTAAAAAAATATTTTTATTATTATTGTTATAGCTACAACGTTCTGTCGCATGTACATCTGCACTCCAGAAGAGGGCATTAGATCCTATAGGACTAGTGTTATAGATGTGTGTAGGCTGCTGTGTGGATGCTGGGTATTGAACTCAGGACCTCTGGAAAAGTAGCAAGTGGTCTTAACTGTTGAGATATCTCTGTAGCCCCAGTATGGTGTTAACTAAAATTACTAAAAACAGAATCACCACATGGCCCAACAGTTGTACTTATGGCTGTATACTCAAATGGGTCAAAAACAAGACTTTTATATTTGTACACCTCAATCAAAATTTGTTCACAACAAATCAAAAGGCAAAAGTAGCCCTAATATCCATCAGTGGATGAAAAGATGAACCAACTGTGGCATACACTGACACAAACACACATACATGCACAAACACATACACACACTGTGCATGTATGTATACACAGTGGGATATTAGTCAACATAAAGAATAAGGAAATTCCGGTGCATGCTACAACACAGATGAACCTTGAGAACACCAGACAAATGTTAATCACGTGATTCTTTTGTGGAGGACGGCACAGTAGTAACGTGCATATAGGTAGGGAGTAGAATAGTGGTTACCAGGGCCTAGGAGGAAAATAGGGAATTATGGTTTATGGTTAAAGTTTTAGTAAGATGAAAATAATTTTGGGAAAAGGTGACATTGAACTAAACTCTCAGAGATGAAGTGCTACATTTTATTTTTATGTGTATTTTTACCATAGATCTTAAAAATATTTTTTAATTCTTTGAAAATTTCATACAATTTTAATCTTTATATTCCCATTCCCCAACTCCTCCCAGATCCTCCCCAAACTCTCTACTCATTCAATTTTGTGTTCTTTCCCCCACTTAAATATCCATTGAATTTGGGTTTTTTTGTTTGTTTTTTTTTTTTTGTTTTGTTTTGTTTTTTGAGACAGGGTCTCAACATGTAACTCTGGTTGCCCTGGAACTCACTGTGTAAACCAAACCTGCCTTGGACTCGCCATGCTCCCAAGTGCAGGGATTAATGGCATGTGTTACCATGTAGGCAGAATTATCAATCTTAAGAGCTTAGTTGTTTTTGCTTTTCTGTGCATTCTAGATGATTAACAGGTGGGACATATATTTTTTTCCTTTGTTTTTACACAAATGGTAACATTCTATTCTGTTATTCTATATATTACATTTTCATATGGTATATACTGAAGACTTTTTGTTCTTTTTTGACATAGTCTAAGTCAGTGCCTTTTTACTGTCTATATTCTCAGCTCTCTCTTTGTCCCTAAATTAAAAAAATTTTTTTTTGAGAAAGTGTCCTGTAAGGCTGGTCTCGAACTCTTGCTTTAGCTTCTGAAGTGGCTAAGATTATAGGTGCATACTAGCATGCCAGACACTGATAGCTTCAACACTAGTACATGAAGAATTTTCTTCCATTTTTATAGCATATATATATATATATATATATATATATTAAGGCTCTTATTACTGAGTGTTTAGGTTGTTTTTGGTCTACTTACAATTATTTTGTAGTATATAATCTTAAATACTTAATCATATATATATTGAATAATTCTTAGAAGAATGCTAGAGTTTTACATTAAAAATTTTTTTGATAATGCAAAATTATCCTCTAGGAAGTTTAGCAATTTACAGTCTGAACAGCAACTCAATGAGAATTCCAGGTTGTCAGTGACTATAAGGATGATTTTCAAAGTTTCAGTCTTTGAAAAAAAGATAGCTGAGGAGGTTAAAAAAAAAAACCCAACTTTTTGGCCATCCAGAGACTGGCCCTAATTGAGACCCACCCTGTGGGAGAGAGCCAATCCCTGACACTATTAATGTTACTCTGCTGTGCTTGTAGTCAGGGGCCTAGCATAACTCCTCTGAGAGGCTTCATTCAGCAGCTGATGGAAACAGGTGCAGAGATGCACAGCCAAACATTAGACAGAGCTCATGGAGTCCTATGGAAGAGCCGGGGGAATGATTGAGGGAGCAGAGGAGACCTACAGAGTCAACTAACCTGAGCCCATGGGGCCTCACAGAGACTGAACCACTAACCAAAGAGCACACATAGGACGCTGCACATATGTATTAGATGCACAGCTTGTTCTTCATGTGGACTCCCCAACAACTGGAGTAGGGGCTCTCTCTGACTTTGGGACCTTCCTTTGGAACCCATTCACCTAATTGGGCTGCCTTGTCTGGCCTCAGCGGAAGAGGATGCGCCTAGCTCTGCAGTGACTTCATGTGCTAGGGAAGGCTGGTACCCATGGAGAACCTTCCCCTTCTTTGAGGTAAAGAAGAGGGGAGAAAGGGGAAGGGGACTGGGGAGAGAGGAGGGAGCCTGCAGTCAGGATGTAAAGTGAATAAATAAATAAATTTTAAAAACTTTTATTTTTGGGGGGAGATAGATCAGCAGTAAAAAACATTGGCTACTCTTCCAGAGGACCCACGTTCAATCCCCAGAACCCAAGAAGAAGTAGAGAAGTAGAAAAGACATCACAGGTGGACAGAGGGAAGGAGTTTCTGGCAAAGTGGGTGGGTATGGAAACAGGAGGGATAAGGTTGGGGAAGGATAGGGAAAGAGACAACTAGAACTGGGGATGGCACATCTGGATTGAGCTAGAAATGGAGGGCAATGGAAACTCCCAGAAATCTGTGAAGGTGATCCTAGCTAAGACTCCTAGCAATGGAGATATGGAGCCTGAACTGGCCATCTCCTGTCACCAGGCAAGACTTCCTATGGGGGAATTGGGTCACCACCTGGCCAGAAAACCTTAGACCTTCAATTTGTCCTGCCTACAAGATGTGCTGGGGTAAAAGTAGCACAGAATTGTAGGAGTGACCAACACTTGAGACTCATGCTATGAAAGGGAGACTATCCCAGACAGTTCCTGGAGGGCCGGGATCCAGAGGCTGGATAGTGCAGAGACCTAGACTAGAAAATGATTCCTAATGATACTCTGCTGTACTCTGGGATTGGAGCCTAGCCCAGCTGTTATCGGAGGCTTCACCCAGCAACTGATGGAAACATGCAGAGAACCACAGCCAAACATTAGAAGGAGCTCAGGGAATCCTGTCGAAGAAGGGAGGAAGGATTGTAGGAGCCAGAAGGATCAAGGACACCACAAGAAAACCCATAGAATCAACCAACCTGGGCTCATAGGGGCTTAAAAAGACTGAACCAACAACCAGAGAGCCTGCATGGGACTGAGATAGACCCTCTACATACATGTTACAGTTGTGAGTTTGGTCTTCTTGTGGGACTCCTAACAGTGGGAGCAGAGGCCATCTCCCTTTTGCCTACCTTTGGGACCCTTTGTCCTGCTGGGCTGACTAGTCCAGCCTTAATCTGAGGACAGGCACTTAGTCTTACCACAGCTTGATGTACCATGGTTGGTTGAGGTCTCTGGGAGGCCCGCCCTTTTCTGAAGAGCAAGAACGGAGGAGGGGAAGGGAAGAATCAACTATGGAACACAATTTCAAAAACTATTTTAGGCAGTAATGTTATTTCCACTTTGTTGTCAATTCCACACCTCCATCTTATTCTTAGTTATTACTCCCTTGTCTTAAAGGAGAGTATAACCACTGGTCATTCTTAGAAACTAAGAACTCTAGTGAACTCCCTTCCTATGTCCTTTAAAACATTATTTTATTTATAATTACACATATGTGTGACTAGGGCATGTGCACACGGCTGCAGGGATTTACAGATGCCAGAAGAGGATATTGGATCCCCTGGAGCTGGAATTAAAGACAGCTGTGAGATGCCCAACGTGGATGCTGGGAACCGAACTTCGGTCCTCTGAAAGAGCAGTACTCCTGATTAACTGCTGAGCCATTTTTCTCATTCCCTTTTATGTCCTTTTAAAACTTAAGCTGATTTAAGCAAAGACAAGATATGCTTCATTGACTAATTATTTCGGAGGTTTGAAAAACATACAGCCATGTAACTACCACCATAGTTAATGTAGAACATTCCCATCATGCCCACAAGTTCTGTCATGCCCCATTGTTGTCAGTCTTTCGTTCTGTCGACTCTTCCTGTGCTTAGGTCTCTCTATAAGATTGTCTCATCTAGAATGCCTGTAAATGCATATTACAGTATAGTATGGTCTTTGATTTTGGCTTCTGTCATACCATGATGATTTTCAGCTCACTTTTAATATGTGTCAGTATTTTCTTGCTGGTTATTGTAAAATAGGACTCTGTTATATGGCATTAGCAAGGCTCATTATTTTTTTAAGGCCCTTTATTTTTAATGTATAATTCTATACTGATTTGGGTACATTGGTAAGCTTAGAGCACATAGGTCAGTGATGGTCAAATCCAGATTATCCTATGAAAATTCATGCATACATTCTGAATCATAAATTTTCTTTAGAAACAGGGTATGTGGAAGGCATCACTTGAGCTACATCTGGAGGCTTAGGAAGAAGGATGTCATGACCTACAGGTGATGCTGAGAACAGTGAATGAGCATAAGCATAAACAGGTTTTCAGAGCCTGAGCATGTTTTATACTGCATTTCAGGTGTTAGTACTATTGTAGATCCCAAGCATTGTCTGTTGACTAAGCAGAGGTCACCCAAAATGCTGTCAGGTTGTGGCTGCAACAGATATTGAACCACTATACACTTTTGTGCCTTTCCCTGCCATCCCACAAATGACCTTCAAGACTGATAGCCTTCTACATCCTGTTATAATTTTTTCTTTCTTTTTTTTTTTTTTTTTTTAGCAAACAGCAAAGAGCTTTTTAAATTTCTTTATCCTTCCTCACACATTATGTTCATCATGTAACACACACACACACACAATTGTGTGGGTGGATATGTCATGGTGCCTGTGTATAGGCCAGAGGACAACTTTGTGGAGTTGATTCTCTTCTACCTTTATGTGAGTTCTGGGAATTGGACTTAGGTTGCCAGGCTTGTGTGGAAAGTTCCTTTATTTGCTGAGCCATCTTATCTATCCATATCAAACAGATTTAAATAATATTTTTCTAATTTGGAAAATTAATGGAGTTTTGTTACTAACTGGCTATCTCTGTATCTGTATAAGACCTCTGATTGGTAAAAGAGAATCAGTGTTAACCACATGGAACATTAGCAAAGTGTTTCTGTTGCTTGCAAAGGCACTTACATTTTTAACCCCACTGAGGAAACATGAAATTGGGTCTAGATTTTTTTTATATTAATGTTACTAGTAGCTTGAAGTGCTTCATTACTACATTTGCATATCTCTAAAGGTGTAGACTCTAGAGTTGGAATTACTGTGTGGTTTCTTTTAAATGTTAACCAAATGCTTTGAGAACCTAGATTTATGGATTAATTAAAGCCATGAGAATTCCAAATACACAAAGGCAGACTTTGGCATCATGTTTTCATCCTCCTCAGCAGCATTTGCATTAGACCATGATTGTTTGTGCTCCCCTCCACAATCCCCCCCATCATGCCTCCCAGTGACTGCTTGCCAGGACTCCAACCTCCTCATGGCCTCTTTTCCTCCCTTTGGGACTCTCTTGGATGCTCCCCACAAGGGACTCTTTACATAGCACAGGGGATTGGGGAGACACGGGCTACTCACTTCCTTTAGAACTCGCAGAACCCTGTGACTGCCTGACTGAGACTCTCCCGTTCCCTCTCTGCCCTAAGACACAGGACCAGTGCACACTGCTAGGGCAAACTTGTTCCAAGCTCCTTGACCAAAATGCTGACAGCACCGGACTGCAGTCAAAAAGCAGAAGGCATGGGATAGAGGCTATAGTTCAAATACCAAACAGGAAATTAACATCCCAACTCTGCTATGGAAATTGTAAATACTCCTACTGGAAGAAGACAGTGACTTGAATAAAAAAGAAATGAAAAACTTAGTCAACAAACTAACTCCAGATGGGCAAATAAAAATAACACAAAACCCTAAAATAACACATTCTTCAAAAAAATACAAATCCTATAGTAATGGCCTATTGACAACCACCAAGAAGAATTCCCAAAAGATTCAAAGGTTTTCTCTTTCTTTTCCTTCTTCTTCTTCTTCTTCTTCTTCTTCTTCTTCTTCTTCTTCTTCTTCTTCTTCTTCTTCTTCTTCTTCTTCTTCTTCTTCTTTTTTAAGACAAGGTTTCTCTGTGTAGCCTTGGCTGTTCTGGACTCGCTTTGTAGAGCAAGCTGTCCTCAAATTCACAGAGATCTGCCTGCCTCTGCCTTTTGAGTGCTGGGATTAAAGGCATGTGCCACCATGTCTGGCTAATGTCAAATTTCAGTAACTCTAAGATATTAGTCATCTCTTACAAGTAAATATTCCCAGAGAAACGATGTCCAGGTTATGTAGGCGCAAACTGATTAATCTAGTTCTGAAGTATCATTCAAATCATGTAGTCTGAGAAGTAGAGAGGGACATTGTATAGAAGCAATTTGAGTTTGAGAGGGGGGAAAAAGAAGAGGGGAAGAGAAATAAATGCACAGTGATCTAATACCAAACACCTAGACAGAACCAGCACTTAGCATGTTCTTATCCCATTTGCTAGGAATTGTTTTTATAGATGTAATTTCATTTTCACAATATCTTGGTGAAATAGTAATTTTTTTTCTCTGTTTTTCAGTCAAGGACACAATGTCAGAGGTTATGTCATTGCCCACTTTTATTTGGTGGTAATTGCTAAAACCAGACTTCAGGCTGAAGTATTTCAAAATCCAAGGACTGTACATTAACCATCACCCCCTCCTTCATGTTCAAAACACTGATCAATAGCTGCATCATTCCTAAAAATGCTTAAGGTCCTTCTTCTTGATTAATTTGAAGATTGGGGCACTCTTCTGGGTGTGTTTATAAAATGGTCAGTTATATCATTTTATGCTTATTCTTTATATGGCTCACATGACACAACTCGCTCAGTATTTGTTGTGCCTGTTATGAGCCGGGTACTGTTCTGTGAACTAAGATTAAAATAAAAAACAGACAAGTCACTGTCTCAGGGTGCACGGCATTCTAATATAGACGGAACACAAAAAGAGGTACATAATATCTAGTGAAAAAGGAAGATTATCTTTTAATTTTGGTTCTTAAGAGGGCTTGACTTAGGGATACTTTGCTGTGATGAAGCAACAATACCAAGAGCAATTTGGGGAGGAAAGCGATTATTTGGTTTATGTATTCTGAATTACAGTCTATTGAAGAAAGCCAAAGCAAGAACTCAAACCAGGCAGGAACCTGGAGGCAGGAGCTGATACACAGGCTATGGAGGAGTGCTGCTATTGTTTTGCTTCTCATGGCTTGCTCAGCCTGCTTTCTTATAGCACCCAGGACCACCAGCCCAGGGATAGCACCACCCACAATGGCTGGGCCCTCCCATTCCAATCACTAATTAAAAAAAAAAATGCCCTACAGGTTTGCCTACAGCCTGATCTCATGGAGGCATTTTCTCAATCGAGGTTTCCTTCTCTTAGATGACTTTAGCTTGTGTCAAGTTGACAAAAATTAGTCAGCACAGGACTGAAGCCCTCAGAGGCATTTGTTGGTATAGGCAGTACATGAAATTTCATTTGTGATTTGCCAAGGATTGAGTCTGGTAATGATAGAGAACTAAATAGACTATTTAAAATTAGACAAATGATAAGGATAACCAAATTAAATGAATGTTCAATAATGTTCAAGATACCTTTTCCTAAAATTTCTGCATTGTTTTTAGAAAGCATTTTCCAGCCTTTCCTAATCAGGAACTTCCCTGCAAACATACAGCACAATGACCTCATTCTCACAGCGGCTTGCAGAAATCCATAGAGTCCCCTTGCAGGAGGTGTGGGAGCAAGAAGCATAACCTAAGATGACAACATGTTCTGTATTCATGGTGTGGTCGTTTGCTCTGATGGTTCAAAAGCAATGGCAGATCAAGCTGCTCGTATTTAAAACGACACAGGCAGAATGCTGCCACCCTGGGTGTGCCAGCAACTGTATTTCTATTAGCATCCGTGCAACAAAAGGAAAAATGTTTAAGACCATTTTTGATCTCTTCACTCTTGTGTGAACATCTTTACAGTATTCTGGATGATGAACAGGAAGCCTGCATGAAGCACCTTTGCCAGCACACCACAGTAAAAAGCTCTGTCTGAGCGAACGGCACTTAACCAGCTGCCCTTTCCATGGACTGCCATTACTTAGATCAGCTGACAAATGGTGGTCACTCATAATTGAGACTTTGGCAGACATCTCCAAAATAAAGTGATCCTTTGTGACAATGTTAGAGAAAACAACTGACAGTATTGACAGCATTAACTCTCAAGCAAAAATTAGAAATTGAGGAAAGTTGAACTGTTAGCTTGGTGGTGTCCCAACATCTAAAGACTTCCTGATGACGCTGGCAGTCATATTATTTGATGTGGTTTAAAAATACGGCATAATGAAATGTCATTTGCAAGATTTGTGTCACTCAGTGAACTAATAGTCCCTAAGTAATACATTGTGGTGGAGGATTTATTTAGAGTTCAAGATGAGGGTTGAGGTTAGAACTCAGTGCTACCATGTCACCTAGCATGGACCAGTCCTGGGTTTGACCCTAGCACCAAGAAGTGGAACAAACAGCCGAAGTGCACAATAATAGTGTTTTCTTTCCTTCCTTTTTTCTTTTCACCGCTCTCCCTCCCTTCTCTCCTTTCTTTTCCCTCCTTCCCTCCCCTTCTCCCTCCTTCCCTTCCTTTCCTCCTCCCCCCTCTTTCTCCATTCCTTCCAGGAGCAGGCTGCCAGCTGGTTATGTAGCCGAGAGGAACCCTGAAGTCCTAAAGCTCCTGCTGCCACCTCTCAAGTGCTGAGGTTATGGGAGCGCATCTTCGCACCTAAGCTTAGATGTGCTTTCAAGTGTGAGAACATCCACAACACACAGTCTGATCCTATATTTAGACTGACAGAGCCTTTTGTTTATTAAAGCATCACTATCTGCACTTACTCAAAATAGCAAAATAATAGCTCCTTTCCCACTGGATACACACATACATGGCTGGATTTACTTTATATATTTCAATGAATCAATATACTTGACAAATTGGAGCCAGGCTTATTTATAAGTTTCAAGCTGTCAGGGGCTTGGAGAGATGGCACAGAGGTTAAGAGCACTGACTGCCCTTCCAGAGGTCTTGAATTCAATTCCCAGCAACCACTTGGTGGCTCGCAACCATCTGTAGTAAGATCTGGTGCCCTCTTCTGTCGTGCAGGTGTACGTGCAGACAGAAGATAGTATGCATAATAAATAAATCTTAAACAAAAGATTCAAGCTGTCTTCTAATTAAGGCAGTATCGCTGTCTCTTTCTCTTTGTGGGAGAGGGGAGGTGAAGAAGGAATTATTGTAATTAAACTTTTGCATTTATTTATTTTGTGTGTGCAAATGCGGAGACCAGAGGACAAAGGGCTTCCCACCTTGCCACCATGTGGGTCCTGGTGATTGAAGGTCAGAGGGCTTCATGGCAAGTGCCTCTATTGGCTGAGTCATTGTGCCATCCCCAAATTATTGTTATTTTAAACAAAATGTTAGTTATGTTAACATATAACAGGTTTATTCTCATGATTTTAAAATGAATTAATGAGTAAATACTTTTGAGAATTTCCAGCTATAATTTTTAATACTGCACATATTCACATAACTGATAAATAAAAGGTCTTTGGGACCCTAAATTTTTAGGGTACAATTAAGTTTGATAATTCATCAAACTGAGAACTGCTCCTGCTGAAGCTTTTTCTTTCCATGGAGTAAATGTGTCTTTGTTCCCTGCTTTGTGACACTGGTTTTTAAATGCTATTTTATTTGGGGGTGTTTAGGTCTCTACCTCCCTTCTAGTGGGAAGAGGAGGCACAGACCCCTTTACTTCTCCGGTCTGTTTAGGGTCAATGGGTCTTTGGCCCTATACCAATCTCTGTCAAAAGCAAACGCAACCAGCAGTCTCCTTCAAGCTGCTGCAACCCGAAGAATCTCTGTCTGTCTGTCTCTGGTCTCTTCAAACTGCTGCTCACCGCTGCATGCCACCCTTTTTCTTTCTGGGCTCTCAGTTTATATCCTCAGAGCTCTAGACCACACCCCTCTCCGGGCCACACTTGGGAGGCCATTACCAGCTGGCAAAAGCCACGTCCTAAGTGAAACAATTATCAGCTTGGACAAACTAAAGCCCAACTAAAACCCCACACTTGTGATGAAAACAAAAATATATTTACATAACTGAGTGTTTAAAGAGACCAAATCTTCCATTACATTGCTTTTCTGCTTTGTAAAACAAAAAGTTTGGAGGGTGGTGTTTTCAAAGCTTGATTTCTAATAAACCTTGGAGCAAACGGAAAGGATTTGGTTTCAGAAGTAGACAGTAGCCTGTGTGGGCCAGGGAGTGGGCCAGGAAAGATTGCTGGTGTGCACTGCAAGAAACCTCACTGCCTCTCCTTTCTTTACCATGTGGGATCCCTTCAAGTTCCTTAGGAGACTCCCCTGAGTCCCGGCAGCCGGCCTGGAAGCAGGAGACCATGAAGGGGTATGCTAGCTGGAGATTGGTTTCTGCGGGTGGCTTTATTCTGTATGGAACTTGTACGTTCTGATCTGGCTTTCCTGGGAACCTCAGGTATCCTAAGTGGTTTTGCTGTTACTGTTTTTAAGTTTAAAATTAAACTATGCTTTTCTAAGTTTAAAAAAATTAAAAACATCTTTAAAATCATGATTAGTATTATAAGAACAAGTCCAATTAAGGATGGGCTTACAATGGTAAAGTGGACTCATTTTGTTTCTTTCAAAAATTTTTTAAATTAAAAATTAAGAAAAAACCACTTATTTAGTTAGTGTCAGGCAGGGTGCCGTGGTGTATCTGTGCAAGTCAGAGGGCAACTGGAAGGAGTCTGTTCTCTTCTTTTACTATGTGGGGCTCGAGGCTCGAACTCAGGTCTTTAGGCTTGGCCACATGTGCCTTTATTCACTGAACCATCACGCTGTAACCTTCTTCCAAGACTGAATAATAGAATTTTTACATAAAGTCTATGAAATCAAGCCCACGGGTAATACTTTAAAATACAAAAGAAGTGGTGACCAAGAAATATCCAGATTCTCAAATTTTATAAAATTGTATCATATTTCTTAGGTCACTAGCATTTGAAGAATACTTCCACAAACTTGTCTCTTTTCTGGTTAAACTGATGTCCTATCACTCTTTCTGAAAAGCTAAGTTATAATTTTGAGGACACCATGGATGAAAAAGAAAAAAAAAAAAAAAGACTACCACTAGTAACAGATGTGAAATTACATTAGATAAATATAATCATTAGTTTCAGTCTCACCCTGGTTAATTTGTTTGTGGAAATGTGCAACCCATTATTCATTAGATAATTTTTCACACATTGATTAGAAAGCCATGTCGAATTGTGACCCTGCACATTTGGGTTTACCTGTCTTACAATGAGGTATACCATTTACAATAGTGGAAATAGGGGACAAAATGTTTATCTCAAGCTGATTTTGTGCCAATAAATAAAGTAAATCAATAGCCAGTGAAGTGTGAACAACATTTCTCTGCTGTATAATATGGTTTTGGGAACAATTTGACATGCTACAAGGGGAAACAAGGGTCCTGAACAGAAAGGTAATAAAAGCAAATCATGCTGGTAACCATTATTGAAGTCCTATATTTTTCTATACTTCGGCAGCTTTAAGATGTGAAAAATAATGCACATAAAATTATAAAAATATTGAGGCAACTCTCCCCCATATTTATAAACACTGCTTCTCATACCTGAACTTGATTTTATTGGTCATGCACTCTCTACCTGTGACAAATCTTTTCTATTTTCTATTTGATCTAATTTAGTACACAAATTCAAATATCTTTAAACCATTTAGAGTAAATAAAGTGCAAACACCTTAAATATCAAATAGATTTTATTAGCCTTCCCTAGGACTTCATCTGAATTTTGTTTTACAACATCAGATAGCTACAAAAACCAAACCAAACCAAACCAAAACACAAAACTTTTTCTGCCAGGGAAAAGCTTCAAGGAAAAACCTTCATTTCCGCATTTCTCACTTTTCTTATCAAAACAGAGGTGCAGTCTGCTGTATCCAAGCTCATGAATCTTATCTAATCACTGAAGGGGAGTAATGAAGTAAATGTATTTATAAAGTCCTTGTGTTTGTACTTTAAAGCCTCAGATGTTGTCTTCTAAAACACAGTGAAAGCAACATTTTCCTGAAGCAATACAGGCTGCATTCAATTCATTAATGCTAATTACAAGCAGGTTTTTCCCTGAAGAGCAGGCAGCGAAGGGCTGCGCAGCGTTACCATAGAAAGGAGGAGCTTGGGCTGTCTGTTTTCTACCAGACTGTTCCGGTTCTCTGGGTCTACAATCATACCTGGGAAACCTGCAGATTGAGTGGGCAAATGGCTCCAGGTATCACAGAAACAGCATTTTGCTTTCCAAGAATGTGTTACTTCTTTGATAATTTCTGTGTACTGTTGCTAGAATTTTTAAAAGGTCATGGGCCTTCAATTTTTTAAAATAATGTATGCTGGCATATAGTGTATTTATCTGTATCAGTGTGGAAAGTCATACACATTGTCTGTTCATGCATCTATATATTGAGACTTCTCTCCCCCCTTTTAAACTCAAACATGGTTTCAGTCGAGTGTAGATTAGTGTTTAAAATCTAGAATTCAGAAAATTTGTATTATATGAATACATAAATCTCTGCTACCTCTAATTTCCTATCTGGATATGTATCAGCAGAAGTCTAAGGATTTAGGAAATGGAGTAAGTGGCAGCTTGAGGATCCCGGCAGTGGGGGACTTGGAAAAGGGTTAGACCGAGAGTCAGATATGTATCTAGTTCTGCCCTGAGTCTTGTGATCTTACCTAAATAATTACATAAAACAGTTAAACAGATCAAATTTTTACCAATAATATAAAGACCTTTGTTTTCAGGGTCAAGTGACAAGGCCTGGTGTTTGACCTACCTGAGTTTGAGCCCCAGGTCCTACAGGGAGGAAGAAGACAACTGACTTTCAAGTTTTTCTCTGACCTCCACATGCACTTATGGCATTCGTACAAAAGCGTGTGTGTGGGAGTGAGAGAGCACACACATGTGCGTGCAAACACCTGCAAAGAACTGAATTAAAGACTTAAACATGTTTATTTCAAACATTTCATTGATTTACATATAATTTTCCTATTTATTAAAGAAATAAAACAAGTTTGTATGTTAATAAAATGAATGTGCTTGTTTTTCTTACCTAAGGAATTAAATCTTTGCCACAGCTTTTATGGCTTAGGATTGACCTAACTGGGGCAACAGTGAAGAAATGGCAGACACAAACAGAAAAGCTGGGGTCAGGGGGGCTGTGTTCTCAGATGGAAGTGCAGCAGAAATGGGAGGATGTAGGTTAGGTCTGAGGCCGCTGTGGGGCACACTCTCTGCCTGTGGTCATTCTGCAGCAGCAGGAGGAAGCTGCGGCTGATAGTCTCTGCATACAAAGGAAAGGCCTGGCCAGTTCCCTGAGGCTGAGGTGTTGATGGCCATGTTCATGTCAGTATACACATTCTCTCGGGACTTTATCTGCCCCCTAAAATCTAGCATTTGATACTACATCAAAGCATTTGATACCATATCCTCAATGTTTTCCAGGTCTGATCAATGCGGAGAGTGCCCCTTTTCACATATGTTATTATAAAATGGCAGAAATATGTTTAATAGCTATTTCCGAAATTGTTGGAAATTCTGTCTTAAGCCCAAACTCAAATTCATTCAAGAACTTTTTTTTTCTTTTTCAAAAAATGAAACTCAAACCATCAACTCGAACAGCAAGTTTTAAAGTCAAATATTCTAACACAATACAGTTCCACAGATGTAACTTGGTATGGTAACTGAGAATGATGGTAGAATTGTCGTCTTTGCTTTCTGTAGTTAAACCTATGTCTGTACATCAGCAGAGTTTATGTGTAGAGTAGAGACTGCAATTCATATAATAGAGTGCTCTCAAGCCTGAGCTCTCATGTTGGCAACATTCACTGCAGTTGTGTGGCCTGTGCAGCGCTTGGGGCATGTTATGTGTTCAGAGCAAAGCTGCAGGGAAGTCATGTGATATGACATGGCCATGTGTTGACAGAAAAGCCTCAGACTAACTATGCATTTGGTTTTGAATTTATTTTTATGTGTGTGTTCAGAAACCTTTTACTATTGTCAGATTTATGCCATGGCTCTTACATTCAATTTATGTGATGCCATATGTAGCTACAACGCACAGTTTAGAAACTGAGGACTAACTCATCAGTATACCTTTAATATGTATTTAATATATATTTTTTAAATAAATAATTAACATCAAATTCTATACCTGGGTAAATATATGACTCATCTAATCTACTTTGTAATCTGCTTTGTTTGTGCATTTAATACATTATAAACATTTTTCTGTACCTTTGTGTATTCTTTCCCATCATTTGTAATAGCTGTATCATATTCTACTATATAATTCTCATTATGATTCGTTTAATTATTACTCTGTCACCAGACACAATCAGAGTTACAGTCATACCTCTCTGTGGCCTTGTTAACCTGTGCTCCTCCTGCTTCTGCCTTCCAAGTGCTGGGATTTTAGGCGTGTGCTGCCGTGACCTTTCTCTATAGTTCAGTTGATATCCTGTTCCCCCTTTCATCCCCTACCTTTCTGGTCTATGAACTTTGTGGCCACACACCTTTTCTCCTCTCTGTGGTATGGTAGCATTGCTATGCTGAAAACTCTCCCAAGGACTTACCCAGCCTTTGCATAAAATCTCCAAGTTGCTTTTGACATTTACTCTGCATGGGACACTGTTTTTCTGCCATTCCCAGGATTTGTTCTTTTGCTTCCTTCAGCTCTCCATTCAAAGGATGCTTCCCTAACAGTACTCCCTCGAGCATCCTGCCAAACCAGCACCCTCCTAGCATCCTCTACTCTCTTACAGTTCCTTCTTCCTAATGTTCATCTTATTACTACCCAATATTTCTTTCTTTCTTTCTTTCTTTCTTTCTTTCTTTCTTTCTTTCTTTCTTTCTTTCTTTCTTTCTTTCTTTCTTTCTTTCTCTATTATTGGCACTTAAACTCTCTGAGGGCAGAACTTCATTCCTTTTGTTTGTTGCAAAGTGGCACCCAAAAAGCTCTGCCTGGTTCGTAGATCAATGACAGTTTAAAAAAAAAAGTATGTGCTGAATGACAGAACTAAAAAACAAAAACAAAAACCCCAAACAAACAAACACCAAAACACTAGGTGCTAGTGTGGTGGTACACATCTTTACACAGCTCATGAGTTTCATAAAAACACTAAACTGAAAGCCCTAACATGTATACACAGAGGACCTGGGCAGAGCCATGCATGCCCTGTGATTGTTGCTTCTGGCTCTGTGGGTTCATATGAACTTTACTTGGCTGAGTTAGTGCACCCTTTTCCTCTGGTGTCCTCCATCCCTCTGGCTCTTACACTCTGTTTTTGTTCCAAGTAATTTATTGTTACTTTATTTTGGATCAGTAGTATTTGATTTTTTTACCCCAGATCTCTGGGATGTCTCATCTAGTCTATGGTTCTTGGTCATGCAAACAGTGCTAGGTATGGATTCCATCTCCTGGAGTGGGTCATTAGTCCAATCAGACATTGGTTGGCTCCTCCTACAAGCTCTGTGCCAACATTGTCCTAACATATTTTGCAGGCAGGACTGTAGCTGGGCTTTTTGGCTACTTTATTTGGGTTCTTATATCTTCCACCCTTCTCCACCCCAATCCTTCCCAGCCTCCCAACACTAAGTAGGTGAGAAAGAAGTTTAGAGGGAACAGAGACTTAGACCTCTTTAGACTACTTCCTGCTGATGAGGGCTGTTCAGTTCCTTGGGGCAAGTCCAGTTTTCATTGTCAGAGTATCAGCAACCAGGAATCCAGCAATATCAAAAGCAGCAGCGGGAGCCAGCAGCAGGGCCAGCAGCAGAGGAGCAGCAACCACCCAGGGCCTTCTCGAGACTCTCGCATTCATACCCTCTCCAGAGTCCCCAGAATTCCAAAAGTAAACTATCTTCTACTTTCAAAATCATGACCCTGCTAGAGCACAAGTCAAATCATAGTTAGCTGCTGTGGACAATATGAGAAAGCCCCATAGTCCATACCTGGAATTGAAACAAAAACATAGTCACATAACTGGAATTTTAAAGAAACAAAACTTCTCACTACACAGGACACATATACAGGCCAAGGGTTTTGCTCAGTTGATTTTCCTTTTCTTTTTTGGTAGCCTGCAGCACACCTTCCCATACCAAAGACACTGGAATGTAGGGGTAAAGGTACTGTGGAGTCACCAGCTCACCCTTTCCATGTTTAATGAGTTGTATAGGTGTTGTCTTCAGCAATGGAGCTTTGCTGTCAGTTTGTGGAGAGCAACTTATTGTCTTGGCAACATTCTGTGTTGTTTCGGAATTTCCACAGGACCCTTTTGGCCAAAACTTGATTGGATGCAACCCATTTGAGGTACTGCAAGCTTTGGTAAGAAGATATGACAAGTTGCGACTCCACCGTCCTCATTATCTGGAGTCTTCATTAGGATTTACAGTCCTATATTTTAGGAAGTTTTCACTGTCTAGGCTTCCATGCCACCCCTCCGATGTTCCTCAGTTCTAGCTGTCTCTCTGAGTTCCTTCCCTCAGCCCCATCTCTCCTCCCCCTCCCCACCTGGTCCTCTCGCTCCTGTCCCCTCCTGCAGCCGTAAAATCTATTCTATTTTTCCCTTCCAGGGAGATCCATGTGTCCTTCCCCCACCCTGCCCCACCCCCAGTTCCTTCCTCTATACTTAATCTCTCTGGGTCTATGGATTGTGGCTTGTTTATCATTTAATTAACAGCCAATATTCACATGTAAGTGAATATACAATACCAAATATTTATCTTTCTGGACCTGGGTTACCTCAGTTGGGATGATTTTTTTTTCTAGTTCCATCCATTTGCCTGGAAGTTACCATGATGTCATTTTTTTTTTTAAAGAGCTGAATAATACTCCATTGTTTAAATGTATATTTCTCTATCCATTCTTCTGTTGAAGGGCATCTAGCTTGTTTCCAATTTCTGGATGTTATGAATAGAGCAGAAGTGAACATGATTGAGCAAGTGTCCTTGTGATAGGATGAAGCACCTTTTGGCCATATGCCAAGAATATGCATAACTGGAACTGGAGGTAGAATCTGGAGGAGCCGCCACACTGATTTCCATAGTAGCTGAGCAAATCTGTACTTCCAGCAGCAGCGGAGGAGCGTTCCCCTTGTTCCATCTCCTCAACAGCGTGAGCTGGCACTTGGTTTATTGATCTTAGCCATTCTGATTGATTAAGAGGAAATTTCAGAGTTGATTTGATTTGCATTTCTCTGATGATGATGATGAAAATTTCTTTTAAGTGTTTCTCAGCCATTTTTGTTTCTTCTATTGAAAATTCTGTTTAGGTTTGTACCCCATTCTTTAAAATGTGGGTTATTCGTTTTCTTGATATCTGGTTTTTTGAGTTATTTCTATATCCTAGATAGTAGCCCTCTACCAGATGTGTAGTTGGTAAAACTTTCCCCATTCTGTAGGCTGCCACTTTGTCTAAATGATGGTATCCTTTGCCACAGAGACGCTTTTCTATTTCCTGAGGTCCCATTTATTAATTGTTGATCTTAGAGCCTGAGCTGTTGGTGTTCTATTCAGAATGTTGTCTCTTGTGCTAACAAATTCAAGGCTCTTCCCCACTTTCTCTTCTATCAGGTTCAGTGTATCTAGTTTTATGTTAAGGTCTTTGATCCACTTGAAGTCGACTTTTGTATAGAATGGTAAGTGTGGATCTATTTACATTCTTCTACATGCAGACATCCAGTTTGATCAGCACCATTTGTTGAAGATGTTTTCTTTTCTCCAGTGTGTATTTCTAGCTTATTTAAAAAAAAAATCAGGTGTTCATAGGTGTGTGGATTTATGTCTGCATCTTCAATTTTATTCCACCGATCAATGTATCTGGGTTTTTTGTTTTTGTTTTGTTTATGCTTTTGCCAATACCACATTGTTTTTATTACTATAACTTGAAATTGGGGATGGTGACAACTCCAGTAGTTCTTTTTTTTTAAATTCATAATTGTTTTAGCCATCCTGAGTTTTTTGTGTTTCCACATTCAACTATTAAAGTGAAAAACCAACATACAAATTTGGGAATAAATGGGTAAGCAACTTGAATGAAGTGATTGTCAGACATATGCTATACAAGGTCCTGGATTTGATACTTATGAGGAAACAAAAAGTCTTCAAAGAAGAAAAGAGGTCAATAAACGTTTACCCAATGTTAGTTATCAAGTGGGAATAAAAAATGAATGGGAGGGGTTAGGGTCAGATGATGAGTTATCAGAATGTTAACTCCAGAACCCAGCATCCAGAATGACTCTCCCTTGGACTGCTCCAGGTCATTTTTCAAATTGTGAAAAGCTCCTCCAAAAACCAAATGGCTGCTCATATCAGAATGTACAAACCCAGTACAAGATTTTTCCTCCTAGGTTCCTGCCCTGTAGTTCAGTCCTGTGATCCAAGCTAACGTGAGTTTGGGCTGCGTCTGCCCATCATTCTGAGTTCTTTATTTAAGATGCTGGCCAGAACCTAAGCATGCTTTGTCTGATAAGGATGCCAAAGGGCTTCTTATTCTTTCCCCGAAGCCCCCCGTCCCCCAGGATGCTGACTGCCATGTGGCGAACCTCTCTGTAGGTAACTCAAATTGCATGGCTCTTGGATTCTCTCCTTCATTCTCCTACCTGGACAACTGCAGACATTTATAGCTTGCCTGCCCTGGCTGTGGGGTGCCTTTGAAATGTTAACAATTTTTTTTTAATTAAAAAGATTCCATCTCATCCCAGTCAGAATGTCTGCTAATAAGAATAGCAATTACAACAGCTGCTGGCATGAGTGTGGTCAAAAGGGAGCCCAAACACACCATTGGTGGAAATGTAAACTAATGTGGCCACTTTGTAATAAGTCTGAAAGTTTCCCAAAAAGCTAAAAAATAAAAGCTAAATAAAAAAAAATTATGAGCTAGCTGTACCACTCCTGAGCATATACCCGAAGGATTCTCCAGAAACATGTACATTTGCGTTCACTGCTATCCTAGTCACAATAGCTCGGCAATAGTCTAGATGCCTAATAACTGATGAATGGAAAGTAAAGACACATATGCACAATGGTACATTACTCAGCCATAAAGAAAGGTGAATTTATGAAATTTGTAAGAAAATAGATGGAATTCAATATGCACTCCATGGGGGTCAGTGAGGAGGAAACCAAAGCCTGGTACTGTCAGCCTGGTTAACAACCCAGGTATAGAACAGTAGTAGGCTCAGGCAGGGAAACTTCTTCCTGATGACTAACTAACCTAATGATAGCAGGAAATTGCCTCCTAAATACTTAGAGCTATGCTCAGACAAAAGCAGCTCCTAACCTAATGATGAGCAGTGGTAAACACAGAGACTCACAGCTGTCCAGGACAGAGAAAATAAGTAGCAGACGAGGGCCCAGCCTTCTGCAGCCACCTAACCACCCACTCAATGTTCAGGGAACATTGTAGAAGAGGAAATTGGAAGTATTTAAGAGCCAGGCGATAAGAGTGAAAGATTACAGAACAGCATTCCCTAGACTTGATGTGACTACTGTCATTAACTTCCATTGACTATAGTTACTTGCACTGGGCCCACATAAGACCAGTTCTGCTAGGGGTCAGTCTAGGAAGGGGTAAGAGAGCTGCTAGGATCCACTGCTTACCTGTGAACAATGTGACTATCAATAGATTATAGAAACAGGAAATCACTGTCTTTAGTTGTATACCCTCTGCTGAGCCCAACAGGGTCCAACCAAAACAGCTGCAAACCACCAGTCACACAGATGGCTCTGCTTCATTTTGGTAGGTCACAAAACAAAATGAATCGACATAGATGTAGGAGAGAGATCTGTGAGCAACAGCGAGGGTGGAAAGGGGGATGAGGGTATAGGAGGTTAGAATGCTCAGTGTGTAAAGCATATATGGGTGAAATTTTTTAAATGAAAGTAAAATAGATTTGCCCTTTCTTATTTGGTATACGAACTTTTCCTGTGTAAATTTGAACAAATTGGCCATTCACCTTAGGTAGGGTGCCAGCAGCAAAACCAAATTATTCCACCATGTGTAGTGTCTTAGTTAGGGCTTTTATTGCTGTGAAGAAGCATCACAACCATGGCAACTCTTATAAAGGAAAACATTTAATTGGGGCTGGCCTACAAGCAGACATGGTGCTGGAGAAGGAGCTGAGAATTCTACATTGGAATTGGTGGGCATCAAGAGACTAATTCACACTAGACCTGGTTTGAGCATTTAAGACCTCAAAGCCCACCCCCTAGTGATGCACTTCCTCCAACAAAACCACGCCCACTCCAACAAGGCCACACCTCCTAATAATGCCACCCTCTATGAGCCTAGGGGCCATTTTCTTTCAAATTGCCATATGTAGTTTGATAAACCCATGAATTTTGCGCATCTTATGGGGGGCTACGCCATAGAAAAGTTTCTGTCCCAGCAACTCTTACATATCTTGGGAGGGGTGAGGCCTTGTGAACCTCCTTTCCCATCCTCCCTGTTAGATTCTTAATGGACCAATTTTGTGCATAAAAATTATTTTGAGGCATTTGATGTGGGAAAGAAAGAATATAAGCAAGATAGTATTTAGAGAGATGTTGTGCTGGAAGATGGGAGATTTCCCCCATATTTATATATGGGGGAAAGAGGCCAGAAAAATGAGCAAGAAACAGAAGCAAAAGGAAAACATGGTTTTCAGGAGACTGGGAGGAAGGGGTCAAAACACAGATAAAGGATTCATTTTAATGAAAAAGAGAATGAGGATGTTTTATTACACAACAAACACCATGTGTACAGAGCAGAAGCTTATCCAGGAGAGATCCATTGTAGTTCTCTCTGTGGTCTTAGGAAGATTGCTTTTAAGAGGTTCATTTGCTTCTGCTCTACCTGCCTACCTGCCTGCCAGGGTAGTCTGAATCCCAGGGAACCACGGACAGTTTTGTTGCCACATGACCCTTGAGATGAGGGATCTCGTGCCTCATTTTCTCAACTATAGTAAACTATGGCAGGAGGTACAAAACATCCATCTTACTAACCCTCCATTTTCTCCTCATCACCATCTACAAATTCTGTGACGAGACTGTTAATGTTTTCAGCAAGATGAACCCTGGAATGACAATGCTCTGTGGTGTTTTCCAGTATGCTTCTGAAGTATCATTACACACAGAAAACCAAGGACAGTATTTAACCCTGCATGCTTGGGTTTGGGGGCAGACTTCTAATAGCTGGTATCCGGGAATGACAAGGGCTTTGAAAATCTAGAACAGTGGACTGTACCTGTGTGAGTCGTTGGTGTGCCACTGTGCTCTGATTGGGACCTCTTTTCTAAGGGAAAACTACTCTTTTGTGTCTGCTAATAAAGGAATCTCTGCCCTACCCTTGCCTCTGAAATCCTTACCCAAACTATTCAGAATTAACTAGAATGAGACACTCAGATACTGGCAGCAGGTGGTTTGCCATGTCCTTACAATCTCCTCTTAAATGTAACTTCAAGGATCATGTGCATTTAAACATATTTTATAGGTTACTAAATTAACTCATTGTGAAGTTCTTTTCTATTTCCCACTTTCTCAGGGCTGATATAAATAGCGTAGTTTATTCTTCAGCTCTTTCAGAAATGGTAAAGATACTTTTTTTACAAGTTAGCATGTTATAATGCTGGGAGCTAACATGTTCATTGTACCAGACATTACACCATGACATATACTTAATACATATAAATTATGTACGCTATTAGGAATCATTCAGATATTACAGAAGAAAATAAGTTATATATCTATTAAACACTTCTTTAATTTTCTAAGTGTGTTTTAGGTTATTTTTCTCTTGAATGGAGGCTACAGTGAAATGTGACTCTTGTAAGTAAAAAAAAAATCTCTTTTTATTATGTATGCTTTTATGCTTTGTCTCTAAGGTTAAGAAATATCAGCTACATGTATTTGTATTTGGAAAAAGTGTAGAAATATAAGAACCTGGACTTTCTTCTTAAAATTGCAACAAGGAGAAAATACGGAACTGTATTTTTCAAGGAAGTGTTGCGGTATATGGGAAATTGTGTCTTAAGATCTATTGTAGATCCATGTCACTGTGTGAAAGAAAGGATAATTAGTGCCTGTACTCTGTCATATCAGACTAAGGGTAATGGGGTGTAAGAAATGGTTCATTAGGCTCCCTCAAGTACTTTTACTGTGTCCATACTGTTTATACCAGCAGAAAAAATTCAGTTTTTAAAATCCAGTCCATGCACTAGCCCTAGATTTTTCAATATGAGAAATAACACTGCATAAAGTCAGTTGAGTAGACTCCCTTAAAGATGTATAAAAAGCCTTCACAGGATTGGCCTGCTTAATGGTCACCTGTGCTTCCCTCTAGGTCTCTGGTCTACCAGAGGAACGGAGTTTCAGGTAGAGAAAGGTGAGACTGGAAACCACTGTGCAAAATGCAATTAGTGTTCTTGTAGAATTCTGATTGAAATGGACCTTTATTGTAGAGTGTCTCCTTAGCAGGAGTGGAATGAGGAGTAGCAGGGGAAGGGAGCAATACATAGTTCATTCTTAGAACATTTTCTATGGTGGGAATTGGGCAGGCTGCTGTGCTGTGACGTCCTTTGATGAACTTGTTCAAATGTTTTTCTGAGAGGTCCTGAGGCTAAAGGATTGGAGGAGAGGGTGCTGTCTAGAGCATAGAGCTCTGATAGAAACTGCTCAAGTAGGTCTCTTCAGGACTCCTCCCCTCCTGACAGCCTTCTGGATGCAGTTTTGAGCTACTGCTGGAAATTGTGTGCCTGTGAGCAGACTGCTCAGCAGCCACTCATGAAAGAGCAAGGAAGCAAGTAAAGCCCCTGAGAGAGCCAGAGGCTTGGGAAGAAACTTCACGCCTGCTCTTCCACCAATCTCTCTTGCAATTGGGAGAGTACAGACAAAGCATTAGGTTTGATGTCTTGCTCCACGAGAAAGGAAAGAAGGAGGGACAGGGGAGAGGAGAGAAAAAAAGAAAGAGAAAAGTAAGAAAAAGCATAGAAAATAAAAGGGACTGCTACATTGGAATCACAGAGTCCATGTTAGACACTAATTTGGGGCTGGATTAATCTAATAAGAGATGTTCAATGAAAATCATATAGTTGGTTACTCAAAAATCAATTGGTGACTGACATTTTGATCAAACACAAGCCAAATAATAGCTTGAGGAATTGTTTAATGAAATTGCCAATCTACAGTGCCTTGGGCTCAGTGGTGGAAGGCCTTGCCTGGCACACATAGGGTCCTGGGTTTGATTCCCCAGCACCATAAATAATCTGTTAAGGGTTAAGACAGGGAGAAGTCACAATACAGGTAAATGTTTTTTGAACTGAAAAACTCTTTAATAGTGGGAATAGTTTTAACCCCCAAGTTTTTAGTACTCTGATGAGTGACTACAATTAACAGACTTATGACTGTAACCTTGTATCTCTCCTTATCTCCTTAACTTGTAACCTATGGTAGGACACTAGGAAGTGGTTAGGTAAAGATAGTGCTTGGGAAATGTCTATAGCTACTCATTAATCTTTATCAGATATTGGGGAGTTCAAAGATGAGGTATAGGTCTACAGTGTGAAACAAGACAAAATGGGTCACTAACAGTTTTAAGGCCAATATTTGTAGTTCATAGACCGTAGCAGCAATTGCTGAATGCTCTTGAAAGCCTCAAAATCACTGTTAGCCTCATAGCTATGAGAGATCTGTAAAGAATACTTCAGAGCAGATTTAAAGACCTGCTTTAAACTTCACCATTACTTCTTTTTAGCTAGCTTCTTGAGTTCTGGATTCTCACTGGGCAGCAGTGGTGCCCACCTTCAATTCCAGCACTTGGGAGGCAGAGGCAGGTGGATCTCTGTGAGTTCGAGGCCAGCCTAGTCTAGAGAGTGAGTTCCAGCACAGCCAAGGTGACACAGAGAAACCCTCTCTCAACACCCCCCCCCCCCGTTAAAGAAAAAAGCTCTGAATTCCCCATTCTCCACACATTTTTGAAATGGTAGAAAAACATTAAGAGACTAAATGTCACAATGGGCGTGCGTTACTAGCTCCCAAGTGTTGTGTGAGTGTAGTAAGTGGGGGCAATAGTCGTCACTGCTAAGTCAGGTTAGGGCTGGTGAAGCAGGTAGAACGCTTGCTGCACAAACTCAGAACCCGTGTCCATCCTGGGAACCATGGAGGCAGAAGACAGCTTCCTCTTGGCATTTGTCTCTTGACCTCCACCCAAGCACCTACATACACGTGCACTCTACATGCAATTCACATATGCAGTTTATAAAGGGAACTTTCTCCCCTTCTTAGTCCCTTAACAGATTTTTATAATTTATTTTGGTTTTAATTTAATTTATTTATTTCTGTTTCATCCTGAATACAGTAACTTAATTTTCAGGCCTTCCATAGTTGCTTATAGAAGTGTGTGTCTGGGAAGCTTAGTATTTTTTTTTGTTTATTCAAGCATTATGAATGCAAGTATTAATCCAGTTTTCCATTGGAAAAACACTTTTCCCCTTTCCTTGAGAATTGGGATTTAAACACATTAACAGCAATTAGTACTGAGCCAAGAACTCAGGTTTTGGATAAAACTACAATTGACATTTGCTCCTAGATGAGGGAGTGAAAAATGGTCCATAAAGTTTCTATTAACTCCAAAAGCAGCAACATCTGCTCCAATCCACAAAGCTTCATGGTCCACCATGGAAGGAGAGGTGATCTCTGCAAGGCTTGCGTCAGAGCGACAATGCAGCCTCTGCCGCTTGGCACAGGGCATCTTCCATGCTTGGGTTCCTTCCTCTTCCACATTCCCTCTTCTCCTCCTCTCTTTACTCTTTCATGTTCTTCCTCGTTTTATCCTTTTCTTCCTCTTCTCCTTTTCCCACTTTGCCCCTCTCGATGAATATTTACATAACCACATACTTAAGTCTGTGCCCAGGAACTCTTTGGCTGTTTGCTGATAAAGTCACTGTGGGTACTATCTAGATGAGCTCTGTGGGTTTCTCAGTCACATGCTTCCCCTTCAAAATTCAGGGGAATTCCAGACCATTTTGCAATTAGTTAAGGATTATATTTCCTTATTTTTATTAATTTTATGTAAAGTGGGATTTATCAGTGGAGCATTCATTGACACTGACTTCAATTTATTCTGATGAAACTGACTGACATCTGTGTGTGCTGTTCATCAGTCATCATTTAAACCATTCTTAATTGCATTAAATGTAAATTAAGACATTCAATTTCAGCCATTATTTTTCATAAAATACTGTGAACTGAGTTTTAGTGGGTCATGAGATCTTACATTCAAGATAAATAGGGTAAATTCAAAGCTTACCATTGATGCTCATATTTCACCCTTTGCCGACTGTTTCTTTTGTTGCTTACTAGATTGGAACAATTAATTTGTTCTCTAAAGAGATGGATGGGTAAGGAAGACATAACTGAAGTTCCTAACAAATTATTTCATCTTTAGAGCTTGCATATGCTTAAGTATGTGATTAAAAAAAAAAACCCTTTATTAAGTATCTGTAGATAATTTGAGTTAAAAGAGCCAAACTAGGTTATTTGATTTAGAACTACAGGCTCATACCTTTAAATCTTTGGATTTTAAGAATTTAGAGTGACATTTAAAAATGACATAGCTATGTTAATAAAAAATCTCCACATTGTATAAATCCCATGTAGAAAAGCACCTTTGCTGTGAGAGCTGGCAACATCTGCAGTACATCACAGAGTGAAGACTTAGTCTAGGGAGGTATATCCCCACCACCTTCTTTTATAGATTCTTCATTTTATATTGATGACTATTTTGTCTGCATGTATGTGTGTGCACCACGGATGCTCACCACATGTGTACCTTTCCTAGAGGTCAGCAAAGGCTAGGTGTCAAAGTCCCTGGGACTGGAGTTCCATGTGGTTGAGAGCGACAGTGTGGGGCAAAGTAGGGTCATCTGCAAGAGCAGCGAGTGCTCTTCACTTTGCTCTTCACTCCAGCCACCATTTCCTTTCTTGATGAGTTTTGTGTTGTCCAAATAATTTATTCTAGTTTCATTTGTAAGCATCTGTCCCTAACTTGTGCAGTTGCTGCCATTGAATGAGAACAATCATCATTTAGTCACACAATGACTAGAGTAATAGTTATTAATATTGAGTAACAAACATTTTATTACACACACACACACACACACACACACACACACACACACAATTTTGCAGTACAGGAGCTCAAGCTTACTTTGACAAGCCAGACAGGCACTCTTTCAGAGCTGTATACCCTTTCCAGTTTGAGGCATGACCTCAGTCAGCTTCCTAGCTTAGCCTTGAACCTACTTGGTAGTCTAGGCAGGTATTGAATTTGGGATTCTTCTGTGTTAGCCTCCCAAGTAGCTGGAATGAGAGGTCTATGCAATCAGATCCAATAATAATTTTAACAGAAAAATGTATAAATCCATTGTTGAATCCCCCAATGTATCATTCAAATAACAAGCCCATGACAGTGAACCTGAGTGAAATCAGGCCCAGGTATTACCAAGTATTTGACCTTAGCAGATTGAATGTAAAATGGCTATTGCTGAAATACGCTCTGGGTCTAATGTCTAGTGCTTATTTTGAACTAGGTACATACAGGCTCTCAATGGGGAGGGTTTTTTTTGTTTGTTTGTTTTATTTATGCATTATTATTATTGTTGTTGTTGTTGTTGTTGTTGTTATTTAGTTGTCCGAGTCAGGGTTTCTCTGTATAATCTTGGCTGTTCTGGACTCTTTTTGTAGATCAGGCTGGCCTTGAACTCACAGAGATCCTGGCTTCCTTATTTATTTTTTAAAACATTGTTTTAACATACACGACTGGATTCTGCTTCCTTAGAAGTTCCGAAGGTCTGGGTGTACCCACATTCTGAGTTTACCATGCAGTTGCCACAGGAGCTGTAGACCCATTTTTGAGAACATTTCTCTGTTCCACATCCCAATGGATGGAAGAGATTTCCGTCACCATTTTGTCACACTGTTACATCTCTTTGCTTTCTCTAACTGAAAGTTGGTCAACAAAGAGAAAGAAACTATTACACTTGCCTTCTTTACTTCTGTAGCAAACTTTCACATGATAGTTATATGCAACATTTACATTCCCATGTCAGTTCAGCTGATGGAAAGTGAAGTGTTCCAATAAGTCTGGAGATGGGAAGTGATGCAATCATTCTACCAGTTTCTTGCTATTAATATATGTCTCTTATTCATTTTTAAAGATAGCACAAATGAGAGTACTGAATATAAATGGCTTTTGTAAGTCATCCAGGTCAGTGAAGCATGTCATTGTTTGCAACCTGAGTTGCATGAGAGCCCAGGCTGATAGGCACGTCATAGATTTTTCTCATAAATGAAAAACACAAACAATATTTACCGCATTTAATGAATATTATAAAATAGTGCAGTATCAGTCTCCATGGGAAAAACTATTCAAATGTGCTTACTGGTGTGACCTTTGAGTGTCATCTTTAAATTATGTAAAGCCTATATAGAAATACGCTGTATAATTTATTTTTCTTGATGTAATGTTAACAAACATTTTATTATGATTTATTTTTTGGCTCCCTGAAAGATGAAGTGAGTTCTTTAATATTAGCATTGCTAATGATTTTAATGAGGCATTAAAATGTTGCAGTATTGTAGGAACATTTTTCTTTCATCCTTTTTAAAAAACATAATTTCATTAGTATTTCACAGGACTTTTAATCTTAAATTGATGGAAGAACCTGAAAGCTTAATTTGCCAAAAGTCAAAGCGCTTGAGCAGCAGGCCAGAATCAGGGAAAGGCAGGACCAGTGGTGTTGGGGAGACTGGGTGATGGTGTCTGTTGTTGAGTGACGAAGACAAAACAATCTCAGGTTCTTGTTCTGGGCTTGCCAGCCTCTGTGCGCAGAAATCGAGCACTCTAACTTAGACTGTGCTTCACATTGGTGATGGGAAGACGGAAACACACAGTGGAGCTTTTCTTGGAGAAGACAGTCTCTGTTAATCAGCTCTGCATTACAGGAAACATCACTCTGCCTGGTGATTTAGCTCAGTGGTAGAACACTTGCCTAGTATACCTAGGCCCTGAGTTTGGTTTTCACCACTGAAAAATAAAGTAACCATTCTGCTTGGTATACCTTGAATTCTTTCTGTTACAAGATATTTAACAATTCTGGCAGTTTTGTGTCATTATATAATTTGTAGATTGTTTTTTATGTGCATATTATTATTTAATTCTCACAGAATCTCCCATCAATTATACAACTTTCAGGAGAAAAGGCTTTCTCCTTCTTATTGTAGTACCCATTCAAGAGGCTGCTATTTGGATAACTTACAGTTATTGTGAAGTGACCACTCTTCGAAACATATGGGCCAGAGGAAATAGGAAAAACTGTTTCATCCACAGGTCCTTGAGGTCATGTGACTCCACAATCACACAGAGCATGGCTATGTTCTTAGATACTCAAGAACATTCAAACAAAGACCAACCAAGGACTGGGCAACTTTGCAGCTGCACAATCCCTGGCAAAGGGACACTGTTCTTGAGCAAACTCTCCAATGTCGAGGGCAAAGTGCACTTGTCATGGTTTGGCCTAAGCCGCTGTTTGTTCTGCTTGGGTCACAGCATAACGGAGCCATATTCTGGCTGAACAGCGTCACTGTATTAGACATGGTATTAGCTGTAAGCTTGATCCTGCCCTTAAACAGACCCACGACTGTGGCTTATAGTTGCACACACCCAAAATGCTAACACTTCTGTGCACCAAATCTTTGTCAGTGTAGTTGTTTAGACTTATCTGGAATTGTGGAACCCAAAGCCCAAATAATCTCTTGCTCAGAAAACCAACCGCAGCGATGTCAAACTCCTCTTCATTACTTGGGCAGTGACTTTTCAAAGTGTGGTCTGTGCATCCTTCGTACCTGCATCACGTCAGTGGGAATGGGAGTGTGAGTGAAGAGGAGAGAATGCGTGCGAGAAGAGGTACTTATTAAAATGCAAATTTTTGTTACAAACCTGTAGAATTAGACTCCCTCAAATGATACTTCAGAAATCTTTATTTTAATCTGTATTCCCAGGTAATTCAAGATAGTCATAGCTTGTTGTCTTAATTTTGGAGGGGTGGATGTGAAGAGCTGGTTTAGATTAACTATACTATATATACTTTAATATACAATTAGTTTGCAAAGATAACAGTTATTCCTAATTAATGAAAGTTCAGTTCATGATGCATGTGTACTGCTGCTTGGGAACAGGCATCTGTCCCAATGCCCATACATTGCTGTGTACTTGAGTCAAGTAGTTATGCGATGACAAAAATGATGTTTTTTACAACACTGGCAGCAGCGGCCATCTCGCAAATGTTACTACAGCAGTTGACCACAGTGAACAAAGCAAAAATGCAGAGCTCTTATTTTCTACGGTCTCAGTGACACCTACTCTTACATCACCTAAAAGATGTAGAAAAAGCCAAAAGCTGAAATGTAAACCCAGTCAGTTACAGTGTTTATAAGCTAATATGTGTATGCACATATGTATGTGTGTGTATATATATATATATATATAATCCATTGAAGAGAGATGATTTAATTTCTTGACTCAAATTAAATTTTGGTGTTTTCTGTGGATTTCCATTATTCATGCTATTCCAAAGCTCCAGAGCATGAAGACCTGTTTATTACCTGTTCTGGTAAGTTATGTGCACGTCAGTGTTGCTGTAAATAGAGCAGTGGGCTCATAACTATAGCTCATTTGTTTTTACTGTTTTTATAGGGCTCAACTTTGCAGTATCTGACCCTAGACAGGAAAGCTGGTCCGTGCACTGTTCTATTGGACTCGCCTCTGCAACGGATACACTCACTTTCCTCCACTGATGTAGGCAGGTAGTAGCATCTCGTTCCATCACATGCGATGCTGTTTAACTCTAGTGACTTCTGGTACCTTTGGATGATGCTGATGGCAAGGAAAGCGAGACCCTGATTGCAGTTTGTCTGGGCGTTCTGAGGGTTGTGTGTGTGTGTGTGTGCGCGCACGTGCATGCAAGCACATGCACCTGTGTTGAAACAAGATAGGAAACAAATCATTTACTGCCCTGACATAAACAAATTTTGCTGTCTATATTCTTTCTTTCTTTCTTTCTTTCTTTCTTTCTCTCTCTCTCTCTCTCTCTCTCTCTCTCTCTCTCTCTCTCTCTCTTTCTTTCTCTCTTTCTTTCTTCGAGACTGGTTTCTCTGTGAAACACCCCTGACTGTCTTGGAACTCACTTTGAAGACCAGGCTGGCCTCAAACTTACTGCAGAGATCCCCTGCCTCTGCCTCCCTAATGCTAGGATTAAAGACATGTGCCACCACTGCCTTGGCCTGTCTACACTATTTTCAAAGGTATATACTTTCTTTTAGCTCTCCAACTCCTCTTCCCAGAGCAAAGCAATCCTATACAAAGACAAACATCCCTCTAAGTCATGAGTGATAAATACTTTACCTTCAAAAATGGCAGAAAGGGCCTAGAAATGTTGAAAATATACTCTAATATATATATTAGAGTTGAGGAACAGAGCCTTGCATGTGCTACGGAACAACTCTGTTGAACTACACCCCCAATATTCAGGGAAATTTATATTTGCATTTTAAAAAAATTCAACTATTGTGTTAGGTTTTTATTACTGGTTCTTATAGCTAATATGCACACCTTAGTCATTTAAAAAGTTACATAGTTGGAGTGCAGAGATGGCTCAGCAGTTAAGAACATTTACAGAGGATCTAAGTTGATTCCTAGCACCCGAACAGTGGCTCACATTTCCAGGGCATTTGATGCCTGTTCCGATGTCCATGGGTTCTGCATGAACATGGTATACACATACACACTCAAGCATATATATAATTTTATAAGTTACATAGTATTAATGTAAGTAGAGATATCGAGAGACCTCGGGTAAAACAAAAAGTGACTAGAAAGCTTGAGTCTTTAAGTAAACATATTAAGATCAGTAAAATTAGTAAATATTAAAATTAGTAAATGGAAAGTCTTGATTGATGTTTTAATTTTGTGTGTGAGTTTCTGGTGCAGGTGAGTGTATGAATAAATGTGCATGTATGTGTGCAAATATGTAGAGGGCAGAGTCAACCTTGACTATCATCCTCGAGGAACTGAGCATTGTGTTTTGAGGCAGGGTCTCCGTCAGGGATTTGGGGCTTTCTAATTAGGGTATGCTGACTGGTCAGGGGGTCTGAAGGATCTTTACATCACCATTTTTCTGCCACCGGGACTACAAGTGTTCATTGCCATGTTTGACTTTGTATATACATACTGAATGTTGAACTCAGGTCTTTGTGTTTAACTCACAGACACCTGAGCAATGAAACCATTTTCCCATCCTAACAGCAGCAGCTTCTTCTTCTTCTTCTTCTTCTTCTTCTTCTTCTTCTTCTTCTTCTTCTTCTTCACTTCAATCTATTTATTTATTTTTTAAATATATTTTTTCTTTATTACAATTTATTTACTTTGTATCCTAGCTGTAGCCCCCTCCCTCATCCCCTCCCAGTCCCACCATTCCTTCCTCTGCTCCTCCCATGTCCCTCCCCAGTCCACTGATTGGGGAGGTCCTCCTCCCCTGCCATCTGACCCTAGCCTATCAGGTTTTATCAGGACTGGCTAATGTCTTCCAAAGACATTTGCTCAACCATGTTTGTAGCAGCTTTATTCATAATAACCAGAATCTGGAAACAACCTGTGTCTTGCAACTGAGGAATGGATACAGAAATTGTGGTTCATTTACACAATGGAATACTACTCAGCAATTAAAAACAAGGAAATCATGAAATCTGCAGGCAAATGGTGGGAACTAGAAAAGATCATCCTGAGTGAGGTAACTCAGAAGCAGAAAGACACACATAATATTATACTCACTTATAGGTGGATATTAGACATATAATATAGGATAAACATATTAAAATCTGTACACCTAAAGAAACTAAGCAAGAAGAAGGATCCTGGGTAAGATGATCAATCCTCACTCAGAAAAGCAAATGGGATGGACATTGGAAGAGGGAGAAAACAGGAACAGCACAGGAGCCTACCATAGAGGCCTCTGAAAGACTCTACCCAGCACAGTATCAAAGCAGATGCTGAGACTCATAGCCAAACTCTGGGCAGGGAATCTTATAAAAGAAGGGGAGATAGAAAGACCTGGAGGGGACAGGAGCTCCACAAAGAGAACAACAGAACCAAAAAAATCTGGGCCCAGGGGTCTTTTCTGAGTGGACCATGCATGGAGATAACCTAGAACTCCTGCACAGATGTAGCCCGTGGCAGCTTAGTCTCCTAGTGGGTTCCCTAGTAAGAGAAACAGGAGCTGTCTCTGACATGAACTCAGTGACTGGCTCTTTGATCACCTCCCCCTGAGGGGCAAGCAGCCTTACCAGTCCAGAGAGGAAAATAATGCAGCCAGTCCTGATGAGACCTGATAGGCTAGGATCAGAGGGAAGGGGAGGAAGTCCTCCCTGATAGTGGACTGGGGGACGGGCATGGGAGGAGCAGAGGGAGGAAGGGTGGGATTGGGAGGGGATGAGGGAGGAGGCAGCACCTGGGATACAAAGTGAATAAACTGTAATTAATAAAAAATAAATTAATTTTAAAAAGAAGAAAAAAGAATGCTATAGGGTCTCAGTACAAGGGAGGTGCCTAGTCTTACCACAATCTGGCATGTCATGGTTCCTTGATACTCAGGGAGGCCTGCCCTTTTCTGAAGAGAAACAGAGGAGTGAATTGGAGGGCAGAGGGAAAGGGGAGGGACTGGAAAGAGAGGAAGAAGGAAAAGTTGTGGTCAGAATGTAAAAAGAAAGAAAGAAAATAAGTGTACTTACAAAAATGCCATAAGGTTGTCAAGGGAATTAAATGAGCTAACGTAGATGCCCACTAAGAACTCAGTTGTATCATGATAGTCTATTGCATATATTAAATGTTTTGACATATTCTGAAGGAAATATTTTTAAAATTCATAGTTCTTTCCTTCATGGCATTTACAACCTAAGGAGAGTTTACGACAGTATAATTTTTAAAAAGCACAGTCTTAGATTAAATTAAAATAGGAAAGCTTAAATCATAATAGAAAGGCATGATGCTAGCTTATATCATGAGAGAAGAGAGAAGGGGAAGTGGAGGAGGATGGAAGGACGGTTGGTGAGAATGTCAGAGTTCGTCTGTAAAGGCTGGGTAGTGGTGACACACACGTGTTGATACGCCACAACAGCACTTGCATCCCAAGAACAGCAGTGCTGAAAGTGAAGTAACTAGAGACATGGGGGTCAGTGGAAGCTGACTCTCGGTCCTTTGTTCCCGAGAACGACTCAGAGAGCACGAAGACCCGTGGGCTCAGGCTCAGTGAGCGGGCGGCCTGAGAACCTGCCGCTTGCAAGGCCGCCGGGGCTAACAAGTACTGAGCTGAGTGTCTTGAGGCCATGAGAGGCGTGGCACTAGAAATGGAAAGGACTCTCAGATTTAAATGTCATCTCGAGGAAATCGGTGAAAGATCGCAGAGGATTAAAAAAAGAACCAAAAGTTACTTTTAAGTTTATACTCCGATAGAAGGAAAACAGCTTAAGATAAATCACGGGCCCCTGTGGTTTGAGTGTATAGAAGTTAATTAGCATACATTCTAGAAACTGGCCTAATCTAAAAACTGGAGCACACGTTAAAGGTCAGGTATGAGGACAAAAGATTTTGTGGTCAGCAGCATGGGAGTGGTGGTTGAAGCTGTTAAATTGTACAAGCTCGCTATGGGGACAGCAAGCAAGAGAGGAACCTGGAGCTGTGGAGGTCACTCCTGAAGTCCTGGCCACACAGGGACCCTGCCACACACACAAAATAGAGCAAAGTCTTGTACGATATTCAGCTAACGAACTGCTGGATTTAAGACCCAAAGAGGTTAGGCCGGTTGCAATGTGAGCTGGTTGAGTAGAGGCAGTGATAAAGCCGTCTGCACTGACTCAGGACCCCATGAGGCTTTTACAGTCTCTTCTACATGCAGAGTTCACTGCGAAAAACAAAGCAACTCAACGATTCAGTGATTTCAGCCAGTGGCGGGTGCGAGGAGTTGAAGTGACCTGACCAAGTGTGAAACAGTAGCCCACGCAGGTGGTAAGTAGCCCTCTGCCGTGGGTGAGTTAGGTTCCTGCTTCCCTAGCATGGCCGGTGCACTTTACAGGGCACCGCCTACGTAGCCTTCAGAGCTTCCCGAAAGACAGGTATTGTCGTGCACAGTGTGTGGATGAGAAACTCAGGCCCATCATGATTAAGACAACTCACACAGAGGTTCATAATTAGAAAGAGGGCTAACGGGACTTCTTTATTCCAATACATGTCTTCTTTCTGAAGCTGCTCAAAAATCTTTAGTGTGCTATCTAGGCTGGCAGAAAAGAAGGAATTCGCATACTCAGGCAGACCAAAGGTAGTTGGCTGAACGTAATATTTGTTGAAATTTTTATATTAAAATTTGCATTCCATTCCCTATTTTGTTTACATGTAAAAACATTGGCTTATTTTTGTTTTTAAACAGTTTTAAAATTTATATAAATTTTACATATTTATGCCAAACCGTGTAAAATAGGGATTTAAATTACTTTATTTCCTCATCCGAGAGTATATTCTGTGTTTCTGCAGGGACCTTGGAGATCCCTGGCAGACTGCTGGTCCCTCCGGAAAGGGTGGCACCTGGGCACAGTGGAGCAGAGTAAGGAAATGACAAAACTATATTAATACAAGACGGCTGGAATGTGCTTAGAAGGCAGTCTCCTGTAGAGTAAGTTCAAAGGCTTCTGAGGAATGCAGGACACTTGGGTTTTGTTAGTTACACTGTGCTTAGGGAGTGCTCTAATGATTTATGTATGACGGAGAAATGAGCTTGGCGGTAGAATTTCTGAGACTGGCACGTGTTCCTGCTGGTTGGGAAGCAGGTTCAGGAGACGCCAGACAGTGCACAGCGAAACTTATAAACCTGAGAAGTCCCCTGTTGGTGGGTGAAGATACGGGAACTCAACCAGGCATTTTAATGTTAATGGCAGAATCCCCACAAATATTAATAGTTTTAAATTTTCCCCAACCTGAAGATTGCTACCAAATTGTAGTCATGCATTTATTTATTTATTCATTCAATAAACATGTGTTGAGAATATGTAATGGATCAGGCACAGGTTGGATAAAGTGATGATTATAAAGATGCTATCGATGTAGTTGTTCTCTATTGTAGAAAATAAGATAAAGCATTCGATCCGACAATTTACACATAATAGTAGTGGCCAATAATGCCTATGTCTAATGCTTAGAGGCTTAAAGAAAAAGTAGTTCTTAGGAGAATAGGGGACTGCTCTTGGAGGAGCTGGCATTTGAGCTGAGACTTGCAGGCTGAGTAGGGCTGGCTTCCATGGAGGTGCTCATTCTAGGTTTACTCCCTGTTGGTGTGGATTGCTGTTAACTACAAGGCTGACTGCAGAAGGAAAGGCTCACCTGGGCTGTGTTCTTTACTGTGTATCCAGAACACTCCTTGGTGCCTAAGATGCCTAACAAAAATCATCCACAAGTCAATTGGCAATATTTTGTCTTTAAATTTATTTTTCTATAGCAGTTATATCATTTTGTTTTTCCTTAGAAGAAAAAAGTTTGGACACAGGCTATTTTCTGTTGAAGACACCATTAAGTAACAGAATTTATTAACAACTACAATTGAACCAAAGGACACATCAACTGATGGTTAGTTCCCTGCCACCAAATGAAGATATATTATCAGTATTTGTATTAAATATTCCATTTTAACAGTGCAGATACATATTCATTAGCAGACAGATAGCCCTAGAGCATGCACTTTGCAATACTTGTTATTTTTGCCAAGTCTGCACAGGTTTGAAAACTCTACATTACTTTCTGTGTGTAATCTCAGAGTCTGTCATTCACATGTAGAAGACTCACCTCTCTATTTAGCCTGTGGTTGGTGAGAGATAGACAGTTACAGGGCCCCTCTGCCCTTGAGCTGTTCCATTAGTGCATGGAAAGCACCTTGCAGCCTGTGACAAGCGCAGCAGATCGGCACTAAATCAAAAATCAGTGCCAGCCAGGGATCTAAGCCACCATGAAGGTCACAGCCATCAACTGCATGCCATCTCAATCCAAACAAAACACATTGGATACAGGAGGATTTTCACAACTCACAATAGGTGACAAACATTTCATGTTAGAGTAATCCATGGCAGCGAAACTGGGGGCTGACCTTTTAAGCACTTTTGACTATTTAATCAAACTTTGAAAAAGCTGGAGGTAATTTTCATATTTAAAAACAAAACATAGGAAAATAAAACCTCCACAGCATGGTGTTATGATAATGATGGTTTTGATGAAAACAAGGTGATGTTGGTCTTTTATTCATGTGTGCTTTTAGAAATCATCAGCTTTCTATAAAGATAGTTTTATTTGGTTTCCTACTTTAAAAATGGTGTCGTTAATCTATCATGAAATAAATATTTTGTTCTTAAACTGTGTTTCACTTATTCTGAAGATTTATGCTTATATTCATTTATATAGGAAACAAATCTTTGTCTTTGGTACAAATTCGCCAGTAGCAACCCTATTTAACAGTTAAAGTTGTTGAGTTTGAGTCTACCCATTGGTAGGATTGTTACTGTAAAGTGAAAGGTTTTTGAAGAATATAAACATTGTTTAACTGTTATAGATCTAATTATCTTTCACCTTTAACTCGGGGATAAAAATTCAAGGAGAAATAGATATCATATTTAAATAATAAATCCCCTACTTCACAGCTTTTCCTTGATATTGTTCTGAGAGCTGATTGCCTGAAAGTAGAAGTGTTGGAGAACCCAGAGCACTTGGACTTACCACGTCAAATTGGAGAGTGCCTGTGCTTCACCGGATGGAACCTAAAAAAAAAATTTAAATAACTAACATGGTAATTGAATTATATTAAACAGGAAATGAGGCAAAAGCTTAGTCCTTCTAACTTTGGTGAAATAACTGACAAAGGGCTAACATAAGAGATGTAATTATTTTTAGACTAAAATTAGCTTTTGCAAATGCTATTCAGCAAAACAGCAGACAGAGCGGACTGCATTGGAAACACCCTTACAGTCTGATCAGCTCAGAGCAGGGGAGACTAAACGTACATTGTCCGAGAGACAGACCTCGGGCCCAGATATCTCCACCACTGAGTAGATTTGCGGTTAAATTCTTGACAGTCTGAAACCATAGTTCAGCATAAATGTATGTAATGGAAGAATGCCATCTGCTGGCAAATTCTATCAAGCTCATAATTAGAAAAACATGAGGGAGAACTCACCATGCAGAATAAGAAAATGCAAAATTACTGGAAACATTTTTTTCCTAAGAAATTCAATTTCATTAAGGTTATGTATACCTTTGATATACATTATTCATTATAAATTAACTTGATTACTAATGTTATGGAATTACTAATTGGAAAGTGTTGAAATGGGCTCAATAGAGTACCCCCCTTCTTTTTGCCAATTTACAAAGTTTTTGTATTCATCATTATCAGTAGTCAGCAGTGAGTCTGTTCTACTTAGAGGCTCTGGCTTTTCACTTAATGCAGCCCATCTGTTTCTGAAATAAATTGCAAGAATCCGTGTTTAATTTTAATCAATGTATTACTAAATATGCAAATTATATTAAAAGCCGTGGTTTGAAAAAGCTTTCATTTGTAAATATGGTAGCTTAAAACAGGAAGCATATCTAAAAGCCATTTAGCTACAGTAGCCTAACTCTAACACTGTAGCTGATTTATAAAGCAGATCACAAGTTGATCTTTCTCCCACAAGGGGATATGTAAAACTGTTGCATATCAGATTTTGTTAGCATCTGATGGACTAGTGCTAACAGTATAAGAGACTCATACTTCAGCAACCATGTCTTTCACATTTAAATTAAGGTAATCTTATTCCATTCTACATCTTTCTAATTTTTTTACACAACCTAACATATGAATTTGCGTGATTGGTTTATGAATCACAGTTAAAGCAATTTGAGCAAGGCTTTCAATCAATCTTAAATTTTTAGTGTCTAATTTACTTGTGATTTACATAATTAATTGTGGAAAAGATCCTTTGGGAGTATCCTCCCCCCCTCTCTCTAACCTTGTGTCTCATCCATGGACTGCACAGACTGGGAGTGATGGAGTTCTCCCAGGTCTACTCGAGGACATTCTCAGGAACACAGAATAACGTGGTTCATCATGCCCTCGATCTGCCTGCATTAATTTAAACTAAGTTTGTTATCTGTAAAACAATTCATTTATTAGGTCATTGAATTGTGTAGATAGTTTACTAAGCAGTAGCCATAAGGAAAGGTTTTGGAGTTTTCCTCCATATTCAGTGCACGGGTATGTAGGAATACATACATACACACACATATATATATGCACATACACACTCATGGTAAAATATGGAATCTGTCATTTACATGTTGTCATACTGCTTTGGATACATTAAAATGCCTTCTAGTCAGTGGAATGCTAGAGTGAAATTGCAGTAATCTTGTTGGCTTATTTAAAGCATAGTCGTTACTAACAACAGTCTCCTATGAACTTAACAAAATAAATAAATTACAATGAAACAAAAGTAATGAAGTCTTAAAAGCACCACTGTCTAGTTTTTGTACTCTTAGTGTGCGCAGTGTTCTTAAGGTTCTTCGGCTGTCTTTTGAAGCTGTATAGTAAAGTTACACGATTATGGAGCACTGCTACCCATTTTCTACTGGTTCTGCACCTAGGAATATCATATGAGCCATGGGAGGAGAATTTACACCACTGAAGCTGGCAAATGCTACAAATCCACACGTTTCCCCCTTATGTGAGATTGGTTGTTCAAATCCCCCTGTCTTTGAACCACTCAAGCCACACTCTCTTGTATTTCTTCTTGGAGACTATGCTGAGAGAGTAGCAACCAGCTATCACAGATTATCATTTTAAAAAATGAATGACATATTTGGCTCCAAAGAAGAGTTTAAACCATTTTGATAAATTTCAAAAGCTAAATTTAAACCCTACCATAAGATAATTTCAAAAATACAAAAGTTTTTTCTCAATGGTTTTATTATTATAGACAGAGGAGGGCATCGCATAGCTGTACATACTGAGCAGTCTCTGTCTTGCATATTGGCTTAGTTACATATTGTCTTGAACTATCAAGCAATGCTAAGATTAGAATATGCTAGAAAATTAGTGAAATCAATTATTTTAAGAATATAAGTAATATAACTATTCAATAGGTCATCCTTATTAAAAATAAACTTGTTTCTCTGAACAGATTTATTAATTATACCTCAGAATGCTTAATAATGCAAAAAATTAAATCTTGTGATCTTCCTCCACAAATTCACTGTGTTGTAAAGACCACGACTCATACACAGACTGCTTAGAGGCCTGCAGGCTCTCTGATGCCCACAGTACCCTTCTGCTACCTCATGCCACCTGAGGCCAGAGAGAGTAGGACTGCCTGGCTCTCCAGCCTCCTGGGAGCACACTTGAGCTGTTATACTTGATCATGGACCAGGCCTGTTAGAAGTCTTTAGTCTTCTTTCTCCAGGCAACTTCCTCCAACCTGTGTACACCCTTGTGGTGAATCCAAGGAAGCCTGGCCTGTTCTCCTTCTTGTAGTGCACATCCCTATTTCTGTGTATGTTCTCTTACTGGATAAGAAAGGACATGCAAACAGCATGCACCTGGCACACATGCGCAGAGCTCCTTGTGCATCCTGGCTAGTGATGTTAGAGGCTGCCCATCCCCAGCCCTACCTGAAATACCTTACAAACTCTGGCTTATGAGATTAGGATCTGTGTCCCTCAACTGAGCTGAGATCACGTGATCTTCAGCTACCCATTCAGGAGTCGACATGACTGTCTCTAGACCGGAACTTTAAGCAACACTGACTGAAATCAGCCAAGATCCAAGAAGCAGAAGTACCACATGCTGAAATAAATGACCACTCAGCTCATGTGTGCCAGACAGTCTTACACAGTAAACTAACCCCAGACAGGCAGATCCTAATGTAAAACATGTTAGTGATATGGAAAATTGAGAAAAACATCTTTCAAAAATTACTAACTCCATAGCAGTGGTCACCAATGACAGTGACCTAGATGAAATTCTAAGGAATTCAAAAGAATGGTTATAAATATGTTAACAGATCTCAAAGAAGTGTGTGAATGAATTCAAGGAGGGCACAGATAATAACCTGAACAAATTTCAAGAAAGAAAGAAAGAAAGACATGAAAACTGAAAACAGGTGAATACAATAAAGAAGTCAGTTCAGGACATGAAACTGGAACTCAGCATAGAGCTAGAAATACTGAAGAAAACACAACTGAGATGATACTGGAAATGAACAAATTAGTAAGTCAACAAGAACCTCAGCAGAAAGCCTCCCCGGGAACATGGCTGTTATGTACATAGAAGAAGGAAAGTAATTTCCATGCCAAAGAATAGAAATTATTTAAAATAAAATCATAGAAGAAAATTTCCAAACTCTAGGAATACCTATGCAAGATGCACACAGAAAACCAAATAGACCAGAAAAGAAACACTCCATGTCATGTAACCACACAGTAAAGAAAAAGGAAAGTGCGTGAAAAGTGGCAAGGGAGCCATGCACAGTGGCGAATGCCTTGGACCCAGTACCCAGGAGGCAGAGGTAGATCGATCTCTGTGAGTTGAAGGCCAGCTCCATCTGCAGAGTGAGTTTCAGGACAGTTAAGACTATGCAGGGAGACCCTGTCTCAGAGAACAAGCAAACAACAAAAACAAGGGGAAAAAAGTGCCAAGGGAGAGAAGAGCCAAGTCCTATATAAGGGTGAGCTTATCATGTAACAGCTTACTTTCCAAAGAAAACTTTATAAAGGCCAGGAAGACATGAGAGGATGTGTTTCAAGCTTTAAAGGACCACAGCTGCCCAATCAGACTACTGTACCTAACAAAACTGTCATAATGGAATGAGACAGAAACACTTCCCATGCCGAAAAGCTCATGTCCACTCAGCTAGTTCTCACACCCAAAACCTACAAAAAAGATTCAAAGATATTTGTTAAGCAAGTGAAAACTAAGAAAACACTGACCACTATAAAAGTCAAAAAAATTATAGGGGTTAAGACACATCTTTCAATGAATACTGAATATTAACGAACTAAACTCCTCAATGAAAAGACGCATGCTAGGAAATTGATGGAAAAACAGGATCTTTCTTTTTGCCGCATTGAGGAAACATACCTCAGAACTAAAAGCTAAACGGTATATTTAAAGTACTCTATAGTAAAAGAACTTAGAAGTGAATTTCTGACAGTTCTTGAGGCTAGCATGTCCAGCAGGTCTCATGTCTGCTGCAGTCTTCTTACTAGTCGTAGGATCTCTCGGTGGGTTATCCCTTGTGAGCAATTCTGGGAGTCTTCTTACCTAACCATATGGAAAGCTCCACCTCCCACAATGCATCATTCTATGATTAGGTTTCCACAGAAGGATTTGGAGAGGACATTTAGATAGAGCTAGTCCCTCCCCTTTGTAGTGTTCTCTTACATCTGGCAGCCACCAAGCTACCCTCCACTTAAAGGCATTTTCATTCCAAACATTTTGTACAGATGGAGGCTGACAGTCTGCAAACTTTGATTGCCCCTCCCCTGCTCACCCAGCAATGCAGACTCATTCAAACTGTGTAGCTGTCAATAGTCTGCCCATTTTCTATTGCTTAGCAATATCCCATGGTGTACAAACCATAATTTCTTCATGCCAACTTTTATCAGTTACAAATCAAATTGCTTTAAACATTTATGTTTGTTTAAGGTTTTGTGTAAAAAAGTAATTTTTCTTCTTTCTTTTTTCTTTTTCTTTCTTTTTTCTTTTTTTTTTTTTTTTTTGGTTAACCTATCCTGAGTTTTGTAACTGTCCAACTATTTTATGGACTGCCTGCCATTTTAAATTTCTATCAGTAGTAAAGTATGAGTTAGTTTCTATGTTTTTTTCTCAGTATTCGTGTGCTGTTATTACTTTTACACTTAGTTATTTTACTCTCTCTTTCTCTCTGTGTGTGTGTGTGCACGTGTGTGTGCGCACGCACATACACACGTGCGTGTGCTTTGGGGGGCACATGCCTGCAGAGGTCTCTCCTACTATGTGGGGTCCCAGAGTCAAACTCAGGCTGTCAGCGTGGCAGCAAGTGTCTGTCCTCTGAGCCGTCTCCCTACCCCGCCCACACTTTCATTTCATTGTCTTGGTAAATGTATAGTGATAGCTCATTATGGCTTTAATTTAAAGTTTCTTAATGACCAGCAGTGTTGCCCATAATTGCTGTGATACATACAGGAGGTCTTATGTGCTGTGTGGAAACTTACTGGCCTTCATAAACCTGAGGATGGCTGTCATCAGTTCTGAAAAGTTCTTCACACTCATTTCTACCTTGTAGTCTTTGCCACATCATCCTTCTGTCTGTCATCTGATTTGACACATTTCCCCAGACTGTGATCCGTGTCTCAATATTTCTTTCATATTTTCTCTTTTTCTTTCTGCTTCATTTTGGACAAATTGCCAAACTCCACCTTCCAGTCCAATGTGGACCCAAGACTGGATGAACGCAAACCTGAATTTTAACACAGGAGTTGGAATTCTTATGAATATTCAAGCCTCTGAAGTGCCCTGTGCTCTCTGGATTCTTGTCAGCAGCCAAGAAAGTGACTACCAGACAATGACTCCTGGATCTTGGACCAGAACTTAGAACTAAAACAAATCTCTTTTCTTTATAATTTACCCAGTCTGCTGTATTGTGGTTTTGGGCCCAGAAAATGGTCTAAAACAGTGTACACTTTATAAATAGAAAACATTCTTTTGCCTGAGGAACAAAGATGATAAAAACACTATCGTAGTCATCTGTTGCACTTAGGTTCTGGTCCCTATGGACAAGATCTGTGTCTTGAAATGACCTACTCTTTGACTATATGCCTTTCCCATAGTAAATCTCCATAAATGGTTAAATTGTACTTGAATAGGTGTTTGTACTCAAACCTCTTGTTCAGCTTAATTGCCTTTGGTTTTATTTATTTATTTTTCCATGTAAGGTTTCCTCCACATATACAATTGAGTAAATGAAAATTTATTCTAGAATTTTATCCAAAGTTCTATATTTTGATTATATTTTTATATAAGACCTGTGTGAATTCAAATATTTTTATCCACTGATGATATTGTATTAGTTTATACAATGGCTACTTACCAAGCAAAAAAATACCACATTTAACTTTAAAAGAAAATAATGCGTTTTAGAAGACCCCACTTCAACTTGTATTCTTAGTATAGAACTTAGAGTCAACTAGAATTGTTTAAAAATTCACCCAAAATATTATTTTGCATTCTGTAGGTTATTATTCATACAATAACTATGAGTATGCTTTAAAAACTTTTATCTTTACTTTTATTGTATTAATGCTTTGCCTTGCATGTATGTCTGTTTAACACATGTGCACCTGGTCCCTGTGGAGGTCAGATTTGGGCATCAGATCCCTTGGAACAGGAGTTACAGGCAGCTGTGAGCCACTGTGTGGGTGCTGGGAATTGGACTGTTTCCTCTGCAAGGGCAGCCAGTGCCCTAAGAATTTTTAGTAAGCACAGTTTACAAGGAATTTTCATCAAAGCCATCCTTACCTATTGAACCATTTAATTATACATCCTTGTATAGTAAAAGCTACAAAATATTAATTAACCGCCGAGACATCTCCCCAGCCTCCTTGAGAATGCTTCTGAACATGAAACACATAGGTTGGCCTGGTGGAGCTAGATCTTAGCTACTTACAAGCCTGAGGCGGGAGAATAACAAGATCGAAGCTTATGTGGACTAGAGAGTGAGATCAAGGCCAGCCTTAGCAACTTAGTGGGACCCTGCCCCAAAAAACTAACAAACAAAAAACCCAAACAACAACAAAAAAACCAATGAGGGGTGGAACACATAACTTACTGCAGATCACTTGCCCAGCACACATAAGGCTCTATGTTCAGTATCTAGTAAATCCATATATGTGAATGTTTACAGCCCTTATTTTCAAAGTGGATAGGTCTTGCAAAGGAAGACTCAGGCTTGGTGACATTAATTCTTTAACATTTTGAGGAGCATAGGTATGAGATAAGGAAGTTGCCACTGCACAGGGAACCCTGAGAAACAAATCTGACAGGATTCAAAGATACGGAGAAGTCCCTGCATTGATCTGAGGGTTCTGTAGCTTAGTCATGATGGTATGAATGACTTGCCTTACTTTTGTGTCTTCTTGAGTGTCTTAAGAGGTGACATTCAATTATATACTTCTATGCCTGGCATGCTACCATCACCATTCACAATTCACCAGGATCCTCTTTTATTTTCCCTTTTATAATCCCTTCAGCCTCATTTCAGTTCTCTCTCCCCCACGGGAATGTCCTGCTCTATAGCGTATTTGGTGCATGAATGTATAAGTGTATGTGTTTGGGAAGTACAAACCCCTGAAAATATATCTGTATATGTGTTTTACCTTATATATGTGTTTGATAAAGGGCACTGATATAATGTTATTACCTTTTCTGCTCAGCAGTGTTTAAAGCATCAATCGCACTATGGCCTGTACTCTTAGTTTACTGCTTCTGACTGCTGCTTATCTTCTAATATGCATCCATCAAAATTTGCTGTCATTTCCCCTATGAAGGACTATCTGAAGCTGCTTCCACACACTACCCAAGGAAATAAGAGAGGATATGGTGCAAAGAGCAGGTTTACACCTGGAGGGGAATCTCTCTAGGGCAGGCCTGGAGTAGGATGGCTAGGTGGTGAGGATTGTGCCTGCCGAATGTCGCTGACAACACTTAGCTGCTAGCAATGCTGTCATTGTGGTTAGCATACACCCACAGGCAGTGCACAGAGATCGATACAATATGTGCAAAAGGCACATGAGTGTCCAGTGCAGTTAATTACTGGAAAGTAAAATATTAGGTGCGCAAATAAAAAACGGAATAGCTGTCAAGCCCTTGAAGGCTCCTTTCCAGGTCCTCTCCTGTCTCCACTTATTTTTTCTTTATTTTTAAGTTTTAATTATTATATTAATTACAGTTTATTCACTTTGTTTCCCAACTGTAGCCCCCTCCTTCATTCCCTCCTAATCCCACCCTCCCTTCCTCATCTCCTCCCATGCCCCTCTCCAAGTCCACTAATAGGGGAGGTCCTCCTCCCTTCCATCTGACCCTAGCTTATCAGGTTTCATCAGGACTAGCTGCATTGTCTTCCTCTGTGGCCTGGTAAGGCTGCTCCCCCTTTTGTGGGGTGGGATCAAAGAGCTAGCCACTGAGTTCATGTCAAAGACAGCCCCCCTGGGCTGAAGAGATGGCTCGGAGGTTAAGAGCCATCTTCCAACAGTCCTGAGTTCAATTCCAAGCATCCACATGGTGCTCACAACCATCTATAATGAGATCTGGTGCCCTCTGCTGGCATGCAGGCACAACAGAATACTGTATAACAATAAATAACTTCTGGCAGAGACAGTCCCTGTTCCCATTACTAGGAAACTCACTTGGAGACTGAGCTGCCATGGGCTACATCTGAGCAGGGGTTCTAGGTTATAACCATTTTTATAGGAATCACTTTCTTGGGTTTTGTTTGTTTGTTTGGTTGATTGTTTTATGTTTACACAAGTATTCATGCTCACTCACTGCAATTTAGCTTTTCCTAGTTTCGAGCTGTGGATGTTTGTCTGTGTCTGTCTTTGACTTGTTACTCTGTTGGTGTCTACCAGTTCCTGCTTAGTTACCTTATTTTTGCTCTTGTATAATACGTTTTTGTAGAATCATCACATAACATAGTAAAAACTGACATATTCTAATACTCATAGGGATTTGGGTCTCAAAAATATGCATAATAAAGATACTGTGGACTTTTTTTATGTTTTTTTTCTTTTTCTTTTTCTTTTTTACAGTTACAGATGTATTCAGTTAACAGAACATTATCTTCATATGAGCTGCATCAGAGATAACTGAAGATGAAAACAATCAGAAAACCCAAAACCTACCACCCCCATATATAGCCCCCCCATGCTGTGCACCAGCAGCAGCCTGCTTTAAATTTCCATGTCGATTTGCAACCCCCAGACTGCACCGGGCAAGGTGAATGCCTGCTAAAAATGCCACCAGGACAGGGCTATCTAAAGACACGTTCAGTAGAGTGTTAACTAGAGACACTGCACAGTTTAAAAACATCTTACACGGCCTTGTATTTCAGGGTTTTTTAAAGGAGTGAGTTGTGCATTAAATTTTTTTTAAAAAAAACTGCGTTAGAACTAACGTATCATCATCTTCCTCTTCCTACTCTTCCTCATCTTCCCCTTCCTCCTCCTCATTTTTCTCTTCCTCCTTTTTTTTGCTCTTTTCAGCCTTGACCACCCCCTTTCCACTGTATCGGGTTTTCCTTTAGCTCTGTAGGCAGCAATATCCTTTTCCTAGTTCTCCTTCAGCGGAGCAGCCTTCTTTTGATAGGGCTGCTTGGCACCTGCCAGAGATGTTCCACATCTCTAGTTCTTTGTAACATCACCAGTGGGAACAGCTGAGATGTTCTCCTTTGATCAGAACAGAACAAGAAGGCCAAAGGAGGCCTTTTGGGAGCACCGGGGTCCTTGAGCTTCTTTTTGGTCTCCGCTTTGGTGGGGTGGGGCGTGGGTTTTCATTCACTTTCATAACGAGCCTCCTTAGCCAGCCACGTCTTCAGCAGATGTGGTTTCTACCTCTCTGAGAACGTCTGACAGAACTTAGAAGCTGGCAGAAGGTTCAGGGTGCCTCTCGCGCTCCTCCGGGCAGCTCTGCACGAAAAATGAGTATGAGGACGCTTTGCCTCTCTGCTTCTTAGGATCTCCTTCGTTTAGTTGATTTTCCTCTGGAGGCAGAGTTGCCCAGGGCCCATCCTGGCTGCGCCTGCCCCTGGTGCTGTCTCTGTGGAGCTCAGGGTACAGCAATCCAGTCTGCACTTCTTTTCTTTTCGGTTTTCTTCAAGACAGGGTCTCACTATGTAGCCCTGGCTGTCCTGGAACTCCCTCTGTAGACCACGCTGTCCTGGAACTAACAGTGATTCACCTGCTGTCCTGAAACTCAGTTTGTAGACCAGGCTTTGAACTCACAGAGATCTTTTGCCTCTGCTTCCCAAGTGCTGGGATTAAAAGCAATTCCCCTCAGTGGCCACAGTAGCCAGGACCTCACCGTGGACTCAGGAGGCAAGGCAGGCTGCTCAAAATCAGGCTCTTTCTTCCTCTCCACCCAGCTCTGCCTCTTCACAGTGCTCAAACCACTCCACATCCCTTTCTCTCCCATCTCTCCAACACATACTTGCATGTTGCAGTGACCTCTGCAGTGGCCACAGGGCAATGGGTGGGCCTCTGGTGTCTTCTACCCTTAGGCCTAACATTTGTTTTTTGAAACAGGGCCTTACTATATATTCCCTGTTGTCTTCAGACTTGCTATATAGACCAGGCTAGCCTTTAATCCACAGAGATCTGCCTGTCTCTGCCTCCTGAGTGCTGGGACTAAAGGCATATGCCACCATGTCTGGCTAAAGACCTGAGATTTTAAGGTGTTTTCCATTCAGTTACTAAAAAGCATAGAACTTTTATGAACTAGAAAAATATATTGAAATAACATGTTGCTTTAAAATAGACCTTTAATTTTAGTTATCTCTCCCAATATTTCCTTCTATGGATTTTGTTATAACCATAAGAGACTGAAGAAAGCTTATGCATATTGGGGTGAAATGACCAACGAAGCACTTAGAAATATATTGAAGCTGGCCCCAGGATTGGAGAAGTATGCCTGCAGTTAGTGACTCACAAATATAAAGGCCCTTATGACTAAAGGTCAAATTCAGAATAGAAATGTATAAAAACAAAGAAAAAAGATCCTTGACTCTAAATGTAAGTAGTATCATAGGGCAGTCTGGGCCCTAGCTCAGAGGCAGGGCTCTCTTTGGCATGTATAAAATGCTGGGTTCAGTACTCAGTAGTGCAAAACTGAAATAAAATAGCACAACCACTGTAAATCTTTTTATAGAAACAATTGTGAACATTATTAGAAGATATTTAAGAATCATTGTTTATTTTGTAGACCTGATCATATTGTGGTGAAATAAAAATGTTCTTATTTAGAGATGTACATTAAAATATACAGATTTGGAGTGACAAATATAATGTCATAAATTTAATTATCTTGCAGCAATATTTTCAAAAGGGGAAAAAACCCAAGTGTGTCAAAACATTAGGAGCTATTGACGGTGATCGGTAGGAATTATGAGAGTATAGTGTGTGCTTTTCTCTGCTGTAGCAGAGTGTTGGTCCTGAGAGGATAAATAACACTAGAATAACCTGCAGAAAAAAATGTGAAATGGGGTAACACTTGCAAAGGATTTAAAGATCTTTAGATAAGGACTGCGGTCAGTCACAGAACAGAGTAGTTTGGACTCTGAAGTCAGGGTCCTAAAGAGATTACTGAGGTACTATCCAATGTGGTTTATTGGAGTAGATACTTTTTCAAGTTACAACTATGTTTCCTAATTTAACCAATATGACTTTATTTATCCAATCTATTTTTAATGGTCCTGGAACCCCGTCAGACAGTGACTTTACACCGAAAGGGTTAGCTAGATAATTGTTGTGGCTTTCTCAACTGCTTGTTCTCTAATTACATGTGTTTTCCCAGTAAGGCTCTGTCTGGCTGAGAATAACACTCGAGCCACTTAAAAAGAACATTAGTTTAGAGACCTAAGATCTTAATTTTTGAAACAGGGTCTTACGATATATCACTTGCTGGCCTCAAACTTCCATGTAAACCAAGTTAGCTTTTAATCTACAGAGATCTGACTGTCTCTGCCTCCTGAGTTGGAATTAAAGGCATATGCCACCATGTCTGGCAAAAGACCTAAGATTCTGAGGTGTTTTCCATTCAATTTCTAAAAAGCACAGAACTTTTATGAACTAGAAAACTATATTGACATAATATATTGAGAATACTCTTGCTGAATATTTTCAGTGGAGGATCTGGAGCTTTGGCCTTATTAACCCTGTGGAGATTGGTTTGCTTGAACATGTTTTTATATTTAAAAGAAAGCAAAGTGTTGCTCTAGTTTGTGTAGCCTTAGAAGTCGATAGTATGTCAAGAGACCCACCTGCCACCACGGGGTGCGGTGCGGGTGGGCAGAAGACACCGGAAGCCCGCGCACAGCCCTGTGGCCACTGCAGGGGGCGTCGCAGTGTGCAAGTGTGTGGTGGAGGGTGGGAGAGAAAGGGAAGTGGAGCGGTCTGAGCACTGTGAAGAGGTGGGAATGGAGACAGGGTGGAGAGGAGCGGCCTGAGGCGAACAGCCTGTGCTCCTGCCTGCGGCCATGCTGCAGCAACAGTCTGGGTGACGGCTGTGGTTCACATTACTACCAAATGCCATGCAGACATCCCTGCCCCGGGCTGCTACCTGGGGCCCAAAGGTTGCGCAGAGCTGACCCCAGTCACTGGCTGCAGCCCTGAGGAGGGCAGGCACCCGGGGCAGCACAGTAGAGCGGGCCCTGCTCCGAAGGTGCGGATGAGCCAGCCCCAAGGGTGCAGCATTGGGTGGGCTGGCCAGGGCAGTGCTGGAGAGCTGGCCCCGGAGGTGGGCATGCGGGAGAGCTGGCCCTGGAGGTGGGCAGTGCTGGAGAGCTGGCTGCTGACCAACTCAGCTACCTCCCAGGCCCAGATCCACCCCAGCACCTACCCCTTCTGTGACCTGCTGGAGCCTGTGAAGGAGCCAGTCCTGCGGGATAGCTGAGGAGTCCTGTGGGATCCAGTGTTGATGGTGGAGCAGAAGCCAGAGGCCTCGAACCAGACCAAAGACTCATTGCAGTGAACATTTGCAAGTAAAGATGGGTGGACAAAGGGTACACTCTGGGACACACTGACACAGTACAGCGTCTACAACAAGATTTAGTGTTGTTTGTGTCCCTGTTTTCTTTTGGGGTAAGCTGCAAGTGCAGAGGGTGTATATGAAAGAAGGGGGAAATGAGTGGGATTGGGTGCATAATGTGAAATTCACAAAGAATCAAAAGGTTTAAAAAGGTTACTAGGAGCTCTGGAGTTTGTCAGTGGTGAGCTCTTAGATTCAGTTTTATCATCACAAAACAAAACAAAACAAAACAGCAACAACAACAACAACAACAAAACTAGTGAAACTCATGAAAAAAATCTCCCTAAAAATGGAATAGTTTTGAAGTGGACTTCACATTTAACATAAAAAAAGCAAACTTGGGGGAGGGAGGATGGGATTGGGAGGGGAGGAGGAAGGGAGCTACAAGGGAGATACAAAGTGAATAAATTGTAATTAATAAAAATAAAAAAGGAAACTTATTTAAATGAAGAGAAACACCAGAAGATCTTAAAAATAATTTTAATTGTTCGATTTAAATTCAGACCAGAGAACTTCTACCAATAGTTTAGGAAAAGGATCTGGAGGGATGGCCTGGTTAAGAGCGCTTGTTGCTCTCACAGAGGGTCTCAGTACCTCCCGAGGGCTCTCACAACCAGCGGTGACTCCAGGGCATCCATCAGACGTCTTCTTCTGGTCTCTGTAGGCACACATGTGTGGCACGCACACACACACAGAAACACACATATGTGCACACACAGATTTTAAAAGAGTAAATCTTAAAAAATATTTTAGAAAAAAATTAAAGTATTATGAGTCTTCACAGGAAGCTATTTCCAAAGTTGGATCTTAATTACTTCTCAACATGTAATTTTGTTTGGATACTGTTATATTATGCTAGAGATGACATGATAAAGCAGTGGGACAAAGAACTTGGGAAGATTAAAGACTAAATACTGCGGCTAAATTGCAAACTGAACTTTCAATTAAATTGTTGATTATTTAGTAAATAAAGAGAATAAAGAATGTCCTTACAAAATCATTTTATATAAGTGATTATGGTAACCTACTTCTGAAGTATGGTTTGATAAATTTGAATTACACTTTCAAAATAATTTATATATTGCTTAAATATAAGCTCATTTCATATGCAAATATGTAGGATAGCAATTTAAAAGAGTTTATTTTACTGAAAATAATTAACCATCAGCATATTATATTATTTTTCTTTTCATAGTCATTACAGTAATTCATGATTGAATATTATTTATCAAGGGCCTAAGGAATATCATATATACATATTGGAAGATATGTATTAGAAATTTTATTTTTATTTTATCGGTGTGTGAGTGCCTACATGATGCACTGGTGCCTGTGGAGGCCTGAGCGGCTCAGATCCCTGGAGTGGGAGCTACAGGAAGTTGTGAGCCTCCCCACGCACAAATGCTCTTCACTACCGAGCAACATCGCCAGCCTCTGAACATGTTTTTTTAACTGTATGAATTCCGTTACTTGATATTAGCTGAAAAGTATGCTGCCACATCTACTTCTAATGTTTTGTTAAATAGCTCAAAAACGCTTGTCAGTTGTATGCATGTAATGTTCTCGTTTTGAAAATCAGAGAACATTAGCTTAGAAAATTAACAGTTTTAGAGGCCACACATTGATAACAGTTACAAGGAAACCACTACTTCCCACTGAGATTATTTACTTGACAGTAAGATTATACTGTGCATGTGTATTTAGGGCGTGCATTATTGACTTCTTATGTCAAAGTTCTTACAAATTGCATTTTATTTTTTTAAATTTTGGTTTATGAGTTATTTCATTTGAAAATACTTTATTTCAATAAAAATATTTTAAATTCATAGCTATTTCAGATTGGACACACTTGCTCAAGATAACATAAATTAAGAACAGAATATCTTTTATGCTCGTATTTACCTTAGAGAAAGGCATTTTTTGTTAATGTGGATCCTGTCCTGTGCTGTGTGAGCACAAGGAACTTAGGAAAAACAAGGCTATAATGCCACCTGGGGGCTTCTAGGGACATCACAGCTCTCTAAAATATACAAGGCCTTCATTAGTCCTTCAAAACAACAATTACTGTATATTTTTCTTTTTATTGAATTTAATAGTAAGTATATACAAGAATATGGCTCAAAATATTATCCTTTGAAAATAATCTGCATTAGAGAAGAGATTTTCTTTCCTATACTGCTTTTTTCTCCCAAGAGAATTTGTAGCAGAGAAATATGTGTAACATGGGATAGAGAAGGTATAACATAATATTATAACACACGTATAGCACAGAACAGAGTGTGTGTATCATAAGAGCATAAATAACAGACAAGCCAAGAGTATGTATAACATCATATATCTATAACACAGGGCAGAGAGAGTCTGTGTAACACAGGGGGATGTATACCGTAGGATAGATAATGTGTGTAACGACATAGGAGAGGCAGTGTGTATCACATACAAGTATGCCTAACATAGGACAGAGAATGTGTATAACGTAGGACACAGAGGTTATTGTAGCATAGGAAAATATGTAACACAGAAGCTCTAAAAATTCATGTAAGTTGTGAGAAAAAAGAAAATGAGTCAAGCCAAATCAAAACAAACCGAACAAAGAATTACTAGTAGTAAAAAGATCTTTTTCTTTTTTCCTGCTAACCTTAAAATAGATATAAAAAGTCACACGAGCAGGGCAGCCTTAGCGAGGTCACATCTGGGAAATAGATGAAGTGCTGCTCCTCATTCTGAGGAGTCCATTTGCATACAGTGCTTAGTCGAAAGACCCTTTGTGCGGTCTGGAGATAGCCTGGACCACTTGCAAGGTAAAATCTAGAGAAGCTGCCAATGGCCTTACCTACAATATTTTTATTCTGTAATAGATGTCTTTTAAAAACAATTTTGAGAAACCCTGTGGGTATCTTATGATTCAGCTTCATCCTCCTTTTTGAGTGTTTCTATCCAGATCCATATATTCTACCTGTGATGGACAGGGTTCATGGCTAACGACATGGTTAGGACTAATGTCCTAGCAAAAATCTTTGCTCATGTCTTTGATGCCTTCCCAAAGATGATTAGATAGCAGGGCTCAAGCCTCATGCTTGGTTAGCCCTAACCATTGATGGAGTCATAAAGTAATAACCTCGTGGGGAAGTGGTCAAAAGTAGACAGATGGTAGAGCTGAGTTCGAGGAAGTCAGTTGTGTTGGTCTCTTCTGTATTCTCCTTTGCTTCCTGGTGAACTGCTCTTCCTTGCCACACTTTTCTCACTAAGGTAGACTGACAGGTCTGAAACTGTCGGCCAGAAACAACCTTTCTTCCCTTCAGCTGTCTACGGCCAAGCCTTCTGTTATAGTAGTGAAAAGTAACCAGTGTCCCAAGTTACCTCATATCTCAAGAAAAGCTTGAGTTTCTTTCCTTTCCACTAATCACCTACTAACCTCATATACAGTCGTAGATGCCCAGTAAGTGTATAAGTCAATATTTTTTAGTGTGACAGTTGTCTCGACAGGGAAAACACACAAAAAGTCAGTGAAAATGGTGACTAGATATGGGGTGAAGGATTCAGGCTGTCCTCTTCAGCCTGACTCTAGGCCTGAGTGTGTATGCATTCCGATCGCTTAAGGTGGTTGGGCTGTTGCAGGGAGGGGTGCTTAACAAGAGCACATCTGAGACTGGTGGGTTTTGTTGTTTGTTTGTTTTGGTTTTTTATTTTTTGGTCACCTGATCACTCTAGCATCTGCCAGAAGCAATATTCAAGGATTAAAAATATGTAAATTGTTTGAACTGAATTACAGTATTGCTGGCAGAAGCCACTGGTAATTTCATGAACTCTGCCTTTGCTGTTAGTTACAGGATTTTACCGCTCAAAATAGGCACTATATCTATTAGCACTTCTAGTATCCGTATAAGCTCTGGCTATTAGGTGATTGATGAAAACGTCGTGGGGAAACTTCTGGAAACACCTTTAAGAGACAAAATGGATGTGCCGTTCCTACCGGTCTCATCCTTTCTTCTGCCTGGCGTCTGAATTGTGATACTATTACCTTAGATGCCGCAATATAGAGACTGCACGGAGTAAAGGGGGAGAGCACAGGTCCCTGGCGCTGTAGAGCACTGTAACATACCCGGATCACTCTCTTGCCAGGAAAGTCAGTTTCGATAATGGTATGTGAGTGTGTTGCCTGCATTTGTATCTGCGCACCATGAGCATGCACTGCCTGTGGAGACCAGAAGAGGGCATCAGACTCCTGAAACCAGAGTTGCAGACCTGCCATGTGGGGGCTACACCTACGCCTGCCGTGTAGGGGCTGAAAATCAAACCTGGCTTCTCTGGCAGAGCGTCTTAATCTCTATTATGGTTTTCTTATTTTGGATTACGTGCAATTGCAAATGGATGACATGTTGACTAATGTAGTTATAGGAATATAGACCCATTTCTTGGATGTCTATTTATAGGGATGAGTAGGGGGCACAAGACTAGAATCCTAGCATTTTGGAAAGTAACGCAGGAAGATTATGGGTTCCAGGCCAGCCTAGGCTACCTAAGTGGACTGTCTTTCAAAGATTTGTATTTATGTATTTTTGTAAGTTTTTTGTATGCTATATCTAGGTTAGCTGTCATGTCTCATAATTTAGAAACAATGTTACCCTGCTAGAGAGGAACGATTCCCAGGTGATAGATACACGAAGAGTAAATACTAGAACAATCAGACATAACAATGCAAATTAAAGCAACACATTCTTTTTTATCTGTTACTAACAGCTACAACTTCCTTTTGGACGGTTGCCTCTAGGGCTGGTCTCAGTTCATGATCTTCCTCTTAGCCTCCTGCAGATGGGAATTGTCTCTCCTGGCTTTTAAATGTTCAAAACAGAAAAAAAGACCTGGCATAGTCTTTCTAGATTTGTCCTCTGATTCTGCAATTCTGTTTCTGGGAAGCAGTTATATGAAATAATTGTAATCCTGAAATGGCATGTGCTCAGATACTTATTAAGGCACAATTAATATGATACATTGAAAACCATCTAAGTGTCTGGGAAAGGAGTGAGATATGAATGGCAAATGTTGGACAGATTATCAAATGGCCATTGAAGATGAGTGACTCATGTGTTCAACAAATTTATATTTGGTGGCACACAGTAGCACCTCAATAAATATTTTTCAGGTACAGTTTTCTGCTGTGTTCCAGAGTATGTTCAGGTCATACAATGATGGGCCAATTGGATACACATATTGGTTCTCATAGAGCTGATAGCCAGGGTGGGGAAGCAGATAATGAAACAGAAACACTTAATATTCCTGCTCTATAGGAAAAGCATACGATTCCATAAAAGTGAAGCCAGAGGAGCCTCTGAAAGGACTGAGATGTTGAGGTGTGCTCTTTAACTTAAGTGTGAAGAATGGAAAGAGGCTATGAGCAAGATCCAAATGCCATATGTTAACACAGAAATCGTTTACGACATGGTAATGAGTGTGCAGACTCCAAGGGTGAGTGTACGTAGGACGGTGTCTAGAACCCATCAACTTCTGGGAATGGTTTAAAAGGAGGGAGAATTATGGGTAATTTCCCCACATAGATTTGTCTGTTTCTCTATTATATGCTGCAGTTACTTTTATGGGAAAAATGTAAAAACAAAACAAAAAACCCCTGACCGTGCTATTTCTTATTAGAGAACATGAAATGATTGGCATGTTGTGTCCCAGGAAGCTTTGACTCTTCAAGTTAAAAAGTAGAAAAAAGCTGATGAGTTTTGTAAGTTATAGCAAGAAAAATAAAATATTTGATCAAGTCATTGACAAGAGTATGTTTTGTGCAAGGAAATGATGAAATTTGCAGGTAAATGGTGGGACCTGGAAAGGATCATTCTGAGTGAGCTATCCCAGAAGCAGAAAGACACACGGTATATACTCACTCATATAGACATACAATATAGGATAAACCTACTAAAATCTGTACACCTAAAGAAACTAATCAAGAGGGAGGACTCTGGCTAAAATGCTCAATCCCCATCCTGAAAGGCAAAGAGGATGGACATCAGAAGAAGAAGAAAACAGGAAACAAGTTAGGAACCTGCCACAGAGGGCCTCTGAAAGGCTCTGCCCTGCAGACTATCAAAGCAGATGCTGAGACTTATGGCCAACTGTTGGGCAGAGTGCATGGCATCTTATGTAAGAAGTGGGAAATAGTAAGATCTGGAGAGGACAGGAGCTCCACAAGGGGAGCAACAGAACCAGAAAATTTGAGCACAGGGGTCTTTCCTGAGACTCATACTCCAACCAAGTACCATGTATGGAGATAACCTAGAACCCCTGCACAGATGTAGCCCATGGCAATTCAGTGTCCAAGTGGGGTCCATAGTAATGGGAACAGGGACTGCCTCTGACATAATCTAATTGGCCCGCTCTTTGATCACCTCCCCCTGAGGGAGAACCAGCCTTACCAGGCCACAGAAGATGACAATGCAGCCACTCCTGATGAGATCTGATAGACTAAGATCAGAAGAAAGGAGAGGAGGACCTCCCCTATCAGTGGACTTGGGGAGGGGCATGTGTGGAGAAGGGGGAGGGAAGGTAAGATTAGGAGGGGAGGAGGGAAATGTTTATGGGGGGATACAAAGTGAATAAAGTGTAATTAATAAAAATAAAAAAGAGTATGTTTTGTAGACCTAAGCAGAGATTGTAAAAATTTGACTATTCCAAGTGAATGGAGAGAGAATTTGTGTGTGAGTGCACGCAAGTGTGCGTGTCTATATGTGTGTGTGTACACACACACATACACTGTGCATATAGGCATTAGAGAGAGGAGCTGTCTATATGTGTATACACACACTGCATAGAGAGAGAGAGGACCTGCTAAAATTTAAGAAGGCAGAAAAAGCAGTTGCACCAGTAAACTATTTTAAAAGCAGACTTTAAAATCTGAGCAATGCTATGTGGAGCCAGGTTCTGTTAAAACACATTTCAAATTTCATGAAAGGGAAAAATGGGATACTTAGCCCTTCAAAAGGTTGATTCAAATCAAATCAACCCTTTGGGAAAAAAAGCCAGTAGTTTGCTTGTGTCACATCTTTTATTTTATGTCTTCCCTGAACGTAGGGAGGAAGGAGGCAGGTAGGTGAATGAGGATTAGTAATCTAGTTCCCAAGGAAACTCTTTTGATAACTGGAATAACAAAAAAGTTTCAAAATCTGTGGCTATGGCAAAGAATCTAGACCGTTGTGAATTTTTCTGATGCTATTGTCTAATTTTGAAAGAAGGAAGCAGCTGTATTATAGATCCTTTTAAGAAGTAAAAGCCAATTTAGATACCTAGTGAATTCTGACCACTAGCAGCAGTGAGAAAGGAGCACCATAGAAGAATTCAAGTTTCCGGTGGTCTCTGTCTCATACAGAGCTACACAGCGCTGAGACGCTGGGCTTCATGAGCCAGACCATTAAACAGAACCCAAAGAGCACCTGTGTGGAAACATGAAACCTTTAAAAGCATATGGAGTTGAAACAAATTTGTATATGTTCAAAACTGGTCACATATTAAGAATTTCACAGAATATTTAATAATATTCACAGAATATTTAAATTCTGTGATTAGCTTGCAGTAACATAGGAAAAAAGATGATAAGCCTTTTTATTTTGTCTCAATAAGAAATTTTCTTTTATTACTTAAGACCGTCTAAAGGCAAACATCATTACACTCAAGCACTTGGTGAAGGGCTTGTCTCAAGAATTTAGTATGTGAGCATTTGGTAAGACACTTTATATTCATTATTCAATTCAATTTCTAGAAACTTAGGTGAAGTTTTCCTATGGGAAAAGTGTGGTGGTTTGAGGAGAATGGCCCCCAGGGGCCTCATATGTTTGGATGCTTGGTCTCCAGTTGGCGGAACTGTTTGGGAAGGATCAGGTGTTGCCTTGTTGGAAGAGGTGTGTTACTGGGGGCAGCTTTGAGGTTTCAAAAGCTCACACCATCCCCAAATATCTCTCTCTCTCTCTCTCTCTCTCTCTCTCTCTCTCTCTCTCTCTCTCTCTGCCTCACGCTTGTGGGTCAAGATGTGAGCTCTAAGCTGCTGCTCCAGCACCATGCCTGTCTGCTGCCATGCTCTCCACCACGAGGGTCCTGGATTCTCCCTGGAACTATGAACCCCAATAAACTCACTCTTTTGTCCAAAATCAGGCATAAATTTAATGTTTTCTCAATGATTCCACTGTGCACCAAGGTTGGAAATTGTTTTTGTTTTTTGTTTTTAAAGATTTTATTTATTTTGAACTTTCTATGTGTATGTACACCTGCATGACAGAAGAGGGCAGTAGAGGGTATAGATGGTTGTGAACCACCATGTGGTTGCTGGGAATTGAACTTAGGACCTCTGGAAGAACAGACAGCGCTCTTAACCATTGAGCCAACTAAAAACCATTATAAATTCATTTTTCTTCGTTTTATCTAGTCATCACACTGTTGTTTGGTGTCTGTAGTTACTAGCTGTGTATACTCAATAGGATTGTATTTATTGAGTGTGCAAATACTGTGCCCCTAAGAATTATAGTAGAATAGGTGGTAATATAACTTAAACATATATTAACCATTGCTGATTTATGAAGAGTCTTAAATGTGATTATCTATACTTATAATAACAAGAGTACCTTCTGGCTAAAAATCCACATTCAGCCCATGCTTCTTGGTAGCTTAAATAGAGAGTTAGTATCTTGGATGTCTTATGTACTAGAATTATAAACTGTCACAGTGATACTAACAGTGAAGCAATGAAGATCATCTGTTCTTACAGCTCGTAGCTACTGACAGTGAGCTCATCTATGCTGACCTTTCCTAACAGAGCTGCAGATGTGGATGGATGTTTGAATGGACTCATATTGTTAGAGATTACTCTACAGACTGGAAGATAAAATCCTTCACCTGTGCTGTTCAGAGGTTTAATGTGATACACTATTGACTATGGTTGATTAATAAGTCATTAAATAAGAGCCTGCAGCTAATCCAGACAGTGGAATATGTTAAGGCGAAGTTCTGTCATCACCAACCAAATACAGTTACAAATACTGCAATTATGAACGGAAAACCATTACAGATAGAAATGGGAGAACTCAGTCTAAAATTCTACTACTATAGTGTGTTAATTTCATGATATACCCAACAAGCTCTTTAACGGGAGGGCAGATTCCTTAGCTGCACAGTCCTCATTTGAGTGAGTTCTCCTGAGGAGCGCAGTGGAGTACTGTTTGGAGATCAGCTGGAGAGACTGAGCTGTTGTGTTTGCAAGAGGAAAGGAAGAGAGCATTAAGTAGGTTCATCATCTGGGCCATATTTTGGTGTGGAGATCTAAAATCATACACAATACTGCTTCCTCCAAACTCCATCAGTAGGCACACCGAGTTAAAGAGAATTCCAATATAAAACTATCAGCTTTTAAAAAACATTATTTTATTTAACCACATTTAAAGTATCAACTTTCATGTCAGAAAGACATCAGCTTAAGTGTAGCTTCCTGTTTTGGTGAGTGGTGGGACTCTATGTGACTCACATCTGTCAAACATAGTGGGTTCTCCTACAGACTCACAGGCGTCTTGAGGAAAAGTCAGGACAGTGGAAAGGGACTGAAATGTGAAAGTGCTCAGCAAGCACGTGGCAAACATTGCCAGTGACTCAACAACTGCATGCTTTGCCTTTCCAGGGCAGAACTTTGATTTTATTTAGAAACTCACTTATTTTGCAGGAAGTCATAATAAATCTGATTCCATCCTGGTGACCTTGGTTCCAACTAAGTGGTTAGGAACAAATAGGGGACAAATGGCACATGTTTTCTCTCATCTGTGGAATCTAGACAGTACTCAAGGCACAGTCCTGAGTCCCAGTCCTTAGATCCCAGAGCGGAAAGAGAGAGTCCTCTGGACTCCATGTCCACACTCACGTCACATACACATAGAGACAGCGATAAAGAAGTGTACACAAGACATAAAAACAGAAGTGGCACGGGTTGGGGGGCAGAGAGAGTCTAATGAGACAGAGAGATGAGAACTGGAAGGGCGAGGAGACGAAAAAAGACACAGACATTGTGTTTCCTCTATGGAATCTGGATTTTAGCTATAGTAGACATGAAAGAGGGATCAGTGGGAGTCAGCTGGATGAAGGAAGGGGAGCAGGAGAGGACAATGGGTCTGTGAGGATAGACCACAAAGTACAATGATAGATTTCACAAGAAAATCCATTGTTTTATATGCCCATTTTTATTAATAAAAATAAATTATTTTATAGACATAAGTGTAAAATAGAGGAGAAAGGCCATGCTTTTAGCTCTTGTTTCCTATCTTGTTTATGTTCCCACTTTTCTTAGCCCTAAGCCGTGACTAATGTGCTTTTATTTCCCTGAGTGCCTCTATTTAGCAGTTCCTGTGGACAGAACTGTAGCACACGCTCTTCCATGATCCACTTCTTAAAATGTTCAGGGCGCAGCCCAGTTGTAGTGTGCTTTGGTATGGCACTTATTTTTGTGCCATAGTATTTTATCATGTGGCTATATAACACTGTATCTGTTTGTCCAGTCATGGATGCCTGTATTTCTGTGTTTCAAACCATTTTAAATGGTGCTGCTATAAACATACATACCTACATTTTACTTCTCTATGGATTTGTCTTCTTTTCCCTGGTAATAACTTAGGAACAGAATTTTTTGATCCGTGAGACAGAGGGAAATTTTAGAAAGATGGCAAAGGAAATTCTAGGGTGATACATGTTTAGCAAGTCTGGAGAAATACAGATTCATATTGGGTCAGAAAAACTAACTGATGCATGGCATCTCCAAGAGAAAGAGCATTTTTTTTATTATTATATTGTAGCTCTGATTGATTGGGAAATTATGTTGAAAGAAAGAAGCTAACTCATAGACTATCTTGTTTCCCAGACAACCAGGGAAATACACAATTGAAAAAGAAAACCTTAGGGACAAACCTCAAGCATTGCCCTAAAGCACAATCCCTAATTTGGTTGGGCTCTAGCAGCATTTATATCTATGTTTACATTTATGTTTACATATTTCAGAGCATTGTCACAACTAACAAGAATGGGGAGGACTTAAAGCCAGAGAAAGAGACAGAGCAGCCAGTGTCATATAGTGTACCACCCACATGCTCAGACCAAACACAGTCAAACAGCACAGCACAAACATAAACAAGGAAAAAACAAGGGAAGTTTTTTGTGACCCAGTCACAAACCAAGAGGAAGAAATAGAACTGCCTGCAAGACTGCCCTGGCAGACCTGGAGTGAACATATTTTCATATGAGCATACTTACACAGGCAGGTTTGTACTACATATGAGCATATTTACACAGGCAGGCTCATGCTACATATGTTCATATTTACATAGCAGGCTCTTATTACATATGAGCATATTTAGGCAGGCTCAACCAGTTGAAGAAAACCATGCTTACAGAAGTAAGACACTGTGACGAAACTGTCTTAGGAAGCAGTGAGTACCAATAACTTTAAAAGAATAGCAAAACAGAAATTTTGGAGTTGAAAGAGAAAATGGAAACAAATTAGGCCAAATGGAAAATTTGCCAGAGGCACAGCAGTGGATTTGAACAACAGAGAACAGAGGCAGTTTGAGAGTCAACTGATGGTGATTATGTAAGCCAAAGAACCTCAGAGAAACATGGGGTGCCCCTCTGCATAGCATTATGTGTAGAAATGGTGCAGAAGGTGGGAACACAGTTAACACTTGAAGAAACAATGGTTGAAATTTTCAAATTTGATGAAAAACTTTAAGCTACACAATCTAAAAAGCTTAATAAGTTCCAAGTAGGGTAAACAAACATAAGCAGACACACAGAAGCACACCAAGAGGAAATAATCTCGCTGCACAGTAGGAAATTCACTAAGATTCAGTTCACAAGGTTTGATTCTAGGATGGTACACAGGATACTTGTAGACCATTCCATTTCACTTTCAGAAAAATATTCACTGCATAACATGAAGATCTCCCATTGTCTCTTTTCCGGTCAGATGATTTCGCCTAACTAGAGGCTAATGCAAGTGGTCTGAACATTTTTAGCCTTTATTTATTTATTTTATGAATATGAGTGCTCTGTTTTCAGGGGGTGGGTGCTAGGAATTGAACTCAGGACCTCTGGAAGAGCAGTGCTCCTAACTGCTGAGCCATCTCTCAAGCCCCAGTTCTGAACATCTTTATGGCAAGCTAGTTTGCCTGACCTGTGATGTAAGGTGGACTAAGTGTATTAGATTTGGGGCTTAAAATATTTTCAACATACACATGACAGGCCTATTGGGATCTAAGCCCATCGTGAGTCAAGAAACACACATATTCTCCTTTATTCAATAGCAAATGGCATTTACACCTGATGCACTAGTTTAAGACTGCTAAACATGAAGTATTGATGGAGGAAGCCTACTGCCCATACTGTGAGCATGGGGAGCATGGAGAATGCAGGTAGGTGAGAGGGTGTCATTTGAAGGCTTACTAGGGGAGAGTTTTAGTGCTAGTTCTCTTCTAATGGAAGGAGTTGACGTTCTCAGAATAACGACTTCACAGATCACCAAATAATGCCAAGAAGAAGTAATGCCTTAAGAATAAGAGCAATGTGCACACTCTGAGAAACGTGGAGGACACTGCAGGAGAGGCAGCGCAGCCTCTCATGGTCCCTCCTTTGGAGCAGTTCTGGGCTGGGGGTGAAAGGAGAGCGAGTTCTATACAGTTTGGGTTTAAACACATGTACGTATTTTATGTCCATAAAACGCAAACTAACTTTTTAAACCTTATCACACTTCAGTGATCATGTCTTCTACTTTAATTGTGGTAAAATACACACAACATAAAATAGCTCGACAATTTTATGCGTGAAGTTTGGCAGTCAGCGAGCATCGATTGCGCAACTGGTGTCTAGAACTGACTGCGTTTAAGTCACCTTAGAGCGCACTCCTTCCGTTTGCTCCTGGATTGTATGCGCTCACCTGCTGCTCTTCACTTTTCTTCTTAAAGTGCAACAACCTCCTCACTGTTACTCTAGCGTTTACTAAGTTTTTGAGAATAAGGACTAAGTCCTTTCGGTTCTTAACATAATGTTCTTGTTTCTCTGGTCTTTCCTACTTTAGAGTTTGCCTATGAGAAATCGCGTTGGTGTTTTCAGCAATATGTATTATTTAGGCCTGAAATTCTTGTCATGATTATTTTAGTAATGAGCCCAATTTTGTAAAAGGTTGAGACTGCTGGGACTCGTGTTTGTACCTGGGTGCCCTTGGCTGAGATCCCAGAGACAGTTACTTCCTGTGGGGCTCTGTTCTACCCCTACTGCTCCTCCATGTTTTCCTGGGCTGCGGTGAAGACGCCACCTCCCATTCCTTAGACTATTAATTTCTGTGTGTTGTTTTTGTTTTTGCTTTTGCTAGAAAGCTTAGCAATTTTAATGATCTTTAAAAATAGCCCTGCTCTGGCTTCATTGATTTTTCTCAACTCAGGTTTGCTGACTCTAACAGTTCCATTGGGCAGTTAAACATTTTTATTAATTTTTATTTTTTCAAATTCATTTTTATTTGTTTTCTCTATTTTTTTATGTATTCCATTGTAATCAGGAATCCTCACAGTTTCCATTTAAGTATTTATATATTTATTTATTTGAGTAGATAATTATATTTAATTGAACATCCTTTTGTGGTAAAGTGTTAATTTTTCTGTAGCCTGTGCTTCCACTGTAGATTTTCTTATTTTTAAATTGTTTTTTATTACCTTATAAAGATTATGCTTTATTAATGTATTTTTCCCAAGCAAAAATTGTTTTTGTTGTGTCTTTAAACCAATTTTTTTTTCATCCCCTCTGACCCTGTGCCCTTCCACAGCCCTCTCTGCCCCTCACCACATTCCTCCACGGTCTCCAGTCTGGTGTCACATATATACCCATCCTTACAACTCATAGTTTACACGCATAGGACAACTTAAGACTTAGGATACATGTATGAAAGAGACCGTGCATTGTTAGACTTTCTGTGATTAGGTCACTTGCTAGAGCTTTCCAGCTCCATTCATTTTCCTAAGCATTTCAAAGTTTCATTTTTCTTGACAGCTGTGTAAAATCCCACTGTGTACATGTCCACATTTTCATTATCTGATTTGCTGTTGATGGACATCTGGGCTGGTCCTGTTTTCTTGCTATTGTGAACAGTGCATCTATCGATGTGTGTGTGCAAGTGTCTCAGTGGTCCAGTGAGAGTCTTCTTGCCAGGAGGGGTAACACTGAGTCATGTGGTGGTTCCCTTTTTCATTTTCTGAGGCTCCTTTGCACTGCTTTTCAACGTGGTTGACGAGTTTATATTCCTATTAGCAGTGTATACTCAGTACAGAGAGCTGATACTCCACAGCCTCCCCCGCCTCTGTTTTCTTAGCCATTCTGGCTGGGGTGGGGTGGAATTTCAGAGTGGTTTTCATTAGCAACTTTTTATTTTTTCTGTGTGTGTGATTTTATGTATTTTCATTGCTATATGAGCATTTGCCTGACTGTGTCTGTGCGCCCTGTTCAGGCAGTAGCCACAGAGGCCAGAAGAGGGTGGAGATTTCCCTGGGAGTGGATTAGAGATGGTTGTGAACCCCCATGCTGGGATGCTGGGAACTGAACCCAGGATTCTCTGGAAGACAAGCCAGTCCTCTTAACTGCTGAGCCATCTAATCAGCCCCAACTCCCAATTCCTATAATTGTTTTAAAGTCTTACATGTCCAATTGCCACTGCTGTCATCATTGCTGTGGGTGTCTTGAAATCTAGGGCATGGGAGAGTGTGGGGACAGTGGGGTGGGGGGACTCTAAAAGATTCATTGATTCTCTTCGAGCTTTATGGATTCCCTTTCAGCATCTCCAGCCACAGAAGCTGTTCTTACCTCTTTTTGTGTCTATGCCGCAGAGCTCACTTCCAGGTCTGAATCTGTAGTGTGTTCCGGCTGGAAATTTACTGGAGAAAGGAAAGATTGATTGACAGTGCTATGAACTCTCATGTTTTCCCCAATTCACCTTTTTTAGAGTCCTTAGGAAGTAACACCATCGATTCTGAGACGTTTTGTAGTTGGGTTAACCTGGAAAGAAAGGATAATATGTATTTAGTCCATCCCATGCCAGAAATGGATCCTAAGTTTTTTTTTTTCCTTATGCATTCTAGAGAAAAGTTGTTTATATTTTGTATATATTTGTTTATATTTTATATATTGTATATATTGCAAATATTTTCTATTGTTTGTGGCTTATTTCATTCTAGCAGTGTTTTTAAAATAACAGTGTTGGTATAATGTTCTTTTGGAATGTATACAATTTACCCTTGTTCATTCAAATGCTGATCTCTCTCCCCCACTATCTGGTTTCAATCTGGACATTGCATTGTCTCAAGTTTGTGTAAACATGCCACCATTTGTTCTCTATGTTGTCAGTTAAACAACCAGCCCCAATGCTGAGCAATGGAGATGATAAGGTGGGACATCCTGGTCAGGGAGAGGGGGGAAGAGAGGAAGCAGGAGGGTAGGAGCAGAGGATCCTCAGGAGAGGTCTTGGAACCATGTGGAAAGATGGACCGGACATAAGATATGAGTAAAAGCAAGTATAATGGGTGAAAGCTGAATGACAGGAAACTACGTGGGCTTGGAGGTTTAGGATGGAACAACTATTGCCCAGCATTGTGCTCTAGGTTAATTAAATAAACCCCAGTCTCTGGGTGGTGATTTGGGTATACAGCTGGTTTAGGACTAACTGCTGTTTAACTAAAAGACATTTCAATAGTAAATATTAAAAACCCACAAAAAATGGTGCCCAAATAATCTAAGTATCCGTACCGTTTAAATCATACTTTAACATAATTTAGTTGGGGGTGGGGGGATAAGCTCCCAGTGATACAACCCAAACTTAAAACCTAAAAACTCCCAGGTCAATTACTGTTTCTTTAAGAGAGACTCTTAAACAGACCCAGGAGCAAAAGGCAGCCTCCTGTGGGCAGACCTGAGACTTAACATAACAAAACTGGCTACAGCTACAGTCTACTAGGAGGGGGTACCTGAGCACGGCTTCCTTATACTGTGGCTGGCTCAGCTCAGCTCAGAGAACAGCAGCAGCCATTGCTGGAAAAAAGGAACTGAAGGTAGATCTCTAGACAGAGCTTGGCCTAAAACTACATCTGAAATAAAAAATGCCATGGCAGAGGATATCTTAATCCCATTTACCTTTGTTTTGGTTGTCATAGTCATGGATCTGGTTTCAATATGTTTGATGCTGATGGCTCTTCTCCATGTCTTCTCCAAGAAAGTTGAAGGAGAAAATGGGGAAAAAAAACCCAAGGATTGGAACACTAAGTTACAGACAATAGAAAAGGCACTCTTCCTAATAATTAGATTAATAACAGTTAAAATTCAAAGCTTCTTGTCAGCTCTTTCTGGTAAGATTCCGCTAATTCCTTGTAACAACAACTAAATTCCAAAAAATAACCAACTGGGCTTTGCGTATTACAGTCTAAATTGGCACAACTGACCCAAAACTTAAATTTTTTCTTCTCTCTTTGCTTGATTTTCATTTAAAGGCTTTGAGTTACAATGATATTGATTTGGGAAAAAAAATATTTGAACAAGTTGTGAGAGACCAAAAGATTAAAAATCAGCGGCTATTATTAAAGGTTAAGGCCTGATCTAAGGCTACCTGGGTGCAGATTTGTCCAGACTTGTCCCTGAGGAGAACTCGTCTCACTGCATTCTTTTCCTGACCTCTAATTATACAGTTGCTAGGAAACCAGCCCATGAGACCAGGCCAGAACTGTTAGTAGCCTTGGCACCTAAAGTGGACCAATCATTTCAAAAGTCAATTTCCTTTACCCAATCATTTAACGCCAAAGCATGTATATCACTGCTTATGTTTTTTTCCCTTAGAAACTCTGTACCCCTAGACCCCGGGGCCGCATTCCCCTTCTGTTTCCACAGGAGGTTTGCGTCCTGTGTTCGAACGCGTATACAATTAAAAAAACCTCATGTATTTACAGCAGAGTCTATTTATTCCTGGTCTTTTGGGGTTCATGAATCAGAACATTTTGGGGGCTTGTCCCGGGACCCCAGGACTCCAGGAACCTGACCCGGAGGCTTTTATGCCGACTGTAAGTGTCTAAATGTCCCTGTGTAATGTCTGTATGTGCAGTACTTTCTGTCCTCTTCTGAAAATTCCTCAGGGCTCGAGGTGTCAGTATCTGGGTAGCAAGACGTGATCAAGGCAGACGTGCTGGCGGCCACAGCTGCTGAAGTTCAGGGGGTCGCCCCTAACTTCATCAGTATTTCGGTGGGTAATCTGTCTAGCCTGTATTGTTTTTTTGTGTCTGTTGGGAATGAAATTGTGAGACCTTTGCCAGACACACTTCCAACATGGCGGAGCATGCTGACCTTGTACTCCCGGCTCCGGAAAGCCTGGGGCAGGGCAAAGTCGTCTGGCCACACTGTAAGCTCCAGAAGGCCTGCTCTCACAGGCCCCGACTGCCCGGTCCCAGTGAGCACCACTCTGTGTCTCCTGGGGCAGCAGCGCCAGTGCCTCCTGCACCCACTGGGGTGTAGCAGCAGGAGGAATCAGTTTTAGCCTCTTTGAGGTGGATATTGTACCTGCTTCAGAGGAGTCAGTTTTGGTCCTGGGAAATTAGCCTGGGTACAAGCCAGGTTTTTGGTTCGCTTTTGCCAGGGACCATAGCTTCATTTCTGTGAGTGTGATTCATTGTCTGTGGTGGCTGTTTTCATTTCTTAAGACGGGACTTGGACTGACGTTTCTCGACGTGGGGCGCTTAGTTCCTGGATGCCAAGCCAACTGCCCCAGGGCTCGGCTAGAGATGCATGCTAGCGGCGCACGCTCCATGCCGCGATCCGCCTGAGACTAGCCACCACCGCTCCTCTCATGAGAGAGCCACCATGGTGTGTGGGGCCCCACACGATGTGGAGGGAATGCTTGCGGGTGTGGCTGGGAGATCTGGCTGCCCGGGGCTGGGGCTCGGGCAGCAGCGGGGTGGAAATGCTTGCTTACACAGCTCAGGCTGCGGTGCGTATCTGTCTGGTGGCCACTGCAGTGTAACAAGGCCTTGCTTTGGCCCCTCGCAGAGATCAGCAGCCACTTGTGGCTGTAGTGGAGCACAGGGGAAGCAGGTTCAAGATCAGCCTGTGGGGAAGCAAGCTAGGGTGAGCAGCCGGGCTCATGGCACAGGGAGTTACCAGGCGTGGAACGGGCAGAGCTGCCTGGCTTCTCCTATGCCTCCAGGGGAGACTGTGACCTGAAAGCAACGCCTTCTTGAACACAATGCCTTAGACCACCCGGCCTTCTCCCTTCCCCCAGGGCCAAGCGCACAAGCAGGGGCCCGAATGGTCAAGTGGGTTCTGGGGCTGAGGGCAGAACCAGCCAGAGCTCACCCTGCCCTTCCTCCTCTCTCCAATTCGATCCAGCAAACTTAAGTTGATCGCTGCTCGCTGCTCGCTGCTCGCAAACCAAAAAGTGGTGAAGGGAGGAAACTGCACTTAACTGTTTAAAATTACAGCCCAGTCCAATAAAAAGATGAGTTTTATTTTAAATTGGTATTGGTTTTAAAAATTAAATTGTTTAGACTGGTAAATTCTGGTTTTAAAATCTAGTTTTGACTTTTAAAATTGGACTTCTAGTTTTGGTTATGCTTTGTGACTTCTCTCCTACAAAAGAAGTATCTTATTTTGATATTGCAAAAACAGGTTTTAAAAAAATGTTTAGATGTTTAAGACTATAAAACATTTAAAGTTTGTCAGGCATTTTAAACAATGATCTTGAGTAGTCTAATAACAAAAAAAATTAAAATAATTTCTCAATCTTTTGGGGAGAACAAGAAAACTTTGGTATTTATTTTATTAATTTTACTAAATGAAACCAAACCATATGGTTTGCGCTAATTGAGAAAATTGCAGTTTTTACAGTGTATCTTGTGGAGAGCTGTTTGTTTACTAAGCTGCTTTGTTTATCGAAAAACATGTTTCCACCCTGGTCCAAGCCTTGAGATGGAAAAGGGAGGAAGTTTTGCCAGGTTCCTTAAAACTTGTTCTAAGTTTCTTGGAGTTTGTTTATGTGACCTTGGACTACCTTGTCTGCTGCAGAGAAGTAATTTTAGAAAAAAATTTTGGCAGTTTCAGAACTTTTTGTGTTGATGTGACTTGTTTTTGCTTTGCCTATAAAAAATAAATTGTAAAATAAGCCCATGCTGGGCTCTAGCAGGATCACATCAGGACAGAAAGGATTTTGATGGGAGTTTTTATGTTGTCTGAAAAGCAAGAGAGAGCAAGAGATATTAAAAAATTGCTTGTCAAAAGTAAAATGTCTGGTAAAGCCAGAATAACGAAGCTAGAAACCTGAAGGTATAAAATGTTGCAGAAGGTTAGAAAATGTATGTATAAAAATCCAGAGAGTTAATATGATTTGAGAAAGAACTGTATTTAAAAACATGTTGTAATTCATTTAAAAGGCTGGTGATTCTTCATGGCAAAAATGTTTTTTTTTTTTTTATGCTCTTTTAAGGGGAAAAAATTCTGGCTGATAGGTTTGGTACAGCTAGAATAATTTGTACAGTTTAAAATTGTTCTGTACTGTTCTGTTATGCAGTTGGTTCTGAAACTTCTTTGATCACAATGTTAAAACTTTTGGTCATGAAAAAATTTGTAAATGTTTCACAGAGCTTGTTGTATCTTGGGAGGTAACAACACCTAATGGCTATGTTTGGTATTGTCAGTCATAGCCTTAAAACACATAAAACATGGCTAGCCGCCATGATGGTTCAGGGATAGAGAGGATGGAACTATAGTTTTGCTGCCATCTTGGTGTGTGTCTATCAGTTATGTTCAGGCCTCTGATTAGTGCTGAGTGCAAAGCTTTTTACTGTTCAATTTTAATGTGAAGTGGTAGGATCAGCAAGATTTGCTAGCCTCTCTATAAACTGTATCTGATTAAAAGGTTTGCTTTGATTTTAGTTCAGAAAGAGCAGATTTAAAGTTAATGCTAAATACTGCAGTTGAGCCTTACCTAGTCTCTTTGTTTAGGTTTTTTAAGGTTAAGCCTAGGATAGGTAACTATAAAGCTTGCCTGTGTAGATCTACTTAAAATATAGTTCTAAAACCTGCATCTTAGGAATATGCCAGGATTAGAGATTATAGCATTCTGTTTTATAGGATACAGCCTAGAGCAGATGATAAAGGTAGACAGAGAGTAACTCAGACATGCTGGCCCTCAAGCTTGTCAGAGATCTGATGAATATGGCATTTTAACATGTATAAGCTTATTGTGACAGAGAGTCCCAAAATCCTGGCAGTAGCTCCCCCAAGGTCTCCAAGAAGATTTGGGCACAACAGATGACTGTGACTCTGGATTGTAGTATGCTAACCACTGGGCAATACTGCCTCAACTGGCCCACTGCTAGGGCTCAGGCTAAACTGTGGACAAAGCCGTGAACACCTGGAGAGCTATTGTTTCACATTGCAGGAAGCAAGGTGAGGTCAATCTCTCATGTTCCTCTTTCCACAGAAGCAGTCTCTCATCTTCTGTGCCTAATGGCTGGATATGCCATGAGACCACAGGAGCCAGGGACACTGTCTAGGTGATGGACTAACTAGTCATCTCTGTCATTTTGACTGGCACATGGATTGGTATATTTATTTATCTTCTAATTTAGCCTTCTCAGGTCTCTGATCACTTTGACGGCTAGGCTAAGCTTATGGTAACTTTGCAGCTAAAGAGCAGACAATTAGATCCACTGTTAGCTCATTGGCCAGTTCATTAGTTAGCTAGAACTACTAGGTACCAGATCTCTTATTTAGAAAGGAAAACAGGTTTGTCTTGCTCACAGGATTCATGTCAGTTGCCTGTGTCTTAAGATATATAGATGGATAAAAAATATGGAGCTTATGTAGGGTCTGAAAATATAGGAGTTTAGTTTGTAAAAATCTAGAGAGTGTTATTTGGTCTGGGAAAATGTTTCAGGGTTGATAAATGTGAAAAAGATCGGAGAGTCTAAGTAGGTGTTTTAACGTATGTAAATATGAGTTATAATAACATAAAAATAATTTAAAGCATATTAAAAATGGGAGATACTTTAGATTTCTCCCCCCTCTTTGCTACTGTTGTGCTTATGTTATAAGATTTCAGAAGTTCAGAGTTTTGGCATTAATCAATAGAGTTCTGATAAGTTGATGGAGGAATAACTCTGTATTATTCAGTCACCAGCTTGAGATTTTAATTCCCTTTGGTTGTCTTAAAGATTCTTCTCGTCACGTTAAAAACATCTGTTTAATGTATATTCCTGACCCAAAAGTCATAGCCTTTGCTATAGTATTCTTAATATCTGCCATTTCTGAGGTAGACAGGATTTAGGAATATCTTAAACCTATTCCTTCCAGTTGCTTTGTCAAGGAAAGTCCAAGCATCCAGGGTTTAGCAGTAAAGCCAGGAAAGTAACTTTCCAGTGTGACATGGAGATGGGGACTAAAAGTAGATACTGAGTGATGAAAGATGGCCAAGCTCCATTGGTGGCTGATTACCAACAACTGTGCCCACAGAAAAAGTGTTAGAATTCCAGACAGTGGACACACTTAAGTTGTTTATAAAGGTTATAAAACAAACAGCTAAATGATACTCATTCAGTGAAATGCAGTTTTACCTGTTACTCTCAGAATGTTGTTATATTAAAATTGCTGATATGTTATTTTTCTGAGTTTTTAAAAAATGTACTTCCTTTTATGTACCAAAATTTAATATTAGTTTCAGAAAATCAAGAAGTCATGTGATCTGGAACTGGCATAGCTCAAAGGGATCCTGGATGAGTTTTTCCCTGATCTTGGGATTCCTCACTTTTCCCATTTAATAGACAAATTTTAACTGTCTCCAGTCTGAATTTCTCTCAGCAGATTTTCGCCTGTTTGACTCTATTCCAGAATCAGCTATGGATTGCAAGCTGAAATCTAGACTTCCTGGAAGCTGACATGATTGCTCCCTGCCTCTTTGGGTGGATCCCAGCCTTTGACTAGCATTTCAGCTTTCCTAGCCCCTGATGCCAGTGGTCCTATTGTCATAGCTAAAGCAGATTCAGAAGATGAGACCCTTGGCCCAAAATTCCACCTAGCAGGCTGAAATGCTAAGTCAAAAGGGGCTCCCTCACATTAGCTATTATCTTGGGCATCTGCTTAGCTGAAATGGAAACTAGTATTGCAGCAATTGGACTAATAGCCTAGAGAGACACTAGAAAAAAGGGATAATAGTTCTCCTTGGCTTACTACCCCTATATCCACCCTGAGGAGACCCCTACTCAATTTGATATTTGTCTTTGAGCCCTGTATTTTCAATCACTTGGTGGCTTTCATGAAGGAATGCTTGAGAGCAATATAGCTAATGGTACTCAGATCCCATTGTAAAAAGGTAAATCTATATGATACAAGGGGTCATATCTGGAAGACCCAAGATTGGGTCTTCAAATGGTCATGGGAAAGAGGGAAATGAGAGACCAAAAGATTAAAAATCAGCGGCTATTATTAAAGGTTAAGGCCTGATCTAAGACTACCTGGGTGCAGACTTGTCCAGACTTGTCCCTGAGGAGAACTCTCTCACTGCATTTTTTCCCTGCCCTCTAATTATACAGTTGCTAGGAAACCAGCCCATGAGACCAGGCCAGAACTGTTAGTAGCCTTGGCACCTAAAGTGGACCAATCATTTCAAAAGTCAATTTCCTTTACCCTATCATGTAATGCCAAAGCATGTACATCACTGCTTATGGTTTGTTTGTTTGTTTTTTCCCTTAAAAACTCTGTACCCCTAGACCTCGGGGCCACATTCTTCTTCTGTTTCCACAGGAGGTTTGCGTCTTGTGTTCGAACATGTATACAATTAAAAAAACCTCATGTATTTACAGCGGAGTCTATTTATTCCTGGTCTTTTGGGGTTCTCGAACCAGGCAAAACAGTTGGTGAAAGCACATGCCTTTAATCCCAACACAAAGTAAAAAGAAACAGGCAGATCTCTGAGTTCTGGATCAGCCTAATTTACATAATAAAAGCCAGGATGGCAACTCCTGCTGTTTAGCCACTTGCAGATATAGTCTAAGATTCAAAATGGCAAAATTATCCTTAAGGTTACTATGTAAATTCTTTTTCTTAGTAATAGATATTATGTCCTTACTGATCTAAAGGTTGGAGTCACATCAGTTTTAGGTTTATGTAAAGAGAGATGATGTCACACTGCTCTAAAAAGGCCAGCCAGTCTCAAAAACTGATACTTCCACAGAATCGGTTGAAAAGGGCATTTTGACTTAAGAAATATGTTCTGTTGTTAAATGTAAGAACTCAAAAAATGCAAACCCTATGCCTCCCATATCAAAAAACTTTTAAATACTGACTAAATTAAGGTGTCACACTGCTCTGGAAGCTGGCTTATCCTTTTGAACATGAGACATTTTCACAGGGGACAAATGTTGGTCATGCCTGATGCAAAAAAGGCTTACACACAAGTTTCAAAGTACATGCCGGTTAGTTAAGTTCTAAAAACTCAAAAAATATAATTCATATGTTTATAAGGCAGAACTGTCCATCCCATATCAAAAAGGAGGCAAGCCAAAAATAGTTAAATGTAAAAACCAGGTACAATATGCCTAGGATATGATTAAATGATAAAGGAAAAAGGAGTTTATATAAAGTTTGGCTATAAAGGCATAACTGCCCATTCTGTATAAAAAAAAAGAGGCAAGCCAAAAAATAGCCACAACTAATGAATAAACACAGCTACAAGATGCCTAGGGCATGCTTAAATGATAAAGGTAAAAGGAAGTTTATTGGCTATAAAGGTGTAACTGCCCACTCTGTGCAAAAAAGGGGATAGGACAAAAATAGCTACAATATATATAAAAACCTAGGCCTAAACCACTAAACAGGTACAAGATGCCTAAGGTATGTTTAAATTCCAAATTAAAAAGGAGTTTATACAAAGTTTACTTAAAACATACCTTTTCTATTGCTCAAGGCAACCAGCTTGTCTAGCTATTGGGAGGCCTTCTCTCAGGAGGTAGGTAACAGCTTGGCCTAATACAACAGGTGGCCAAACGCCTCCCCCACCGAAATTTTCTTGATCTATACAACCCTGTTTTGATTTCAACATGATAATGATTGCATATTCAATAATAATGGTAACTTATATTGGTAACTGAGCCCTTTACATGGTAACAACTTTGAAACTGACTGAGACATAAAAATATGTCTGCAGCCAGAACTTCAACAATACATGGCCAATAAATCCTTGGCTACAATATCCTCAAAATTTATTATGCTGTTCTTTTAATTGGCATAGATAAAAGTGGTTTACATCCTGTACATTTCATTCATTTATAATTTTAGAACTCTATAATGCTTGTGAAAGGTTATATGTTTGCAGAACAAAAGGACTAGACACTGGAGACGCTGGATCAAACCTGACAGAATTCATCCTTCCAGCATGCTGAGACATTGACGCGTCTGTTCCAGCATCTTGCATGTTCCAGCATTCTGGTTGTTCCTGCCTCAACTGCTGTTTCTGATCAAAGCCTGCTCCCAAGAGAGCTTTGAAGAAAGCTACTAATCTCAATTGCTGCAGCATTTTAGACTGTTCCAAACAGGACTTCTATTAAGCCTGAAATTTCCCAACATTCAAAGACTGGACCACAAATGTTATTGCTTGCTTAATTAACCATTTTTTTTTTCTTAATTTTCTTTGGGCTCCCTAACAGGATTTCTGCATGTCCAAAATGTTAGCTAAAAGAAATCCATGAGAACGATTTCCGATTTTTCTTAAGGGGGGTTGGGTAGGTTTTTGGTTGTTTTCTGTGGCTATGAATGTTTATTCTTAGATAAGGAAAAGGGGGGTTGAAAAGAAAGAAAGGGGAATATAAGGATATCTTATAGGAATAATAAGACAAAAGGTAGATTATTGAATCTATTCAACTTAAGGTTTTATTTATTATTCTCAAATAAGATTAATTTTAACTCTATAGGATTTTGTATATTGATGCAAAAATAAGTCTATTTTTAATACATTGGTAAATTTTAGTATATTGATACAAATTCAAGGTTATTTCCAATACTTTTAATCTCCTATTACAAACTGTTTAGGGTATTAGGTAATGAAAGTTAATTGCTAGTTCATCAACTCATAGTCATGTCAGACACTAGTCTAATTTATCTCAGGAGTATACATCCTAGGTTTAACAGATAGATATTGTTTTTGTAGACAGGTCGATTACATAAAGATAGGTAAGTCTTCAAAAACTTCAGAGACTTACAGAATATGGCATTTAAAATATATTTAAAATAATAATTTTAAAGATTCTTTAACAATGAGACAGGTCATCTCCTGGCAGTACCCTGCCTACCTCAAAGAAGATGATGAGCATTAAAGAACATCCAAATGGAGATAGCTTCAAATGTGGCATGGGAGCCACTCAGCTAAAAAAAAAAAAAAAAAAATACCCTCCTCTCACAACAGACAGAATTCTGCCATAAATGGGCAAGCTTAAATGCAAGAAAGTCAACTGCTGAACTCTGCCATGACAGGGTAAGCAAGTCCTAAATAGTTCCTGCTTCACATTTACGTCTGTCAAATACTCTGAGCCAGAAGGCTGAAGATGGTGCTCTAACAATATAGAGAGTTAAGGGTGACTGTTCAGGCAGCAAACTGTCTCTGTCAATTTTTTATTTTCTGGAAGCTGCTAACACGCACTTCCTATTTTTTTTTTTTTTCAATGCGGTTTATTCAGGAACCTTGAACAATCCTCTGACCCTGGGGAAAGCCAGCCCACAGCTTAAATAGCCTCTGGGTAGCCAACCCCAGCGTGCCACGTGGGCAATGCAGATAGGTCCACATACATGGAAGCAAGCCAGATCCTCAGCCTTAGCCAAATGTGGAATTGTTTGACGCACTTCCTATTTACTCCAAAATAACTAATTTTATTCCTTCTTAGGTCTCTGGTGGGGTTGAAGACCAAATAGTTATAGTTCCATAATTAAGCTTAAGTTGTTTAGAATTTAAGAAAATGTTTTCATATAGGTAAGACCAATAAGTATAAAAGTTAATTTAGGTATAGAACTCTAAACTTGTAAAGATAAGATAGATAATCAAATACTTTCTCCTAAGTTGCCAAATGCACATAAACTGGACATTGCACATGTACATTTTACCTAATAGTTTTCATAACTTTTATAATTATTATTGCATTGAAAGAAAAGGAGCTTTTTATTGGACTTAAAGGGGAAATGTTGGCATAATGTTCTTGTGGAATGTATACAATTTACCCTTGTTCATTCAAATGCTGATTTCTCTACCCCACTATATGGCTTCAATCCTGACATTGTATTGTGATGCTTATTCTAAGCATCAGCTGTCTCAAGTTTGTGTAAATATGCCACCATTTGTTCTCTATATTGTCAATTAAACGACCAGCCCCAATGCTGTGCAATGGAGAGAATAGGGTAGGATATCCTGGTCAGGGAGAGGAAGCAGGAGGGTAGGAGCAGAGATCCTCAGGAGAGGTCTTGGAACCATGTGGAGAGATGGACTGGACCTTAGATATTACTAAAAGCAAGTATAATGGGTGAAATCTGAATGGGAGAAAACTATGTGGGCTTGGAGGTTTAGGCTGGAGTAACTATTTCCCAGCATTGTGCTCTAGGTTAATTAAATAAACCCCAGTCTCTGGGTGGTGATTTGGGTATACAGTTGGTTTAAGACTAACTGCTGTTTGACTAAAAGATATTTCAATAGTAAATAATAAATACCCACAACGGAACAGATATGCTAATTTTTGGAAGCATAATTTTTTTTCTCTTGTGGATTTTACTGTTGAAGTCATATTTAAGAAATCTTCATCTAACTCAGTCACAAAAATGTGCCAAAATGCTCTATTCCAGAAATTGTATAGATTCTGTTTTGTGTTTATGGCAATGATGCATCTTGAATTTTGAGACATAGGTTGAAGTTTGTTTATTTGGATATAGTAATCAAATTATCTAGCAGTTTTTTTTTGTTGTTGAAAAGACATTTTTCTATGGCCAGCCTTCACACTTTTGTAAAATTTCAGTTATCTCCAAGTGTGATTCTATTTCTGGATTCTGGAAATAGAATTACAGTTAGAGATAACTGATACTTTACAAAAAGCATGCTTGCTTTTTCATTGTAGTTTATATGAAATATTAGCACTTAAATCACTTACAGGTATACAGTTGAATGGTATTAAATTCCAGTGTTGTGTAGCCATTAAAACCATCTATACACAAAACTTTTCAGTTATTCTAAACATAAACTATGTAGTCCTTAAATAAGAATTCCCCACACCCTTATCCCAGCCCTTCATAACCTCTATTCTTTTTCTGTCCCTATGAAATAACCTAGACCTATTTCATATAGAATTATTGTAGGGTCTACTTAAATCCAGCATAATTCAAACACCAGGTCAATGCAGATGACAAAAATGTATTATAAACAGGATACTACTGATGGACCAGGGCCACAGAATACTTGGGAGCTGAGCTGGGATGTTGTGCAGCACATTTAAAGGGTGAAACCATAAAGCAAGGGGGAGTGGGGCAGGCTGCAGCATTGTTCAATCATATGTTGACACTGGAGGTCGAGGAAGGGAGTTTCCATCAGTCAGGATAGAAGTAGGTTCCTGGGCCTGAGAACATGTACTTAGCTGACTCTGCCAGCAAGATGGAGAAATTGTCCTTGAAAAGACTGGACTCATACATCTCTCCTTACAAGTTGTCCATGGGATGTCTGGACTCAGACAACTGTTTCCTTACAGTAGAAGCTGTTCAGCTATTGGGAAGTTCCACCTCCCATAGGGCCTGGGATCTTGAACTTAGTTTCATCCTATGATTAAGTGTGGTCTGAAAAATGAAATGGTAATACTTAATAATAAGTTTCATTTGCTTGTTCCCAACAGAATCATACAGTGTTTGTTATAGGATTGTCATATTTTAGGTACCACATTATTTTCAAAGTCTATGTTTTAGCATATAAAAAAATTTCACTCATTTAATGGCAAAATATATATTCACTTAAATGCATAGCACACATTTTATTTATTCTTTCATCTCTGATGTGCATTTGGGTTGTTCTGCCATTCAGTTGCTGTGAACAATATTGTTTTTAGCACTGGTGCACAATTATCTGCTTTGATTTCTTTTGTGCTTGAGAGATTCCTGTATCGTATTTAACTTTTTGAAGTATTGCCAACCTATTTTTATATTGCTGCTCTGTTTTGCGCTTCTGTCAGAAATGAGCAAGGACCTAGTTTCTCCAAGGTTCCCAATATTGGTCACCTTCCCGTTGGTAAGGCATAGCCATCCCGGGAGGGGTGCCGTGGTATTCCACTGCAGCTTTGATTCCTGTTTCTCTGATGACTACGACGTACTTTCTTTTCATGTACAGCACTGAGGACGCGCCTGTTCAAGTTCTTTGCCCATTTTTTAATGGTATGAGTCTTAGAACATTTTCAAGATTTCTTTGGCTAGTTGAGACTTTCCATAATTTGTATGTTTGAATTTGAGGGTCACCATTTCCATTTTTGTGAAATATTGAAGTTGTGTTAAAATTGTCATTGTTTTGGGTAGTAATGTTGTATTTTAGTGTCTTTTTTTTGTGTGAATATGAGATGACTTTCCACATCGGTTGCTTAAATTTAATTCGGCAGTGTTTTGTAGTATTCAGCCTACAGGGCTTTACATCCTGTGTTAAATTAATTCTTAAGTATTTATTCCTAAGTTTTTGATTGTAAATAGAGTTGTTTCCTTAATCTCCTTGTAAGGTTGTTTGTTACTAATTTATAGCAATACAACTTTTTTGTAATGTGTTAATCTTGGACTCTGCAACTTTGTTGAACTCATAAGTTCTAGTACTTGCATATTCTTTGGGGTTTTCTGTATGTAAAATCATATACTACAAGATCCTAATGCTGGTACCTCTCCTTTTCCATCTCAATGCATTTGATTTCTTTTTGTTTAATAACTTTAACAAAACTTGCAACATCATCATGATGGCCATTCTTGGATGTCAACTTGACTACATTTGGATTAACCAAGTGGCTGGGCACACCTCTGAGGGATTTTTCTTGACTGCATCATTTGATGGGAAGACCCAGAGCTTTTGAGATGGGGAGAACCACCTTAAACCTGGGACATGCCTTTTGGTGGCAGCCAGTATGTGAATGACATGGAAGAAGGAAGCCGTTGCTCTTTGCCTGCTTTTCATCAGGAGACAACCACTATTGGACCATAACCTGCAAACCACTCTCAGAAATCCCTTGTGTGTGTGTGTGTGTGTGTGTGCACGTGTGTATTCATTCTATCAGTGCTGTTTCTCTAGTGAACCCCAACTAATACAGATTTTCATACCAGAAGTGGTTCTAGGGCAAGAAAAGTATACGGATGACTGTTTTAAGTAACTGTAATAGACTTTCTAATTTGCTAACACCTTACAATTACTGAAGCTTCTCCTAGAAGCTTGGAGATCCCTATAGACCCGTGGTGTGAATTATTTCACAAACTTTTCAAGGCATGTGCATTTGATTATCCTGATTCACTTATTGTGAGGAGAAGGAATATAGTGACTGTCTACATAAAACTTTTGAGAATGTGCACAATTCTCAAATGAGGCTGGTTGGCTGCTCCTAGCATCTCTGGATAAATTGACGAAGGAAAAAAATCAGCTCAGTGATAAAATTAACCAACCTCCGTTATCTCAAGATACAGTGATGAAGGACAACAATGCACTCTTTAGGAAGGTAGTGCCTACTTGGAGGAACTGAGACATGCGCTGACAAGACAGGTGCGCGCCCCTGCTCTCTTCTCTTCAGTGACCAGGAGGTGAGGAGTGTCGCTTCGCTCCTCGACCTGTTCTCTGCCTTGAGACTCAGCCTCACCTCAGACCCAAAATGATGTGTGTAAGCAGCCACACACTGAACCCTCTGAACTGAGACCAAGAACCAAATAAACCTTACATGCTTTTCATTGATTTTATCAGTATTTATAACCATGATGAAAATCTGAGTGACATCAAAATTGGTGTGTTTTTGTAAAGCCACTGTTGCTCAGATATTATGTCTGCCCCTCCTTCTTTTGTTTGGTGATACTAGAATTCTTACGTTGGTTTACTTGATGTTCTTCAGGCTCTTTAAATTCTATCAAATCTTCATTTCCTTCATTCCTTATATTAAATCAATGCAGTCAATCCTAGCTTCTGCTAGTTTGTGCTCGCTGATTTGTCTGTCTGCGCAACTCCACTCTGGAATTCTTGCAGTGATGTTTTCATTTATTGTATATACTTTTTTTTTTCTGCTCCAGAATTTTCTTCGACTTTTTAAAACTTTCAGCTCTATGTGTGCATCAGTGTGACGCTAACCCATTGCACCATGGGAGCTACTCATGCTCTATTCTCCTCACTCTATTCAGGTGTCACCTGTCTGCATGCCGCTAGTTCTCTGAACTTAAGGCCAACAGTTTAAAGTCTAACATTAAGACTTCTTTAGGGATTGTTACTATTGATATTTTGTCCCCTGTAGTGTGTGTTTGTGTGTGTGTGTGTGATGTGTACATATGTGTGCATGTATGCAAATGCATGCGCATGCATGGAACACAAGCAGAGTACACTCTCAGGCCACCTTGACTTTTTTTTATTTTTTAAACCAGGGTCTCTTATTTTCTAGGAACTTGTCACATAGGCTAAGTCTGGGAGTCTCAGGCAGTCGCCTGTCTTTGTCTCCCCAAGTACTGGGTTCCAATACATACTACTGCACTTGTCTTTTTTTTTTTTTTAAGCCTGGATTCTGAGGATCAAGCTCTAGTCTCCAGTCCCTTTGCTTGCAAAGTGAACACTTCGCTGGGTGAGCCACGTGCTCAGCCAGATTTGCTTCTTTCAATAGTTCATACCTCCCTGTTTCTCTGTATGCTTCTGAGTCTTAGTTTCGGTTGAAAACTGGACATTTGAATCTTACAATATGTCAACTTGTTTTGCAATTACTGCTGAAGTTTGTCTTTATTTCAGGGAAGAAGTCTAAGGCTTTCTTGGGTCTTTTCTGAATCTGCTTTCCTTGGGTATAGATGGTGATTTTTTTTCCTAAACTCCCTCCATACACAGTCACCTTGACATGTCCCAATCCCTAAATATCGGCCTCTTAAATGGAAAAAGATGCTGCTGTTTCTCCAGCTGCTGCGGACTGAAACAACAGTGGCTGGCCTCTGCAATAGCCATCTTTGTCCTGGAAGACGAAAGCTTTTAAACAGATTCTAGAATTCCTAACAGTGTCGTCTGACTGTCCCTGCTGTCATAATAGTTCCCTAGGTAGAGGGGTGACTCCTGGTGCGTCCTACTCCTCTAGCTTCCCAGACACCACCTTAGCACATTATGTACAGTTTTACCTAACGAGGAAATGTTCACCCTTCAATGCTCTCAACTGCAGGCAGAATAGCCCTAGATTTGGCTAATGTGAACATGGACAAGCTCTGGAAGATAGCGGAACATCGGGATACATTTTCAGCTGTCTGGACAAGCATACTGCCTTGTTTGAAGGTACTCCTTATAGAACTAAAATTCTGCTGCTTTTGGGCTTCCTTTCTCAGGAGTGAGACTCCCTTCCATCTGTCTTTTCCTCTGCAATGGGGTATTTGTATAGCAAATAGAGTACAACCTTCACCTGGTGTTTCTGTGGTTGTTAATTGTCATCGTGACTGGATTTAAAATGACGTAAGAGAGAGCTACACTTCTAGGCACAGCTTTGAAAAATCATTTATTCATTCTACATCCTACATCAGTGAGAAATGTTTCTAGGAGAATTAGCTGTGGGAAAAAATCTGCCTTTAGTCTGGGTGTTGTCATTGTGTGATCTGGGGAACTGCGTTGTGGATAGGCCAGGGATGGGCGTTGGGGAAGAGGCAGCTGAATGCGGCTTCCTGGCCTGCCCTGGTGTGACTGCCATGGTCTGCTCTGCCCTCCCACGTCATGGACAGCGTTGAAACTGTGAACTAAACAGCTTCCCCCTCCCCTTAAGTTGTCTTTTTTTGGTCACAGTGATGTGAAAAGCAACGGTTTGGGAGTGTTCTCTTGTAGAGTGCACTCAGAATGAATAGGGATAATTATGTTAGTTCCCAGAGTCCTGGCAACAGGAGCAGTTGCTCGAATCTAGTGTCTCTAAGTGGACTGTAGAGCTCAGCCTCGTTTCTGCCTAAGCGTTTCTGCTTTGTCTCTAGAAGGCAGTAGTTCCGTGGTTCTTCATTGCATCTTAGTACATCCATATCCTATACATTAATGCACTAGATGGGACATTTTCACTACAAGGAGCTTCTTTTCAACTGAACAAATACATATGTCAGTACATATGAGCTTCCTTCCTTTTTTCCTCCTTCCGCCCTCCCTCCCTCCCTCCTTCCTTCTTCCTTTCTTGACTCACTTTGTAGACAAGGCTGGCCTCGAATTTACAGATATCCCAGCCTCCATTAGCACTGGGATTAAGACACGTACCACCATGCCCAGCTGAGAACTTTCACAAACACATTTGTAACGAATATTAAAGTAGTTATTTTCAAACCTTGCTACTCCAGAGGATCATCTAATGAACTTTTCTGAAACCTTGATTTCTATACTGCAACCAGAGACTGCTTTTCTAAGTCTACTTTTTCAAAAGTTACCAGGTAATTTTCGGTATGAAGCCAGGATGTATAACCACAGTTCTCTGACTAGTAAGAAAATTTAGTGGTTGACATTGAATACTTGGGGCTAGAAATGCTGCTCAGTGGTACAGCAGCATATGCAGAGCCCTGGATTTCTAACTGCAATAGAGCCAGGAAGAAAGCTGGCAGGGAGGGAAGTAGATGCCTTTGCTTTCTGTTTTGGAAGACTGTCTTAAACCTAGAACTGGCTTTGACATAAGACAGAGTAGGTCTTAATTCCATCATAGCCATTTACTGGCTTTTATCTTTAGACAAACGACCTAATCTTTAAGCGCTTCTGATCCCTGGCCTGTGAAAGGGAGGTGTTAGGGTTATTATGAACATTTACACAGGCAGCACTGGCACAATGCTTGTCCTGTAGCACACAATGATGGCTGCTTATTTGGTGCACAAGAGGGTCACTAGATTCGTCCAGGGCAGAAGTCTACCGCAGGCACACCTTCTCCGTCAGGTTCTGGTGAAAACGGGAGGTTTCCCGGTGCGGACCAGCTCGGCCAAACCGGGTTTGGCCAAGCGCAGGCCCTGCGGTGTGGTGGCCGCAGCACAGTCCACCAGGGGGCGCCCGGGCAACCTGCGCTCTGAGCCAATCGCACGGCGCCCACGCGCGTGCTCGCTAGGACGCGGAACCTCCGCCTAAGCCGCCGCGGCCTTCCGCGAGGGCTCCCGAACTAGACTTCTGTTTTCCTGCTGCCTCATCCCTGCCTCACCCAGCCGCAGCCCCGGCGTCTGCGCCGCGGCGGCCCGCGCTGCTTGGGCCGCGGACGCTCCGGCGCGATGCTGCGCTGGCTGATCGGTGGAGGCCGCGAGCCGCAGGGCCTGGCCGAGGTAATCCGCGCGGGCCCGGCGGGAGGGGCGGGGCCGGGCGAGTGAGGGGCGGGGCCTGGGGAAAGGGCGGGGGGCGGGGCCTGATTGCCTGCGGCGTCCGGGCTGGCTAGGGGCGGACCGGGGTGGGGGGGAAGGGCGAGGGGGGCGGGGCCGGGCTGGCTGCGGGGCGGGGCCTAGGGGGGGAAGGGCGGGAGGGGCGTGACAGGGCGGACTGAGGGACGGGGCTATGGGGCGGGGCGGGGCCTGTAGCTGGCGGCCACCGCCTAGAGCCCGCAGGCTTCTGCGGAAATTTAGGGCCGCCCAGGGCCACCTTGCCTCTGTTTAGAAAGTGTGGCTTAACTGCAAAAGGGCGGGGGCGACTGCCACTCTTGATTTGTTCGACTGCCATTTGCTTAGGGAATGTGAACTTAACCAAGTTAGAAAATGATTTCTGTTTATGTAGTTCGTGTATTGTCTCTGTCATGTTTACTTATACTTGAAAAAGCAAAACAGTTTTGCCGCCTTAAAAATGTTAACATCTGAAATTTGCTTCCCGTGCCACACGAAACGTTTTTCTTCCTCATAGCAAGCATTGAACAGTTACGATTATTGTGAACAACTCATTTTTAACTCCTTCATAGTTTTGTCGTTGACAATATGATTTAAAAAAATCACGTATTTCATGTAATTTATAAGTCCCTCAGGTTATGCAAGAACTGTGGATTATTGACCGACCAACCACATAACATATATATTCGAATTAATCTGCTTAATGGTTAGAGTATTTTTATTAAGCAGTTCTGTCGTTTGTGGCTAACTCTCACTTGTGGGGAAGCAATTTCCATAACTGAGCGACTGCTAAAAGGGAGACAGGATAAGTGCAAAATCATCAGCATGGGTGGATTTTTCCAGAAAGCACTGAGGCATGTAAAAGTTCTTCAGTTGTGTAGCTACCTTGAATATGTAAAAACCCGTGATTTTCCCAATGATGAGAGAACATTACATTCAGCCTGCCAGTCTAAGTGATTCTCAATCTTGGGGTAATCTTGTCCCCAGAGGATATGAAGTATCTTCTGTTGGCCATGCTTAGGTGTGATGGGGGAGTGTGTGGAGAGAGGGGTGCTGGTCAGTGAGTATTCTAACACCCAGGAAAGACCTCAGTAACAAAGGCTTCCCTAGTCCACAATGTCATCTGTGTCAAATTTAAGAAACCATGGTAAAGAACAAAGCTTTTAATAGCAACATTGTACTGGGTTTGACCCCAGAATTGGGCTCAGTAAGCCTGACCTTGTAGAGTTAGTCCCATGGTGTGTGTCCTCAGCATGGATCTTCCAGGTGATACTCTGCGTGTTGGAAATATCTTCATCAATATTGTTGTCCAGAGTTGAACTCACCAGTCTCAATGATTTCATTACTGTCTCCGTTAAAGCAGATATCTGAATCCTTGCAGTGGGCTGCTGTAGTCCAGATTTATTAATTTCATCTGCAGCTTTGTTTCTAATGAAGTGCACATGTGTCTGTGTTTATGTGTGGGACTACACGTGTGTTTGCATGTTAGTGTGTGTGTTTGCGTATGTGTTTGTATGTCTGTATGTGTGTTTGCATGAATATATGTGATAGTGCATGCACGTGTGTGTATACATGTTTTCATGTTTGTATGTGTATATGTTTGTGTGTATACCCTGTGAGTGCATGTGTGAGTGTGTATGTGTGCAGCTATGTGAGTGCATGCATGTACATGTCTGTGTCTGAGAGAGAGAGAAACAGAGACAGCTTGTAGGGGTCAGTTCTTTCCTTCTATCTTGAGGGACTGGTGCTAGATCTGAGGTCGTCAGGCTTAGTGACAAGTGCCTTTACCTGCTGAGCTACTACCTTCTTGGTCACCAACAAATTTTGATTGAGAAAAATTCCTAAGAGGACTGAGTTAGACTGGCCCAGTGTTTTAAAGTCAGGTTCATCAGGACTCAGCAAACTAAAGTTTACTGTTTACAAATTTATTGTTGCTTGAATATACTAAGGTTTTTGGTTAGAGAAATACTTCCATGTAGAACTGGCAAATTATCTACCTCATAGTGTAGGAACTACGTATATTAACATTAGAACATAGTATCTTGTAGTTTTTAAAGTCTTTTGTTCTTCCACGTACATTTGTAACCGTACAGTTATCTTTCTGATTCTGCTCTGTTTTCTCATTACAAGAAAGCTGCTTTGCAGACAATAGGAGAGGACCAGAGTCAGAACCCCTACACTGAGCTGCTGGTACTGAGAGCCCATGATGATATTGTCCGGTTTCTGGTGCAGCTGGATGACTACAGGTAAAAGATTTCCTTTCTCTAGTGGCCACTGTTTAGAAAATGAAGAGAACCTTGTATGTTAAAAATAACTTCAAACTTAATTCATCCTTTGTAAAAAATTTCAAAATTCTGAAACACAACCAGCTGAAAGTTGTAACATTTACTACAAAGTTGAGATGGACTTTGAACCCTGATGGTAATATTTTAAACCCTTTTAATCCCAGTGTCACCTTGTCATGTCTGGTGGCAATTACATTTGTTTGCTCTTTTCTTTGATGTTTTGGAAAAAAGTGACATGAGTTTTTAGAAATATTCTTACTAGTTTAGAAGAAGCAAATAACTTTCAGAATTTGAGTTGTAGATGTCAGGTCTGAGAAATAAATATGTCTGGTGTTTAATACTAGGTATCTGCTCGAATAATCTTAATCTGAATCTTTGTCATTGATGAACCTATCTAAAACTATACGTTATTCTCCAGTTCCTGTATCACACATGCTGTGTCTGTCATGTAGAGAGAAAGGTGCTCAGGCCCGAGGGCCCAGTACTTAGCTTATCTCTGAGCCTGGCTAGCAGCAGCTGCTTCACTGATGGTGTAACTTCTTAATCTGATCTCAAAGTACCACAAGAGTGAGGACTCTGTTCTTAGGAATTACTATTTTGTTGTGCATTCTTCTTCGTACTACATAACATGTAGGCTGTGTTGTTACATGAGTGAATGACCCCTGCTGTAATTATTTTTAACTCTCCTGCTCCTGAAGTCTGTTGGGTCTTTCTTGGCCTTTTAAAATTTTCATTGTGTATAGTTTATTTCTGATCCAAATGGAGGTAGGCCACATTTCAGAGAAAGGCAGAGTCCTCCACAGCATTCTCCTCAGCTCAAACACCAGCCATCATCTGTGCTTTCAAATCACCTGTGCTTCTGGCCAGCTAGCTGCAAGTCCCAGCTGCTCCCTTGGGTTTGAAAATTCCCTGGAAGGACTCAGCAAAGCATTATACTAATGGTTACACTTTTATTACAACCCAGACATCAAGATCTGCTGCATAGATTTGGATAGAGGGAGGTCAAGAGTCCCAAATGCATGACTTCCATGTCCTCAGGACTTTTTGAGACGTTGTGTGTACTGCCACAGTGGGAGCCCCCTGGAACTTTGGGCTTGCAGCTTTTAAGTGAGTTGTCATTGTGTAGGCATGTCTGTGTGATGGGTCTTAATCACAAGACTTCTGTCCTTCCCTTGCAAGTTGGCAGGTAGGTCTGATATTGTCTAGTATCATGAAGACAAAGTCTTCCCATGGTTCACCTCTTCAGCACAGCCCAACCCCTCTTCACATCATTTAAGAGCCTACATTGAGTCACCCATCAACATGAACATTGAAGACACTTATATCACTCAGGAAATTTCAGGGGCTCAGAGGCACACTTTTGGGAACTAAGGGCCAAGACCACAAAATAGTTAGACACTGTGTCTTGGCCATTGCCCCTTCCACAAGTTCCCGGCCAGACTGCCTTGTTCTCTTTTTTTTCCCCCCTGGTTTTTATTTTTATTTTTAATTTTTTATTTAACTTTTATTAATTACACTTTATTCATTTTGTATCCCCCCATAAGCTCCTCCCTCCTCCCGTCCCGGTCCCACCCTCTCCCCCCTTTCTGCATGCATGCCCCTCCCCAAGTCCACTGATTGGGGAGGTCCTCCTATCCTTTCTGATCTTCGTCTATCAGTTCTCATCAGAAGTGGCTGCACTGTCAGGGTTCTAGGTTATCTCCATGAATAGTCCTTGGTTGGAGTATGAGTCTCTGGGAAGTTCCCTGTGTTCAAATTTTCTTGTTCTGTTGCTCTCCTGGTAGAGTTCCCAGGACCAGATGGCTTCAGCGCAGAATTCTACCAGACCTTCAAAGAATAGCTAACTCCAATTCTCTTCAAACTGTTCCACAAAATAGAAACAGAAGGAACATTACCAAACTCATTCTATGAAGCCACAGTCACCTTGGTACCTAAACCTCACAAAGACTCAACTAAAAAAGAGAATTTCAGGCCAATCTTCCTTATGAACATTGATGCAAAAATACTTAACAAAATACTTGCAAACCGAATACAAGAACACATCAAAGATATTATCCACTATGACCAAGTAGGCTTCATCCCAGGTATGCAGGGGTGGTTCAATATACGGAAATCCATCAATGTGATCCACCATATTAACAAACTGAAAGAAAAAAAACCACATGATAATCTCCCTAGATGCTGAAAAAGCCTTTGACAAAATCCAACATCCATTCATGTTCAAAGTATTGGAGAGATCAGGGATACAAGGCACATATCTAAACATAGTAAAGGCGATATACAGCAAGCCTATAGCCAACATCAAACTGAATGGAGAGAAACTTAAAGCAATCCCACTGAAATTAGGGACAAGACAAGGCTGCCCACTCTCCCCATATCTCTTCAACATAGTGCTGGAAGTCCTTGCTAGAGCAATAAGACAGTTGAAGGAGATCAAGGGGATACAGATTGGAAAGGAAGAAGTCAAATTATCACTATTTGCATTGTTCTCTTATTGTGCTGGGAGACAACCAATCACAGCATGTAAGCAAGCATAACCTGTAACTTCCAGGCCTTTGCTCGATATTTCTCTTCACTAAAGCCTTAGACGTTTAATGTTTATCTATTTCAATGCTAGCTCAGTGTGGGAACTAGCATTTCTGTAGAGGTGGGACTTTTGGGTAGCTGAGAGTTTCATGTGTCACATTTAATCTTAGTAAGTTGCTGGGTTAAAAACATTCAGATAATAGCTTATTTCTACTTTTATTTATTCTAAAATCATTTTGTTTGCAATAGTAAGTAATAAATATAAAGAATACTCTTGGGATCTAGACTTTAAACTTTATACAGACTGTTCGGATTCCATGTCCATGCTGTCTGTCCTTTATGATATGTCCTCAGGATTATTATTACATAGGTAGAAGAATTTGAGAACAGGGCTGAGTTGTAGCGTAGCCAGGCAGTAAGTATTGACAGTCCATTTCTCTACAGTGACTCTCATGACTACCTCAGCTGGCAATGACAGGAACAGTGTAGCTGAGGGTGTGGTTGCTCACGTGTCACCTCACACTTCATGGTGTGAAGCAGAGCAACCAGCACACCCTCGGTTGTAGCTTTTTATCCCAGTTGGATGGCAGTTTTGACTTGACTCACTTGGCTGAGCCTTTTCCTTTGGGATTTGAATCAGGCTCGTGTGTGTGTGTGTGTGTGTGTGTGTGTGTGTGTGTGTGTGTTCAGCCAGTGGACTGGCTACGGTGGACCAGAGGCAGGATGGCAGCCTTCTCCCTCCACGTGGTGTGAAGCTGTGATGCTGTGGGACAGATCCCAGAGAAGACACTTGCATGTGCCGCGCCTGCTTGTGCCACGTTTGCCGCTGTTCCACTGACCGAATGAAGTAAGAGCTGACAGAGGCCGACTAGGATGACTGGGTTCTACCCCTCCATGTGCGGAAAGCAGGGTCCTGGTGTACTTGGTGGCTGTAGGCCTAGGGGGTGATTGATGGCCGTGTTTGCCTCGTGCCTGCAATGGACAGGAGGTCTGTCTTTTGCCTTTAGTGGTGCTAGACCTTCACAAATCACTTTAAATTCTTTCTAATCAAGTCAGAATTGTATCAAGGTTAACATATAGTTACACATAAAAGCTCATTTGCAGACATTCTTTAAAATTTTAAATTCTGTAACAAAAAGTCATTATCAAGAATAAAAATTTAACTAATATATATGAAAATCTGCTAGTCTTAATATTAGGAAGATAATTCTGTCACAGTGATTTACTGTTAAAGTTTGTTCTGCTCCCCTGGAGGAACTGGATTGAACTCAGGGTTTCAGGCATTCCAGACAAGTGTATCAGCTGAGCCCAGTCCTCAAAGTGCTTTTTAAAATAATTAATAAATACTGTTTGTGCATGTTGGTGGGATGTTTTCATTTTTAATCGTTCAGTTTAGAATTATCTGTGTTGTGTTAGCACATTATTAATTAATTGTTAAATTCCAGAAAAACACCTACTCAGTTTTTAAGCAAATTTTGTATGTTTTACCGTTTATTTATTTATTTTTACTTTTTGTGGGCATTACATTCTAGCTGTTCAGCTATTGTAATCCAGGTTTCACGCTTCAAGTCTTTAGATAATATCATCTGATTGAAAATTTTGCAGAAGGATTTTCTTGTTTTCTTGGCGGCTCAGCTAAAATCAGTGAGTGGAAAATTTTCTCGATTGGTTTTTGAAGATACAAAATAAATCCTGTATATAGCCTAACTGACAGCTGCCTTTTCTTCTCCTCTTTGGTACTTTTTGAACATGGAGTGAGGGTCCTATTGATTGGGAGATCACTGAAGAGGGCTAGGCCTCAGCAAGAGTCTTCCAGAACATGGCCTGTGCTGCGGCTGCACGCACTGCTCCAGCTCCTGCACATTAAGCCACGCCGAGCTCACAGCGCGTTTGCAGGCCAGCTGGGCCTGCTGCTCGTTTGGCCATTCCTCCCCTCCAGGAAACAGACAAGGTTAAATAGGACGGTGATCACGACTGGAAAAGAGTCAGATGACCCATGAAGCGCTGGACTGCAGAAACGGCGTTTCTAGGGGGCTGGGGAAGCTGAAGTTTTAAGACAGTATTGTTGGACAGCCCCTGAGAACAAAAAGCATGCTCTGCCTTTAAGAAGGTATTTTTAAGCTATGAATGTTTCTTCTCATTTACTACATTCAGAGTGTAGGGATCTGCAATCACAGTGGCTTCAGAATGCTGAGGAAAAGTGGCATGCGCCTGTGATTCTTCCTAGCTGTAGAAAGGCTGCAGCAGGATCACAAGTTTTGAAGCCGGCCTGGACTACATACCTCTAAGAAAATATTGTACTGAAAATCAGACAGTGCAGTAAGATTAAAGAGCAGACTGTCCTAATTCTACGATTCCCGCAGAAACTATGTAATAGTGCTAAGTGTATGCATTGTTAGTGAGAATGAAGAACCAGTAGGATCGGAGTGGGGGCGTGTGGCCGTCTGGATGCTGAGGAGACCTGGTTCCTGCCAGCCCCGTGGGGAGTTCGGGAGGAAGGATTGCCCATTGGGTACATGCTCTAGACAGAAGCAGCCTGGGTTTGTGTCACTTCCCTTGATGGTCTTCTGCTGAGAACCATCCATGCAGAGCAGGCCCGTAATCCTAACATCTTGCTTAGTACCCGGAGCCTTGGAGCCAGTCCGATTTGAAGTCCACAGCTGGAGGCGGCGAGACAACACGTTCTTCACAGCTGGGTAGCTAGTCCCCTCTGGAAGTCTGGAAAGTCCTAATATACTTCCATTATTGTATGCTAGACAATTTAATTTTTAAATGTCACGAACACATTTATGTAGCTTTTGGGCAGCCTTTTAAGAAACGATAGCTGGAAAATACTATAAGCAGAACCCATTTTATCACAAGTTTCAGTAGCCAGTTATTAACAGACTTTGCAGCAAGGTTTTAAAGCTTATGTCTTCCAGTCTAGAATTCTGACTTACTGTAATAGATTTTGCTAAAGCCCATTTAATGCCAACAGAACAAAACCAGCTGTGTTCTGGCACAGGATTCTCAGTGACTTGTGGTAAATTTGCTTTTGTTGTTTTGGGATGTACTTTGAGCTGAGTGACTCAAAGCATGCAGATACCATTTGACACATGTCTCGCCACTCTCTCCTGTTTTCCGGTTGTACATTGTCTTCTGACTGTAGCTACATTTTGCTCAGTTAGCTAAATGTAAGGTTTGAGGGGGTGACAGGAGTGTCAAGGCTGCAGCAGCTCAATGCAGTAGCATCATTACATTTGGGGAAACACAGAATTGGTATAATTGCATTTCAACTTTAAATTCTACCTTTTAACAATAAAGTTGTATAATCTCTAAGTAAAACCATTCTTTCTCAGCTAAAAAAAAAAAAAAACCCTTACTTATTTAAAAATATTGCCTTCATATTTTAAACTAGAGCTCAAACCCACCTGACAGTTTGAGTGTGGATAAGGAAATAACTGTAGTGAGTGGCAGCATTGCACACATGTATAAATTCACGTGTTCCAATGATCTCAAAGGGTGCTCACTGCTCACCATTGGAGACACTAAGGAACTAACATAATTTTGAAAATGATAAAGGAGCAAAATCATGACCTATATTACTTTTTTTTTTTTTTCAATGCAGTTTATTCAGGAACCTTGAACAATCATCTGACCCTGGGGAAAGCCAGCCCACAGCTTAAATAGCCTCTGGGTAGCCAACCCAGGCGTGCCACGTGGGCAATGCAGATAGGTCCACATACATGGAAGCAAGCCAGATCCTCAGCCTTAGCCAAATGTGGAATTGTTTGTGACAGAGAGCACTCACCATCGGGAAGGTGGAAGGCGGAAACCAGCTCCATCTTTAAGGCACAGCATTCCGCAGCTCTCTACAGTTCCCCCTTTTTGTTTAGACGCATCAGGCAAGAGTAGAGGTCTGATCTCTGATATTGTCACAGTAAATTCTACCAGAGTGGACGCAGGACTAGCCACAGGATTATCAACATGGATTGCTGCAGCCATGAATCATCTGAAGGAATGGGCGGGCATGGGAGCGTTAGCAGGCCTTCTGGTGTTGGTCTCCTGGGTTTGCCTGTGGTATATATGCAAGATTAGAGTCTCACAACAGTGTGATGCAGCCATGATCATTCAGGCCTTTACAGCCATTGAAGCAGGACATTCTCCCCAAGCATGGTTGGATACCATAAAAAGCTAAAATGATACGCTCAGGATGCGAGGCTAAGCACTGCACTCAGGGTCAGCTGCTTTCGACCCAGAGAAGAGCATGTCTGATTGCATGCGGGTTGATGCCCCAGGTCCCGCCTCTGAGAAAAAGGTATCGGACAGGTCTGATGCTCTTTGGGTGGATGACACCTAAATGAACATCGGTACAAAGTCCTATATTACTTTTTAAACTATCTTAGGATCAACATCAACAGTAATTTGGGAAGAAAAAAAAAAAAGTCTTTCTGATAGGAGAATTCAAGCTAGAAAGCATAGTAAAATTGGAATATCACGATTGTATAGCCTCAGGTGTGTAAGAAAGCTAGTCCTGTACCCGCCAAAGGTTAAACTGATAAAGAGTAACAAGAGAAACAGACATGGAATGCGTGTATTGTACCCACACAAAGCGTTCTCAGTGATGAAGAAACAACGCAGAGACTGGCACCTGTGCCAGTAGAGCATCACGGGAGTGTGGTGGCGGGTGTAGGAGGACCTCAGCTTGGTTTTTACTTTATGGAGATGGCTGACATGTATGTCTGCGCATTGCTTGCATGCTGGGCACCACAGAGGCCAGAAGAGGGTATCAGATCCCCTGGACTGAATTATGGCGATTGTGAGCCATCTGTGGGTGCTGGGAATTGAACCTTGGTCTTCTGCAAGAGCAGCCGGTGTTGTTAATGCACAGCCTTATCTCCAGCACCCCTAAGGTAGCATCACAATGAGAGCACAGCAAGTTCCTCGTGATGAGTCACTCAACGGAGCTTAAAACGGGGCTTCCATAGCATCCTCAGAAGAGAATAGTCTGAGCAGTGGCAAAGCAGAGGCACAGCACTCTCAATTTCTTGTGGCGAATCCTGAGAAGAGGGAGACGTTGGGGAAATGGATGGTTGGGTGGAGCCAGTGAATAAGGTCTGCATGTGTGGGCTTTTTCAGTGCCGGCTCATCTCCAGTCATAAGCTTAACCCTCCTCCCTCAGGGACGATCTGTGCTGTTTCCAGAGGGATGGGGTTGGGTAGAATCTTGTTCTTACCTTTTTTTCCTTGCTATAAATAATTACGTTAGGTATACTTGGGAATTATGTACTATGAGACTCCTCAAATGAAATAATTTCATGATTATTGATGGTTTTATATGAGATACAAAAGGACTTCTTGTATATGAGAACATATGTAGCTTTCCATTATGTTTCATGGTGGAGTATACAGTTCGTCTCTGAAGGAACCTTACTAAGAAGTCCAACTGAAACCAAATGACATCTCCAGATTTAGGTATGTCAGCCTACTGAAAATAGGCACATGTTAAATGATAACACGAATATGGCCAGCAAAGTGTGGACTCTTAAGAACACTGCACGACTGAAGACTCTTTTTGGTACAAATTGCAAGGAAAAACATATGAGGAGCAAATACACAAAATAAAAGAAACTTTAGAAGTCTGTATAACAACTGTAATCCATTGACCTTATCTGAGTCCTGCTTCTAACAATAAACTTAAAAACATTAGGGACAGCAAGCGGACTGTGTGTGTGAAAGACTTGTGAAAGGAGATGTTCCTTAGATGTAGAAGCACCTTTAGGGGTATCAGACTGACATGTTATGGCGGGGGTGCTGCTCCTGTGGATTTCCTTGGCAGGGGTGGAAGGGTTAAAACAAATTGTTCCCTGCTTCGGAGAGCTGTCGCACAGAGCGGAAGCTGGCTTCCAGTGTTTCTAAAATCCAGTGTGTTCAGCTGCACCAATGGCCATGTCTCATGTTCTTGCTCATTCTACAATGAACTGTCAGATTGGCTTCAAGGACAAAGAGAAAAAAATCAGATATCCAACATTTAAGTAGCCAGTGAAATTGCAATTAATTGAGAGATTTCTAATTCTGATTCTGTAGTCCCAGCAGGGAATGAGGCAGGAATTCTACATCTTAATATTGCATTCAGAGCAAAATGTCAAATTTTCAAGTATTTATAAAGAGCATCTGTGGGATAAGAATCCCGAATAACATGCTCAACGACTCTCTCACCAGTTCTGCCTAGACTCAGTGCTCAGAAGGAAAACTACCGTTTCGTGGAGAAGGTAGTTAAGGTGCTGCTGTGGGAACTCTGTGGAGCAACAGGGTGAATGCAGATCAGCTTCCCTAAGTGTTTGTGATGAAACAGGCTATTTCCTAAGTCAAGCATCTAAAGTGTGACTTAAAAACTCAAATCAAAGTACTTCCACAGAAAGCAGACACTTCCTCGGTTTGCTTAGAAACATGTGTCCCAGAGCCTCCCTCCACTGCCCTGCTCTCTGACAGGAGGCTTGCTGGTGCTGAGAATGAGGCTGCAGCACAAAACTGACAGTGGAGAAGAGTCTTCCTGTGTTGTATCGGCACACCTGTTTTCCTTCAGCTTTCTCTCACCGCCTTGCTTGGCTTTGTTGCAGGAGGTCTCTGGGGTGACAAGCGTGCTGACCCCCCATTACCCCATGTGAAGCGTCCTCTGCTGAAGCAGCGGCAGCAGCCCTCTGTCCTGCAGTGTCCTGATGAAAGGACACACGAGCTGGGATTTGTTTCAGATCACACTGCGAGGAGGGTTTTGGCGGGTACAGATGACAGTATTGCCATTGATAATTACTGGAAAGGCGATGCATACATGAGAATTTTTAGTATACTGTCTTCTTCACTTTTGTATACATTTAAGTTTGCCATAATGGAAAGTATAAGAGCTATATTTGATATAGAAGAAAAAAAATGCCAACATAAAGGTATTTTGTTTCCAAATCATGAATGTTTTCCTAGATATGTGTGTTGTATATATATGTTTGTGTATGTGCGTAAGTGGTGTGTGTGTTCACCTATGGATGTGGAGGCCAGAGGTCAATCCAGGTGACCTCTTCACTCTCTGCCTTAGTTTTTAAGATAGGTTTCTCGTTGAATGCGGAAGTCACCATTTTGGCTTGACTGGTCACCAGGTTCCAGGATCCTCTTCTGTGGAGTTAGAGACCTGTGCTGCCGGGCCTGACTTCTTATTGGGTGCCCAGCCTCTCAGCTAAGGCGTTGAGGCACACATGGGAGGTACTCTGTGAACGAAACCATTGGACTTTCAAACAGTCCTGGGTGGGAGCTGTAAATACTCCACATTAAAAATGTCTGCCTTTGAGAGCAGGGCTGGTTGGAGCAAGTACAGGAATCACATTAAGAGGCACATTACACTCGCTTTACTGAAGTAGTACCGGAGAAGAATTGCAGCTGAGGAAAAGCCGGGCTGAGGGACATGGCTTATTGGCAAACACAGCAGCGTTGCTCGTGCTTCACCCTGACTCAGGAACACTGCCCCCAGACCACTGAGACGGCTGACAGCAGAGCCTTTCTCTCTCAGGGAGGCTTGCTGCAAAAACAGTGTTCTCTCTATTCACAGACAAGTGCACAGAGAAACCCAGAAGAGGCTGAACTGAGCGTCTTGGAGGAGAAGCGGAGGAGAGGGAACAGGCCTGTTTGTCTGGGGGTGGAGATTCCTCCATAGGACGTGAGATCAGGAGAAGGTGGCTCTACGACGCACTTCCACCTTCGTTGGGCTTTTTGTAAAGTTATTTTTTGTTGTGATTTTTTTTTTAGCTTTATCTGTTACCTAGGCGTTGCAGAAGCATCCATTCAACCTGCTTTTATTTATTTGCCATGCTTTAGAAAGCCCGTGTGATCTGGGTAGCAGGGCAGCCACCAGCTGGTTTTGCCACAGTTGTGGTAGCTTGGCTTTTCTGTCTTCTTAGAGTTATGCAGATGCTAAAAACGGAAAGCTTTGCATTTACACTTAGGGATTCCATTTCCTCCTATGTCCTTTGATTTATAGGACTTAATTGAAATTGCTTCACTTGAATAGCAAGTATTAAATGAACACTTAGGTAGTGGATACAGAAATTATTTGTGAAACCTCCTTATTTTTTATCAATCTTTGTAGAGCTCTGCCGTGCCTTCAGCATACATAGATAATAACAATAAGCATATGTTTTCTGAGATGTTCAAAGTGATGGCGTTAGAGGGAGTGGTGGCTTCCTACCTTGACACTGTAGACTTCCCTCAGTCTAGATCCCGTGGCATGGTTTGTAGTGCTGCACCAGGAGCTCTTGAAGGCCTGGAGCCCTTGCCTATTGACTCCTGGTGTCAGGACAAGGGGTATATCCACAGACCACACAGGCCTACTCCCTAGTAACACATTTGCTGTTTGTAAGCAGCATCAGAGAGGGTGAAGCATTCTCCGTCAGCTGCAGCTCCTTATTAAACAGCCTCCCTGTTAAACTTGTTTTTCCATGCATAGAAGTTATTAGTAGCCATTTCATTATCATCTCAAAGACTTATTTAAAACTGTTTTAGTGGTTCTCTGTACTGAACTTGGGCCTTCTAAACTCTAAGCAAGCACTCTACACAGCCTCACTCTGTAGCTCGGGCTAGCCTTGAGTTCAGATTGACTTTAAACGTGTCACCCTTTTGCCTCTCCATCTGGAATACAGATTGTAAGCATGTGCCACCACGCTTGACTCAATAATGCTTTTAAGTACTTGGTTTAAGGGCAGAGAAGGCATGCTGAGGGTGCAAAAACTAGTCCTCTCAAGGGAGAGCTCACCAATTGCTCATCCAAACCAAGTGTTCACCCTGGAAACACACCTACAAGTACCATTATCCAGACTGAGCAAGTTGTACTTATGTATTTAGGAACATATGTTAAAACATATATATACATATGTGTGTGAGTGTGTGTGTGTGTGTGTGTGTGTATACATGTGCATATAAAACAGTAATTAGCAAAAAAGAGACAATGAATATGAAAGAGAGCAAGGAGCCATATAGAGGGAGGAAAGCGAAGTGGAAAATGATATAATCTCAAAAAAATTAAAAAACAATAAAAAATGTAAAGCCATAACAAACAAATTAGGTTTCAAATTAATAAATCCTCACAGGTATCTATAAGAACTTTATGTCTGAGCCATAAAAGGAACTATTTTTGTGTGGTGGGAATCTAGTTTTAATTAAAAAGATATTTTTATTGTGGTCATAGAGTGACACATTAGTAATGTAAAATGAAAAGATATGGTTACATTAATACCATTAATTATTACAATTCATGGAGCTTGGAAGCACTTAAATGTTTGCTTATTTAGTCATTTAACAAGCATATCTTTTTTACACCTTCAAAATGTTTATTTTGAAATTAAAGTATGACTTCATGTATATGCTCCTGTGTGTAAAGAAGTCACTAACTTTATCTTTACAATGACAAAGATGCCTGAAAAGAAAGTAATGCTTAAAGCCATCAGCATGAAAAGGATAGGTGTGATGACCTCCTGGAAATCAAAATAAAGTTAAGGCTTAGAAACTCCAGGGATCTGCATGTTTAGGGGAATCTCCACAGTTTCAGGGGTTTGATAATCTATCAAATGCACCAAAATTCTAGAAGAACTGGCTCTCCTCATCGTAGCTAAGGAATTAAAATCAGTCAGTAGAGGTGAGGCTTCAAGGAATTCAACCGGGAACGCTGCAGCTGCAGACCTTGAAGCCGGACTTGTGGAGTGGAGTTGTCATACATTGTGGATGAAAAGCACGTGAAAACCATAAAGGCCTTCAGAATAGGACCCCCAAAAGCCTGGGTTGAGTAATAAAATTAGAGAACTTTGCACTTTCCCACAGCTGTCCTCCATAACAGTAAAGGCCAGTAGAACAGTGTCTTGAGAGCAGAAAGATAACACTTGAACTCTAGAACGCAGAGAAAAACACCACTAGGACACCACTAGGACATTGCATTCTCAATTAGATAAAAACCTTTAAAAGCGTTTTAAATTTTTAAATATCTTGGGACATTTTCTAGCTATCATTTTGATACTGACTTCTAGTTTAAATTCACTGTGTTCTGGCAGCATATGTTGTATAATTCCTATTTGTTTTAACTTAAAATTTCACCTATAATTTGTAATATAGTCTTTTTTGGGGAATATTTCTCAAAAACTTGAGAGGACAATGTATCTTGCTGTTATTACAGTATATATTCTATGTTCTGTCCAAGTTGTGTATATACATTAATGAATTGCTGCATGCTGGATCTATTAGTTACTAGAGAAAAGATGTAAAGCATCTCTAGCACTGAAGACCTACCAAGATCTGTCAGAGTAGAAAGTTTAGCATGATAAAGATTAATAGATACTGGGCTGGAGAGGTGGCTCAGTGGTTAAGAGCACCAACTGCTCTTCCAGAGGACCCAGGTTCAATTTACAGCACCCACATGGTGGCTTGCAACTGTCTGTAACTATAGTTCCAGGGGATCTGACACCTTCATACAGACATGAATGCAGATAAAACAAATGCACATAAAATAAAATTAAAAAAAAACTTTATATAAAAAAGATTAATAGATATGGTACTTATCTTAGTTACAGTTTTATTACTGTGAGAAGACACCATAATCAAGGCAACTTGCGGAAGAAAGAGTGCATTGAGGGAATACAGTTAGAGGGTTAGGGTTCGTAGTCATCATGGTAGGACACTGCAGCAGGCAGACATTGAGCTGGAACAGTAGCTGAGAACTCACACCTTGATCCACCAGCTTGAGGCAGAGAGACTGGCTGGCGTGGACTTCGGAGACCGCTAAGCCTGCCACCCGTGGCACACCTACTCCAACAAGGCCATGCCTTGTAATTCTTCCAAACAGTTCCACCAGCTGGGAAGCAAGCGTTCAGGCGTACGAACCTGTGGGGCATTCTCATTCAAACCACCACAGCACTAACTTCTACTGATTCCAAGTAGCACAAGTTTCTTCATTTTAACATCTGGAATTTGGACACATCACAAAATTGATGCCCTTCAGGTATAACTGGTAACATTTCCCCCCTTAGTGCTACATAAAATAACGTGTTTATAACAGTTTATGATGATTTGTGAAATACTGTACATTTGTGAAATACTGTACATTTCTGAATGCTTGTTGTATATTATCTCCATAAACTTATTATTGGTGTTTTGTAGAGAAGCGGTTTTCTCAATGCCTTATACTGAGGCTTAAGTCTTTGGGTTCTCTTAACATAAATTGTACCATAAAGTGTTGTGGTAGCAGTCACCTTTCTTTTATTGACTAGCATAAGCTGTACTGATGTGTTCCTCACTACCTGATTAATGGCTCATTACTTCCTTGCAGAAACTGCAGTGTGTCTTAGTATTAGAAATTCTTGAGTTGAATTTCCACTTCTAGATTGGAGATAAAGTATGTGCTTGACCAACTAGAATTTGGTTTTAGATAAGCTGCTGTAATGCAACTAATTTTTAGTGATCTTTATAGCCAAATAGATAATTGTAGCCCACAGATGGCCTTCTAACCTTTGTGAGCTATCTTATAAGAGATACCAGTGTGTAGCAAAGGAACTGGCTGCTTTTCAGAGCTTTGTTTTCACTGTGGAGCAGTAACAGTAAATACTGAAGTGGCCAAGAAAGAAATAAGTAAATCAGCCATTGAATATATATAAGAGAGCTGAAAGGCTGAAGAATCTACAAAGCCAGTAATTGACCTTTGAGCAATAAGAATTGACTGTGACTTCATGCATTAGTGGTGAGCATTGTTTAGAGTTAACTTTGTCTGCTGCTGATTAAATTCCAGTTTGAGGCAAAGTGCTCCCTATCTCCTTTCTAAGCTCTCAGCAGTTCAGTCATCGCTCACTGTGAACTCATTTCTCTTTGCGAGATTCGAACACGAGAAAACAATAATGAGAAGTTAAAAATCAGGGTTAGAAAAAAGTATTTTAAATCTGTAGCCTTTCTGAACGGGAGAAAAGCAATTATAAGGGTTTGGAGGATCAATACAAATTGATGTTTTATACCAAAGAAAGCTTAAGGCTTTGAGTCCTGCCCTCACTGCTCGCACTATATAAATACCAAGAAATCAACAGGCCCCAAACCAAACCACTAAAGATTTACTTCCAGCAATTACTGTTGATACTCCAGGCAGTGTTGAGGATTTGGGTTTGGAGAACACATTTTTAAGCATAGAAAAAAGAAGTTTAAAAAAAGTTTGTTCTTTGAGAGTTTTAAACACGGAGACAGTGTGCTTTGATCACATCCACCCTTAGTCCCTCTCTTCCAACTCTACTCACACCCCTCCCCACCTGCACGTCTCTCCCATGACTTGGTGGGCTGTTTTTTTAGACTACCGAGTTCAGTTGGTTCTGCGGGTATATACGTGGGCTAGGACAACAGGTTTCCATGTACTCACCACAGTTTGTAAATCACTTACGTTTTGAAATGAATATAAACAGTGTATATGGATTGTCATTAACTGTTATATGCTTCTAGCTTATTAACTAAGGAGTCTTAAATAGTCTTCTTTCTATTAAAATGTGTAGTGTTTCATTAAAACTTATTTGGACTCTGACTATATTTGGTCCCTTACCTCTTACCATGGGAGATCTGATGAGTGTGTTGAAATGAGAACTGAGTGTGGGATTCCCTGAACCTTGAATACAGCAAGAGACTGAAGCTGAGTCGCGGCTGTTTAAACCCAGAGCTCAGTGTGGAGCCTCGAAGAAAGCCTTGGGAGAGGGAAGTGTGACTCTGTGCTTCCCAGGTAGTGCAAATCCAGTAGCGGAGGCCTTCCTGTGGGACAGTCACTCTGTGTACGCGCTTGGTTCTTAACTCCTCTCTTACTGATGCTCTCCACCGACACTGTCCACCGACGACTCAGAGGTTTATGAAATCCACTACTGATCTTGTAGGGATTTACCACAGATGGAATAAATGACAAGGTGTTAGTGGGGCATCATTTATTAATGGTTGCTAATATAGGAGTTATATGTAAATCAGTTGTCTTTCTTTTGTCTCTTATTAAAAATGCCTGAATTCAGCTAGATGGGAATAATAGTATAAAGACTACTTAGATATAATTCTGAATTACTAGCGTTTATTATAGACTGGTATGCCTCATTATTAATAACGAGTTGACAACTTACACTGTGTTTGGTGCCTGCTTAAAAATGGTGCTTGTTTGATTTTATAATACAGTCACTATGATGAATAATAATTTGAAAATTATCCTCTTGATAGAACTTATGTGTAGGCTCAGATTTTACCAAACCTACTTTATTTAGGGTTCTTAAGCCCCTTTACTTCCCTTCCAACCTTCTGCAACCTTAGGTAGGAGATTACTAGGGAAAAGAGTTGTAGACCTATTTTATCTACTTCCTGCTGATTGGGGTCGATGGGTCTTTAGGGGATTACCAAACTCAGTCATCAGGATGCCAGCAGTCCAGTCTGAAGGCCAACACCAAGCAGCAACAGGATTCAGAAGATAGGGACAAATCAGCAAAAGCCACAAGACTCAGTTGGACTGCGCCAGAAGTTCTCTGGAACATCTTTCTCTGCAAAGTCAAATGTGGAAGCATGAAGATGAGCCCAGCGATGTCAATCCAAAAAGCTCTGAAACACTGAGTGGGCCTCTCTATATCCCATGTCCACAGATGTTCTCAGCCGGTCAGAGTCATGCCCCGTACACGTAAGGGTCACAGCAAAACATCATGTGCCCTCTCACACGCCAACCTGGGCAAAATATTGCATGACAAAACTCAGTCTTCAAAAAACCCAGAAACTTCTACTTCACTATGTGTAGAATGTTTTACTCTGTGTAATGTAGAACCTCTAAGAGTAGAGGGAGTGAGGGTAAAGAGGAGATAAGTTCTTGTCATGTTTAGTGCAGCTTTCTTTTCCTGGCTCCAGGCAAGCTCTTACCACTCTGCACTTCAAATACCTTCACTGGAAAACACCACCAAGAGTCTACAAACCTCACCCAGATTATATGAAGAAAGATCAAAGAGCCAAGATAAGCAAAGAGGTCTTAACTTTAAAGATAGAGTTAAAATGCCTTTACAGAGAAATTAATAAAATAGAATTCCATCCCTAGACTATTACTTCCTATCAACTTGGTTTCACTGTATTTGATCTAGGTTGGTTTACATCACAGAGTTTTAGCCAGTGGGGAGACTAAAGGTCATTTCTGTATCTTTCTTATTTTTATATTTTAGCAGTTTCTTCTTTGTAACCCTGGAAGTGCTTTGTCTTTGGACCCTGAGTGCCTGGCATGCATGGAATTTACAAGATAGCTTATAAACATTTGTTAAATGAGTTTGCAGAACTTAATGTTTGTTAGGGTAAGGGAAAATATCACTAATAAGATTTCATGGTTTTTAATGTATGACAATTCTTGACCTCAGATTATATGACAGAGCCATGATGACATAGACAATATTGTAGTAGCATAAAACCAGACATGTAAATCAGTGGAACAGAATAGAGAATTCCAAATAAATCCATGTAGGGATAACCGCGTAATGTTTGGCAGAGTATATTCAGGGGATAAGGACAGGCTTATTCAACAAGTTGTTCTAATAAAACTGAGTATCAGCCGTGGAAAGATGACGTCAGATCCCTATCTCTTACTCTGTATGAAGAGGTATTTAAAATTTGTATCTGCTATGCTGAAATTATTAGGTGAAAATGGAATGTACTTCAAGATGCTGGTATGTTAGGACTTTGTGACTATGACTCCAGCAGCACAGGAAACAGTCCAGAAAATAATAGCTGGGAATACGTGAGATTAAAAAGTTCCTTACAGCAAGGAAAACTGTCAGCAAAGTGAACAGATAGGCTACAGAATGGAAGAAAAGTCTTTGCCAGATATGCTTCAGACAGGATTTAATTTCTAGAATGTATAAAGACCTGCAGTCAGTCCCCACTGCCGATGCTAATGAAATAGACATTTCTCAAACATGAAACCCAAGTGGCCAGTATTTATTTTAGGGATTTTTGCGGATCCTGCCAGCAGTTCAGTAATAAAGATGTGGAGACTTTTATATAGCTTAAAGCTTCAGGCCTTTTGCTGGGACAGCCTGTCATCCAATTTCCTGGCCTGTCCCTACCACATTGGCTAGCTCTTTACCTCCCTGCTCCTCTCTGGTCTCCCTTCTGCTCTCCTCCTTGTTGCTTCAATTCTCCTGTGTCGGTCCTGTATCCTTCCTGCCTGGAAGTTTTGTCCCCTTACTTCCTGTCCCTGCTTTTGGCTGTCAGCTCTTTATTATAACCAATCAGCAGTGAGACAATGCCTGGTCCATCTCTTCGGTTGCCTAAGGCATTGAAGGCTGCCTGGCCTTTTATCTTTTTGGCGTTTACAAATAGAAAACCCAGTGGAAGGTGATAGAAATGGCAATATAAGATCCTGCCAGCATTTAGCTCTTTGGTACAGAATTAACAATTGAAAATACAGAGACACACCTAAATACAATAGGAAGAAAGGTCGCCCCAACAAGTGTTTTAAAAAGTGTTCCAGTGGCTGGAAGATGCCTCAGTTGGTGAAGTGCTCCTGAGGACCGCAGTTGAAATGCCCAGCACCCACCCAAAAGTCTAGAAGGTCAAGTGCATCTTTACCCCAGACGCTAGGAGGGTGGGGGCAGGCAGATCCTCAGAGCTTGCTGGTCTCTTAGGCTGACCAGTTGATGAGCTCTGGATTTCATGAAACACCTTGTCTCAAAAGATAAGGGAGAGAGATAGAAGACACCAGACATGCGCCTTTGGCTTCTGAATGCATGTGTGTACACACTTAACTTACAATACATACATAGAATTTGAAAAAAGGAAGTCATTGTCCATAGCCTTAGCCATAAAGGAAATACTAATTAAACTGCTTTGAGGAACTGGGAGATGGCCTTCTGGGTAAGATTATTTGTTCACCAGCATCAGGACTTGGATTCAAGTCTCCTGCTGATCTGGCTGTGTATATCTATAATTAAGAACATACCCAATGAGCTTAAAACTACACTCATGAGCATGTATTACTCTGGCACATGCGCACACACAAGCGCGCATACACGTACACTCTCTCTGCTTTGAGATTTTATCTTACTTTAGTCAGAATGCATATTATTAAAAAAAACAGGTGACAAAACATGCTTGCAAGGATGTGTAGAAAAGGAACCCGTATTCACTGCTGGTGAGAGAGTGTGGAAATGCAGACATTACCGGAAGTAGTGTGGAAGTTTATCCAAAAACTAAAAGTAGGACCACGGTGGAGCCTGCTTTCTCAAAGGACTCTGTATCTGTCACAGACAGGTATGCCCATCCATGTTTATTGATGAGTTATTCAGAATGTCAGGGCATGCAATCATCTCACATGTTCATCACATATGAGTGGATAAGAAAAGTGTTGTATTTGTATACAATGGAATTTAATTCAGCTGTAAAAAAAATACAAGTTTCTGGGAAAATTGGTGGGCCTGGAATGTATTGTGTCAAGTCCTGTGACCCAGACTCAGAGGACAAGTGTGTGTGCTCTTGTTCAGGTGGAGTCAAGCCTTTAGTGTTTAAGTCATGTGGGTGTGAGCACTAGTGTGGGCTAGGAGGCTAGAAAGGGACCACAGGGGAAAAGAATGTGGAGGAAATGGGAGGACAGCGGAACACATGTGACGTGGAAGCAGAAAGCAGACTCCTGGGGTTGGAGGAAAATCAACACAAACAAATTTTGTTTGTAAATGCTATAATGAGACCTAATGCTTTGTTTGATAGTTAAAAAAAAAAGTTAGCACAGAGCTTGACACAGAGAGAATAATTTATCTAATGGTTAGTCACTATTAATAGTAATAAAAATATATTATCAGCTTGTTAATATTTGACCAGCATATTAAACCAATACAAATATATTGATATAATCACAGATCTTAAAATTCATATTAAGTTTAATCTATATGTTGTAGTTACTATATTAATACATTCCTGTTATATGAAATCAAATATTAATATCTATTTTAAATATAATTTTATTAATAAAACATTACATTAAAAAATCTCACCACTTAAATTTTTCTTCATGGCTTCTTTTCTCAAACCAGATTTGCATCTGCTGGCGATGATGGACTTATAGTTGTGTGGAATGCCCAGGTATGTACCAACTAAATGTGGACTGTAATGAATAGATACAGGATGGTTGAATACTCATTCATTGATACTGTGTGGTACTCAGTATGCTGCCATATTATTATCATGTGGGATTGGCTAATATCTGAGAAGGGTTAAAGACACTTATTTGCAACAGGGACTAATGTTTCATAATATTTTAAGTGTGTGTGTGTGTGTGTGTGTGTGTGTGTGGCCAGAAGAGGTCTAGGACCGAGGAGCTGGAGTCACAGGAATAGTGACCCTCCTGACCTGGGTGTTTGGCAATAGCAGCAACAGCCACTCCAGCCTCGGAGAGTTTAAATCTTACTGAACAAACTTTGGATAGTCATCTACTATGCAGTGACATCAAAAAAGAATTGTTAGTTTTTGTAAGATGGTCCAGTTTTTTATTCCACCTTGTATGATAGCATACTAAAAATTCTTGTCATGTTTGACCTAATCTGTGTAACTGTGTAATGGGGTGAGGGGTTGTTTTCTGGGGCTTCTCCTTGTGGTCTTTGTTCTGCAGGTTGCTGTATTTTTATTTTTTCTTCCTTGTTTTCTCAATCTAGTTATCTTCTCACTGTCAGTCCTCATTTTTCTGCAGTCTTGCTTAAAGGGCCAGCCTTTAACATCAAAGTGTCCATAGAGGTGGTTCCAGCCCTCTTCCCCCCGACACTGCGGGCTCAAATGCCCATGTGAAATTTTGTACATACTCTCCTCACATTCTCCCATGTACTTCAAATTACCTGTAGTGTACATATCATATGCAAATGTTGGAGGAAATAATGACAAGTCAAGTCTTTTCATGTTCAGTACAATTTGTTCTCTGTTGATTGACTGAGACATGGTCTGGCCCAGGTTGGCCTTGAACTTTTATTCTTCCTGCTTGGGCATATTGAGGTCTGGGATTACAGATATATACCACCACACATACTGAAAACAATGTACTTTTAGTCTGCGAATAGTTGAGCCAGGCCAGTCATCTTGGTACACAGCTGTAATCAGGCGGCTCAGGAGATCCAGGCTAGCCTTAGCTTCATAATAAACTTGAGGCGAGCCTGGGCTATATTACTGTTTCTAAATAAACAAAAAGTGAAATAAGTTGAACCCATGCTTCTAAAAACTCTGGATGCAGAAGGCCAGCTGTGCCGTAAACACGTTCATGAACTCCTGCAGCCCTGGGAAGATCTGAAAGGAGGTGAGGGGGAAACTGATGGAAGAAGATGTTGAGCGGGTGGAATAGCTGCTGGGTTAAACACGCCTGGAGAGCACCGCGACTTTGTTTCTTCTATAAAGAGTTAAACTGTGCACATGCGCCGGAGACTCCCTGTTTTCTTTCTCCAGGGTAAACTTCTGCAAGTCCTGCAGAACTTCATGGTCCTGAAAGCCACAGGAAAGATTATTTCTTTAGACCGACTATGAGAAGCATACTAAATAACACACTGACTAGAAGATAGAAAAACTACCCACAGCTGTTTCTTTTACTTGTTTAGATTATATCTATTTGACTGCTTAAACAATTTTTAAATTCCAAACATAATTTTAAATGGCATGTATGTTTATTTTCTACATAGATATTCTTAATGTTATTTAAGTTGGAAAGTGTTAGCTTCTTGACATTCTTTCTTGTATTTCAGACAGGAGAAAAACTTCTGGAACTCAGAGGACACACGCAGAAGATAACGGCTGTCATTGCATTTCCTTCCCTAGACTCTTGTGAGGGGAGTAGTCAGCTTATCTTGACAGCCTCTGCCGACCGGACTGTTCGCATATCCTTAGCCTGGGGCCCAGCTGTGCGGGCCTGTGTGCTCTGCTGGCCCAGCTGTGTGGGCCTGTGTGCTCTGCTGACCAGGGTGGTTTTCCCATGTTCTTCTGAGACACTTCCTGAAGTGTCCGGTGACTGGAAGTAGTGGCTGAGGTGGCCCTCTCTAGAGCACCTATTACATCCAGTTGTGCAAGAGGGAGGGATGGAGGCACATGGCCTTAAAACGTTCTCTCAATTAGGGAGCTCAGGATTAGGGAGTTAGACTGGGGAATAACTTATTTCTCCCTCATGTATGGCAAAACACACTTAATTCCCTCTGCCTCACCCCTGCCCCACGAGAACCTTTGTTGCTGCTGAGTCAGTCGGCACAAAAGTGTACTATCCTCTGCCCAGTTTTAAAAACTTGGTATTCTAAAACAGTATTTTCTTAAAGCAAGGTACTTTTTGCTTTCCCATACTTTCCAGTTAGACTTTACCATATGACAGAAATGGTAATGTTTTATAAAGCGCTTGTGTGTGCTTGGGATAGTTGTGTCTTACGTGTTTATTGACTTATCTACCTTTGAAAATGGCCCTATGAGGTAAGACTTCGTCATTGTCACAGATGAGAAGGTAGAGATAGCAAGTCGCCCAAGGTACATGCCATTAAGGTGGAGGTGGCCAGCAGCCTGCGTGCTGTCCGCCCGCAATCTGAAGCTGGGCGCCACACCCTCCTGATAAATAGTGAACATAACGTCATCACGAGGGGTTGCATTGTGGAGCCCGTGGCCAAGTGCTGTGGGTGACTGCAGCCTCCGTTGTCCTGCTTCACTGTCATGTGGCTGTGACAAGTCTGCTCGCAGACTGTGAAGTTCAGAAGCAAGCCCAAAGGAGGAATGCTTTTAGACGTCCCTAGACCCAGGCCTGACTCGATGTCCCACTTCGAATGAGTTCATCAGCTGGAACAGTCTCTGGGCAAATGTGTGCAGGGAGAACATCTCAGGGAACCCTTGAAGCGTTGACCTCTGTGTGCTTGCGAGGGACCTGGTCAGAATTTAGACCAGAGTAGGCCTGCTACTGCTGCTTGTTTGAGGAAAACATCATTTTGTGGATTAGGCTCTTGTCATTTTATCCGTAGTGCAGAGGTGAGACTCTGGGGAACTTACCTGTGGCATGACACACGCGGCTGTTCATATTACTCAATCACTTTTATTTTAAAGTCCCAGAGAGCTTTGATATTCATGTTAGGGATGTTCTAAATTTGCTCTCCTTGGACTTTCACTGTTACTTAACTTTCTGAAGTAAACATTGGTGGTAGATTTTTGTGTTTGTTTTTGTCAAGTCAGGGTCTTAAGAACCAATGTTGCTTAGAACCCAGCACTAAGCTTTCAAATAGTGGGATGAGTGGAAAGTCTATGGGGTAGTGTCAGAACTGGGAGACTGACGGCCAGGAAGCATGTTCTGCTTAGGGAGAGAACGTGCTTAAGACCGAGGTGTTTGTTTAGTGTGGCCTGAACGTCTGAAGATACAGACTCTTTTATTAACTGCATTTGAAGAGTAAACTAGAATTAATAAAAAAATCAAATGCAATTAACTAGATTATGAAACTATGTTTTTAATATAAACTATATATCAGACATGATATGAAATGCATTTGCCATACATTTATGTTTTTTATAAGTATATTATATGGTATCTTCATGTATGTGATATGAAGATGAACACCATAGAAAATTGTGTTCAAAGTTTATAAAGACCATCATGTTCCTTAAGTCAAACTAACCCTCACCCTGTGGCGGGAGGCCTTTCAGCTGTTTTCATTGTCACAGTAACACGTAGTTACATGGAACAGGCACATGTAGTCATGCGTGTGCACTGTATGAGCTGTGGGACCTTTGGGAAATGTTTAGTATAAAACATGTACATGTTTGCTGTATCGTGGCAAACTGTTCCCGGCCGTACCCTTGAGCAGGAGTGCTGCCAGGCCCAGGAGCTCACGACTGCAGGGCAGGCCTTGCTGGGTGCCTTCAGATGGCCTCCGGGGAAGTTGTAGCTCACAGGCCTGCTCCCGAGGACAGGACTTGCAGGGTACACACTGCTGACTTAGACTTTGCTTAATGCTTGTCTGACTCTTTATGCCTGTGACTTCATTGTTAATTAGAAATGTTACCTCGTAACTAAAGTTTTAAACTTCCATTTGGAAATTGTTCCTTAACGTAAGTGTAAGTCTGGGACTGTGACACCGGCAGACAGATCCAGAGAGTCCCCTGCCTTCAGTCTACCGTGAAGGTAAAGTCTTAAGCAAGCTAGCTTTTTATGGCGATGTTTTTGTTGTTGTCAAATGGTTTAATAAAGTAGATGAAGTTACTTCTTCAAGTTTTATGAAGTATTGCTTTCACATATGTCTACAGCCATTTGGTTTTTAAGACTAGATTTTTGGGAACATATGTATGAGAATGTTTCACTGAGAACTGAGTGACAAGGTGGGGCCTGGTGGGCTTATAGCAGACCCTGATAGAGGAGCCAGCACTCACAGAGCTGTAGGGGGAGCTGTGCTGTCTCTATGCTTTGGCCAAAAGATAGGGAGGTGTTCGTGCCTTGACTGCTGCCTTTTCTAAGGCCATGAGGACATGTTGGTTTCTTATTTCCAAAACCAATAATATGCCAATTCCATTTATTTCATCTTTTTATAAACAGGTAGTATTGGGACTTTGATGGCAGGAATGCTGCCATACCTGAGAGAAACAAATGTAGCTCAGTCTTGCTTCCTTGTGACTCCTACAAGAGAAAGGAGCTGGTGTGAGGTTCTGGGGAAGCGAGCGCATTCTTCGTTGCTGGCCAGTTTGGGAATGGCGTCTCCTCCATGGCTTTGGGGACAGCTGCCATCCCTTTTTTGCTGTGTACTTGTGGTAGGCTGGCTCATTATTTCCCATGTAGCGTCTCTAGCATGTAGTTGTCTCTATTGTGGTGCTGTGCTGTTCTGTAATGCCAACTTCCTAAAGGTCCTGTGGAAGAAAGTGCCGTGCACTGTGTCCTTCGAGCTTATTTAACCGTGGGTGTCTGGGAGACACTAAAATATTCACTGTATCGTATGTGATCTGAACAAATGCTGCATGCGCATTCCTTTAAAGATACTTCTGACTATCTGAAAAGCTAAAATCATTAGTTTTCACGTGAAAATCTTTGAGTTGAAGGAACATGGAAGAATAAAATAATGGTCCATTTGGAGTCTTCTTATACTGGTAAGAAGATCTTGTTGGATTAAAATGGATCTTGTGACTATGTGGTAAAAATACTTTCAAAAGAGGTTTTTGTATTTGCTTGCTCCTGTTATACCTTTTGTTTCATAAGAAACTATTTACAAAAAACCAAAACCGAACAAAACACGGTTCACTATAGTTTAGTGGTTCGGGTTTTCTTAAGTGACTTTTTAGAGCAACACAGATTTAGAACTCTTAGTTATTATTTGACCTAATAAAGTTTTAAAATGAAGATTGGCGTTAACACAGAATTATGTTAAACTGGCTTCTTGTTTTCTATTTGTTTTGAGATAGATATACTTTTCTTAGAAGGTAGTTTGGTTCTGTGAAGGCTCTAAAAAGTAATTATTATATGCATCAACTCAGAGTTTTTACTTCAAGGACGCCCTGCAAAAGGAAATAATGAGACATACAGGTAGGGGCTTAAGGAAAGAAATCCATACTACAGATTAGTTTTTATAAGTGGGTGTTGGAAGTGTGGTAGCGTCTTATGAAGGAAAGCGGAGTGCTTAGCCAAGCGAGGGTGAGCCCAGGAATGTGGATGAAGCTGACTACCGGAAAGTCGGTGAGCAGAGCAATAGTCAGCAGCATCCGCATGATCCATGTCAGTAGAGGCAGGGAAGGCATCCAACCAGCTCCAGCATAGTCACTCTTTACAGATCCCGTATCCTCATAGATGGCCCAGGACGTCCTTTATGAAAAGCCAGTGACCAAATACTGAAGGCTGAAGACTGAGTACTTTCTCCATAATGTCAGGAATAAAATAGGAATGTTTGCTTTGAGCACTTTAGCTTGCACTGAAGGCTCTCGACAGCAAAATTAGACAATAAAAAAGAAATGAATGAATGTTTTATATTTTTCTTTTATGAGAAAGAACAACTAAAACTTTCTGTATTTATATGTGAGATGACCTTATATGTGAAAAATCATAAAGCCACACAAAACTGTTAAGGCTAATAGATTAACTTAGCAAGCTTTCAGGGTAACATGATTGATAATAGAAAAAAATCAATTGTAATTCTCTAAAATCAAATGGAGAAAATTCTATTCACAGTTATATCCAAAAGAATAAAATACTTAGAAATAAGTTTTTTTAAAGTAGGGGATGTATATATTAAAATATTTAAAACACTGTTCAATAAAATTTAAGAATAAGTCAATAAATTTAAAAACTAGGGTCTGGAAGAGATGGCTGGGCAGTTAAGAGCACTTATTGTTCTTGCAGAGGACCTGAGTTCGATTCCCAGCATCCTCATGCTACTTTATACAATCATTTGCAACTACAGTTCCAGGGGACTAGAAGCTCCCATGGGTACCAAGCATGCAAATGGCATGTATACATACTTGTAGGCAAAATATTCATACAAATAAATCTAGAAAAAAATGGTAACTGATTCTCATCATATATTCATGGGTTAGATTTAATATTAAGATTTAAACATTAGTCAAAATGACCTACAGTCTCTATCATAAAATTAAATCTGTGTTTTTGTTTCAGAAAGGAGCAAACTAGCCTGAAACTTGAAGTGTAAAGGATCCAGAATAGCCAAAACATTTCTGGAAAGAAAGCACAAAGATGTGAGACAATTCCTAATTCGAAAACTTGCGTAAAGATACAGTATCAGGACAGTGTGTTACTGCCATAGTGATGCAGAAACAGATTAATGGAATAGAATTGAAGGTCCACAAATAAAATCTCACACGTATAGACAGTTGATTTGCAAGGGAGCCAACACTTTCAGTGGAAGGAAGAACAGTCGTTCACCACATCTGAGTCCAGACATGGTGTGCATATGTGGACTTCCTGTTACAGGAGGCCGACACAGGAGAATCGTTTGAATCCATGAGTTCAGCATCAGCCTGGGCAACACAGGGAGACTCTGTCGTAAGGGGAAGAAAGCAAAGCCAGCTGAACATGTTCATGTAAAAGGAATAGATTTAATCGGTAATAAGTGATAAATTAGGCCCAATTAAATTTTTGTTCTTCATAGAATACCATTGACAAATTGAAAATACAATCCAAAGAATAGGGGAAATATATATAAATCATTTATTAAGCATATGTAAGATGTGCAAAGAACTATTAATGAAAAGAAAAGAAGCACAATTAAGAATAATTTGAAAGAAATTTCTCCAAATGAGCAATTAAATGTGTGAGAAAAAGTTCATCATCATTAGTGAGAGGCCCAAACCCACAATAGGAAACTATTTCGTATACACCAGCACCACTAATGTCCTACGGATAGGGCTGGAGTGTTAATAAATACATGGAAAAGTCATACTGTAGTTTATGCATTGCTAGTGGGCTTATAAAACACTACAGTGGCCTTCAAACAGTTGGGCCATTCCATAAATTGTTAATAACCAACCCCCTGTGTATAGTCCTACCCCAAATGAAAACATGTCACACACATGCATGGATAGTGAATGTCAGAGCTCCAGTATTCATACTAGCTAAAACATAGAAACAACCTAAGTAGCCGTCAGTAGTGAACGGATAAACAAACCTTCGTATCTGCACAGTAGACTAGTGCTTGGCGATAAGCAGAATAAAGGCTCCTGTAGAACCCCAGGGACGAGACAGGTAGCCTCTTGAGATAGAAACTTCATTGAATGCTTCCAGCTTTTTTTTTTTTATCTGATTTGAAAGTAGCATCATCCTGAGCCCAGGTAAGACCAGCAGACCTCCCTTCTCTCTCATTCAGTCTTTGTCTGTGTTCTCACTCACCCGATTCACACAACTCTGAAAGAAAGGGGCCCTAAGCTACCATGTACAGTAAAGGATTCCACACCCCAGAAACACTTAAGTCTATCAAATACATTATTGAGAATTAACTGAAAAATTAAAAACCAGTTCCATTTTCCATTTTATTTTAAAAGCTTTAAGGGCTCTGGGGGAGTTATCTGTTAGTGATTCACAAGTGATCTGACAGCTCGGTGGCTTGAACAGTGATAAACGTCCAGTCGGGGATAGAGAGCCTCTAGCTGAGTGGCGCGGTTCAGGGTCTGACACAGAAGGCTTGTCTAGGCTGCTGCCCTCAGGCCCACACCGTGGCTTGGTATGTATTGCTCTACATTGCTCGCAGGCCTCAGCTTCTTGCTGTGCCAACTGCGTTAGTGTTGGGAACAGGTAATCCCCAGCATCTTCTGCGACTGCCTTAGAAATCTTCTCCAGAGTCTGTGAGACAGTAGTCACTTACAGAGCTCATAAACAGAGAGAAGAAAAACCGCCTGTCAAACAGAGGGACTTCAAAGACCTCAGGGACATGAAGGCTAGAATTTCTAAACTGAATCCATTTCGAATCATTTTGCAGTGCTTTACTGTTCTTCAGAAACTAGACGTCTGGCTGTCCGGTGGCAATGACTTAGGTGTGTGGAACCGAAAATTAGATCTGCTGTGTAAGAGCAACTACCTTTCTGACACAGGTAAAGAAACCAATCAAGGTAATTATGGAACCCAGTTGAAGCCTGTGAAAGACATGGTTGAATCTTTAGAGACCTGGCGCAATTGAAAGGTCGGTGTAGGATTTCTTTTGGTTGCTCTGAGGATGGATTAGGTATTTCATTAGTATTTTTATGTGACAAATAACTTAACTTTCACATTCATATGTATTTTCTTTATACCAAATGTTGGTATAAATATTTCAGTATATCTCATACGTGATAGCGTGTGTTTGGATGAGGTCCGTCATCCTGTCACCCTCACTTGTGGGGCTAGTCTTCCCCTCAGAAGTCACCCTTCTTCCATATATGAGAGAAAACGTGTGGCATTGTCTTCTCACATCTGGCTTCTTTTGCCTAAGTTGATGACCTTCAGTTTCAACTATTTCCTTGAAAATACTAGGGTTTTGCTCTTTATGGTTGATAAGATTCTACTGTGTGGAAGTGCATTCTCTCTGTGTACATATCACACTGTCTTTATCCATTCATCCAGTGGTGAACATGCAGGCTGATTCCATCACCACCCTATTTTAAGTAGTCTCATAGTGAACATGGATGCATATATGTACAGGTTAACCTTTAATTACAGTATGTACCATGCCCAAGCATGGGCTAGCAGGACCATGATCACTTAATAGTCTGCAGTTTTATATATTTTTATATGTATCTACACATGTGTGTGTGTGTGTGTGTGTGTGTGTGTGTGTGTGTGCACGCATGTGTGTGTGAGGCTCTGACACATGTATGAAGGTCAGAGGACAACTAGTGAGAATCCTTGTGTCCTCCGGCTTGGTGGCAGGCACCTTCATCCACTGAGCACTCTCCCTGGCCCCTAGTAAACATTTTCTGCATTTAAAATTTTTCTTGAAGATGAAAGATTTTCACAAGTTTGAGGCTATCCTGAGCTGTAAGTGAGACATCCTACCTCAGAAACCAACCAACCAACCAACCAGCCAGCCAAACAAGCAAACAAACAAACAAATAAACCATTCTCCTCCCTCTTCCAAGTCCTTCTCTTCTGCTCTTTCACATTTCTTCCATCTCTTCCATGCAGGTGCAAATCTGCTTGTGAAATATGCCCAAGTGGAGGAGATGTTAGGGCGGACATGCTCTTGGCATTGCAACAGTGCTGCTTGTCTTTGACAGGAAGGAAGGAAAGGAAGTAACTCGGACATCCATTGTGCACATATGTTATAAATATAATAGCGAAGTGGAAAGATCAGCTTCCTTAGACAATTTCTTGTTAATGTGGTCCAGTAAGTCACCTTAATGCTTGAAGGTTTGGTTTGTCTGAAACCATTTTACGAGTCAGCTATGAAAAGTTCCCCCCACTCTGTGCTGAAGGCCAAGTGCAGGGTTGTGTGCAGCAATCCAGCTACTCAGGAGGCTGACACGGACTATGGTAGGCCGTTCTAGACACCATTGCAAGACCCCGACTTTTGAAAGTCTCAGCAGCACCAGTCAAACCCTACCTACTAAACATTATGCAGATCAATGAAGTGTGGTGGTTTAAAGTCATGGTGATAAGGTAAGCCGTTTGGAAATGCACCAATTAGCCGTAGATGTGCTGTTTGAAGGACGCTTGTGTAGCTGTTGACCAGATTGCTTCCTTCTGTGTTCGTACCCAGATGCTCTGATAGTCAGGGTTCCAGGAGCAACAAGCAGCTGGGTACCCTCCGGTCTGCTCAGGCTGACACTGTCGACCTGGACTAGTGTCACAGGCTAAAAGCTCAGCTGGCAAGGTAGTCTCCTATGCCATCATTCCATCTATGTGCCCGCCTTTTGATTTGTTTGTGATTTGGTTTGGTTTGGTTGTTTTTAGATTTGACCTGGTTATAAATCAGGATTCAGCTTGCTAGAGTGACTCTTAGAACTAAGGGAATCACATTTACCCACTTACATTCTGTTACAGGAGTACCAAAGAAGACCTACAAAGGGCAAGGTGGGAGGAGGGGCACAGAGCCCTGTGAGTTCCCTAAGTGTGCACCCTGCAGGAACTGTCTTATGGTCAGCTTTGCTGACTCTGTCTAAATCCTGTCCTGGCTTTTAATGGAGCCTTTATTATGTAGATATGGTTAATTAAACCATTTGTTCTAGTGGCCAACATTACCTTGTGACCCTCTGTTCTTGGAGGTTGAGCAGTAAGGCTGGAAGTACCAACCTTTCCTCCTGCCATCGCTGCCACTGACTGTACAGACACTGGTCATCGCATTAGAACACAGATGGCATCTGCAGAGATTTAGAGGAGTTTAAGTCAGCAAACAGGATTGAGGCCAGATCTGTCTTTTGTATTACCCCATTAGCTCACTTAGTGCCGGGCAGCAGGCATAGTCATAACATTTACATTGAGGGGAAATCCAAGTTCCATGTCTCCTTAAACCAGCCATCAAAAATGGTGGACGGTGAGTAAACATATGGGAATGGCTGAATATACCGTATTACCACTGTAGGAGCGATATTCAGAACCCACTAATGTATCACAAACTCTTCCAGAGAGACCAGAAACGTACTCAGCTTCCATGTGTAAGAAAGAAAGGAAGTGTTTATACAGTAGGCTTTGAATATGTTTTATGGGGAGTGACTAATACAAAATTGAAAACGTTTTATTTTTGATGTAACCCATGAAGGAAAATGATTTCCTTGTTTTACATTTTTTTTCTGAAGGGATCAGTGCTTTGGTTGAAATCCCTGGGGACTGTGTCGTAGCAGCAGTCGGCAAAGAACTGAGTGAGTGTATACATACATTTTTTCGTTATGCTTGTGCACATATAGCTGCATGAATACATGTATGTTAGTGTGATAGAGAGACAAAAGCAGTTCTATTTCAGAGATGTCTGCTGCTGTCTTAGCTTTGGCCTTTCTGGGGTTGTTGAAAACGATACAGGGTAAACATTTTCAAAGTGTTAGGTCAGATTTCTTCTTCTAGTCAACGTAGTACATTATTAATGTCCTCTATGAACTTGAATAAACAGTATATTGGCCATTATAAAATCACTTCACAGTAGTGTTTCCTCTCGGAGTTTCTCCACATCAAGCTGAGAGGCTTTCTGACAGCCACATTTTGAACTTGAAAGGCTATGAGAATTTAATAATCTTGCACATTCTTTGGCAGGTGGCAAGACATTGCCATACAGAAAGAAATATGTCATGACCTATTTTCCAGAGAGGAATTTGAGGAAAAGAGAGACTTGGGTAGTTGATTATCAGCACCTGGGAAGGATGTGGGACTGCACCACTTTTTAGATGAGGCCTGCCTGTCCGAGCACCCACAGCACTGGCTCCTGTGGCCCAGCAGAGCAAGTGTCCACTGTGGACCCTGAGCATTTGGCGGCAGTAACTGGGCCTGATCACATTTGGTAGCTGGAAGTCCTAGAATGTCACAGATGGTTTGTAAACGCTGGTTGATAGAGCCTTGATTTGATTTGATTTTAGGTTTTATGTGTTGATTACAGTTAGAATTTATGGCTTAAATAAAACTATTTCTTGAAGTCAGATAATAAATCAAGGAACACTTTCGGCATCTATAGTCAAGAAATTAAAAGCTTTATTCTCGGAGAATTTATTATTTAATAGTATATGCCAAAAACCCAAAAAGTTGTTTTCACTAATTTTTTTTTTTCCAGCTGAAGCCTTTGCTAAGTTGAAGGCCAGGAATCTGTAGCTGATTTTGTAGCAATGCTTACTGGCCTGGACACAGGAGCAGAGAGAATTGATAGTGAAAATGGTTTAGGGGAGTGGCTGCTCACCGGCCTCGGCAGGAGTGGAGTGGTTTTCCCAATGTGTGGTGGTGAAGGCAGAGGCAGCAGGGCTTGGGGGTGCGTTTTGGAAGTCAGTAAAGGAGGCAAAATGAAAGAAACCCCAACTAGGGTTTGGGCAGATACTTTGAGCATCTCATGTATTTGAAAGAAATGGTCTCAGCTGTCATAATTAGGTTCTTTCTGGAGATTCTTTTCAGTGTGACATATATTTTGCATGGAATGCTCTTTGAGTAGAAAGGTATTTTTTGTTCTTTGAACATTTTAGTAAAACAACTGCCTTTTAGTAATTTTCAGGCTACAAGCACCCACAGAAGGATTGCTGGAATGGGATATTACTGAAGTCAAACGCCTTCTTGATCACCAGGACAACATTTTGTCATTGCTTAACATCAGCGGTAAGCTCATTGTGTACATTTATGTTATGTATGGTTTCGGAATTTCCATCTCATTTCATTTCAATACTTCAGAATCACTGCTCAAATCATGGTTTAAATTAGTGGAGATTGTAGTTATCTCTTGCTGTAAGCTTTGCATCAGGAGAGCGTGGCTCAGGTCTCCTAGTTTGGCAGGTCTAAGACTTAGGCATGGGCCATAGAGTGGGCATAACTGTGCCAAGATGCTTCTGCCGGCATTGGGGTGCTTACTACAAAGCTGCAGATTCGGATGCTGTGGCAGTCTAGAATTCTTCAGGAACGGCTGCACCCTGTCAGAATGACTGAGCCGAGTATGACACTAGATGCAGGAGAGGATCACAGAGTCTGGCTCTTGGCATCTAGTCAGTCCTGTTAGATGAGTGACGGCTGATGTCATCAGCCCTGAGCTGGGAGATCTGCGAGTCAGATGGGGAGTCCTGCTGGAGGCTTGCAAGCAGGTCCTGTAGGACTGCTGGGAAGATGGCACAGCAGAGAGACTTGCAAACTTGAACCCTGGAGGCCTGGGGCTTGGGCTGCCTCTTTTAGAGGAATACATCACAAACATGACAAGGGGTAAAAAGGAGTGGAGAACACCAAATGTAGACTTCTTGTGCCATTTGGTCCCATTTTCAGTCCCATCAGTGAGCATCCTTCCCAGCATCTTCCTCTTATCAGCCAGCATCTTACAAAACCTGCTTGCACATCTTTCCAAGGATCAGGTTGTCTGTGGTGCTGGAAGTAACATGGTTGGGCACCTCTTTGTATCTGGAAGCTGTTTTCTCTATCCGTGAGTGGGAGCTCAAAAGACAACTTTTTCTCTGGATAACAACACTTTGAGCCTCCTGGGAAACACTGAACCATGATGAGGTCCCAGAGCTTCTAAGGAGGACAGGTCTGGCCCACTGTGTTGGTTATAGCTAGTTACATGTCTTATTTTAGTGGCGAAGCACTGATGTCATGGCTACCTGAGTGAAGATGGCTAAGTGAGCCTTCATGGTCCAGCTTTTGTGTGCAATATACTGTTAGGATTATAATTTAGTTTTTGCTTCTATGCCTCTTTTCCGCTTATCCGCTTAGAACCAGTGGCCCGTTACTGGGTTTATACATCACAACAAAAGTACATTAAAACAAAGCAAAATAAAATAAAAAACCCCAACTATTTCTTGCCTGGTATGGTGGTGCAGGCTTTTAATTACAGCACTAGGAAGGCAGAGGCAGGGGGATTTCTGAGTTTGAAGCTGGCCTGATCTATATAGCAAGTTCTAGTACACAAAGAAACCCTGTCTCAAAAACTCAGAAACAAACACACAAATAAATAAATTTAAATTATAATATAATTACACTTCTGTTTTCTCCTTCCTCCCTTCATACTCTCCCATATATCCTTCCTTGTTCTCTTTAAAATTCATGGCCTCTTTTTTTCATTAATTGTTGTTATACACACACACATACATATGCATGTATGTACGTCCTGTAGTGTTACTTGTATATATGTTTTTAGGGCTGAGCATTGGTGTTTTTTGAGGCTTGGAGAGATGGCTCAGTGGGTCAGAGAACTTGCTCTATACTCATATGGACAGCTCCCCAGAACTCTTAGCAAAAGCAGGTGTAGCTATATGTGCCTGTAACCACAACAAGAGAGGGGTGAAGGTGGAAAAGGAAAGTCCCTGGGGCTTGCTGCCTGCCACCCTAGACAAAGGTCTATCACCAGCTTCAGTGGTAGACACTATCTCAAGGGAACAAGGTTGGAGAGCTATTCAGGGCATCCAGATTCTCCTCTGACCTCCACATGCATATACAGAGGCCCACATTCCTGCACACACATGTGCAACATACACACACACACACACACACACACACACACACACCTTTTTAAAAAGAAGTGTAGTTTTAGTGAGGTGGTCCCAGGGCATTTTTAGAATGCTATATTGAACTCCCCAAAATATGCTTGATATGTACCAGACTTGGTAAAGAGGTACTTTCTTCAGGCTCTATGTATTCGTTTCATTCACTTGCTCCACGATGACAGTATGGGGTCACAGGGCATCGATGCATGTGAGGTATAGGTAGACAGACGCCGGGAGAGATTTTCCTAAGTGGCTTTTGAAACCACAGGATGAAATACCTCCAGCACACCAGGAGGTGTGGAGGGTGTTTGGTGTGAAACGTTTTGAATGACCTGCCTGGAAATATAGTTTCATAGGGAGAAACTTTATGCTAAGATGATGTCAGTGTTTTGTTTTTAGTGAAAAGATCCACAGGTCTTTGATGCTGTCTTACTGTTGTGTAAATGAACCACAGAGGGGGAGTTGTGTGGTCAAAGGGTTAACTCTGCCTTGACTACAGACCTAGAGTCCATAACTTCTTTGATTCTTTTGTAGGTGAGTGAAATTGAGGTGGTCATGGAAAGATTAGTACTGCTGGCCTACCCAAAACTTCCACAGTGTTAAAACAAGAGAGCTGTTTTCCCTCTGAGATTAGAGATAGGCTTATTTCTTCACATAGCAAATTCTGGACTGTGTCAGTATATTGTAGACATCAGTGAGCTACCAAGATAAAAATAATGTTTATATCTAGGATGGGTAGTGACTTTTATTTCTAAGTGGTTGTTCATCTGACTTTGGCAGATTGCTATCCTGGTTTATTTGATGAATGGAATAAAAAAGTCAAAATGACCCGTCTATGTATTTACACAGTTATAAATCACTGTCTGTTTTAATACCATTAATGTAGATTAATACCAGCACTCAAAATAATACCAGTTTCAGAGATAACATTGGATGTCTTTTACAAATAGTTTGATATTTAATTTGTTTTCCGTAATCATTCTTACTTAATGGTTGAATCCAAGACAAAGGTTAATGATTTCCTTGAGACTCAGGCTAGTAACAGGCAGAGTCAGAACTATATTAGGTTCTATGTTAAGTGCATTGTTCTGACTTATAAATGTGTAAGAATAGAAATAAGTTATATTATAAGATTAATTTTTAGTGTAGGATTTTTACAGTATCTATTAAATATATAATGTGTAAATTGTCTATTTCCCTAATTTAACTCTATTTGAGGGTTTAAAGCTTACTATTTTACAAGTTAAATATAATCCTAATAAAAATATGACAATAGCAAGAAACATTAAAATGGAATTAAAATGAAAATAGTGCCATCATTCAGTATTAAAACTAGTCAACAACTTTCTTTGTGTTTTCTGAGTGTATGCACATATGTATGTGGTTTGCCATTTTTGAAGAATGTGATATGAAAATAGTTCTGTGTCAAAATAAATATACTTTCACAGCTTAATTTTCAATAGCTAATATTATTTTAAGATTGTTATGTTCACTTGTTTAGTCTGCAGTTGGATATTTTAGGCTGACCTCTAATTCTTAGGATTAGAATGTCTTGCAACTTTGTACTTACCATGTTATGTATTTCCCTTAGGATAAATTCCTTGATCTGAAACTGTGGATCAGTTTATTATCTTACAGTTTGACTCATATTACTTACTTAATCACTGAAACAATTGTGTCAGGTTGTACTAAGACAGCAGTGTGTAAACTTGATGGTTCCCGCATTTCTCTCTGATATTGTACGTATCACTTAAAATTTCTTTGATTATTAAAGTAGTTAAAAATGTTAACAGATATTTATTTTCAATCTGTTTTCTTTTTCTTAGTAATTCCCAGGAGTACCATGTGCTTTGAATCTAATGAACTGTTTTGATGTTTGAGTTGACAGTTCTCTCGTTGACTTCCCCCTCTCCTCTCTCTGCCAAGCAGATACTTCTTTGTATTTCTTCCTTCACCCCCTCCTTTTCAGGTCCTTTTGGGCCACTTTTTATTCATAAAACCATTTACCTTATTTTATCCACTCCTATAAGTACCTTTGGTGTTTTAATTGACAGGTTTTTTTTTTTTTTTTTTAGCATATCGTTTAAGGTAAGATTATTTTTACTTCTGTAAAAGTTGACCAAACATTTTGGATGATATTTTTATTGGCATAAACTATAATTTTTTTCTCTTTTTAGTTTAGTTTATTTAATTTATTTATTTATTACTTTATTATAGTTTATTCACTTTGTATCCCCATTATAGCACCCTGCCTCATCTCCTCCCAGTCCTACCCTCCCTCTTCTCCTCCCATGACCCTCCCCTAGTCTACTGAAAGGGGAGGTCCTTCTTCCCTTCCATCTGACCCTAGCCTTTCAGGTCTCATCAGGACTGGCTGCATTGTCTTCCTCTGTGGCCTGGCAAGGCTGTATCCCTCAGGGGGAAGTAAACAAAGAGCTGGCCACTGAGTTCATGTCAGAGACAGCCCTTGATCTCCTTACTAGGAACCCACTTGAAAACTGAGCAGCCTATAGGCTTCCTCTGAACAGGAGATCTCATCTAAAAAAAAAGCCCAGGGCCAGACGGTTTAAGCGCAGAATTCTGTCAGACCTTCAAAGAAGAGCTAACACCAAAACTCTTCAAACCATTCCACAAAATAGAAACAGAAGGAACATTACCAACCTCATTCTATGAGGCCACAGTCACCTTGATACCTAAGCCACACAAAGACCCAATAACAAAAGAAACTTCAGACCTATCTCTTTTATGAACATTGACGCTAAAATACTTGCAAACTGAATCCAAGAACACATTAAAGATAGCATCCACCATGACCAAGTAGGCTTCATCCCAGGCATGCAGGGGTGGTTCAACATACAAAAATCCATTAATTTTTATCTTAAGTAAGTGAAGTAGTCTATTTCTGGTCATCGTCTTCCTCCTCCTCCTCCTCTTTTTCTTTTCCGTTTTTCGAGACAGGGTTTCTCTGTGTAACCCTGGCTGTTCTTTGTGTAACTCTCTTTATAGACCAGGCTGGCCTTCAACACAGAGATCCACCTGCCTCTGCCTCCCAAGTGCTGGGGTTGCAGGCATGCACCGCTGCACCCAGCTTAATTCTGCTCTTCTTTACTGTCTTTTTAGTCTTTCTGATTAACTTATGTAGGTACAATTAGGAAGTCCATTCATTTTTATTTTTAGCCTAGAGAAAATGATCAGTAGTGAAGTGATTGTGAACTTTTTCTAGATAAAAGTTTCGTCACTGGCTCCCATGTTGGAGAACTCATCATCTGGGATGCCCTGGACTGGACTGTGCAGGCCTGTGAGTGCAGCTTCTGGAGCCCGTCTTCACAGCTGGATGCCCAGCAGGAAATAAAGCTCTTCCAGAAACAAAATGACATTTCTATTAATCATTTCACATGTGATGAAGAGGTAACCAGTATGAATTATAATTGTTACAATAAAATCAGTACCTGATATTTCAAGGCTTATATATTGGTGTAAAATGTGACTCCAGGCTGTTGAAATGGCTCAGTGGGCAGAGACGCTTAGCACAATCGTAACAACCTGAGTTCAATGGGCAAGAGCCACAGGGTTGAGAGGACATGCACACCGCACGCCACACACACTACATACACCTGCACATGCCATCCCATCCCGCATACACCACACACACACACATACACCACACATACACACACCTGCACATGCCATCCCATCCCGCATATACCACACACACACACATACACCACACATACACACACCTGCACATGCCATCCCATCCCGCATACACCACACACACACACATACACCACACATACACACACCTGCACATGCCATCCCATCCCGCATATACCACACACACACACATACACCACACATACACACACCTGCACACACATACACACACACACATACACCCCCACACGCCATCCCATCCTGCATACACCACACACACACACACACACACACACATGCACCACACACACTATATACACCTCCACACGCCACCCCATCCCGCATACACCACACACACACACCACACACACATCACACACACACATACATCACACACACACCACACATACACACACATGCGCACACACACACTACATACACCTCCACACGCCACCCCATCCCGCCTACACCACACACACACACTACATACACCTACACACACCACCCCATCCCGCATACACCACACACACACATACACCTCCATACACCACACACATACATACATACACCACACACACATACATACACCACACACACTACATACACCTACACACGCCACCCCATCCCGCATACACCACACACACACACACACACATACACCACACACACTACATACACCTCCACACGCCACCCCATCCCGCATACACCACACACACACATACACCTCCACACGCCACCCCATCCTGCATACACCACACACATACATACATACACCACACACACATACATACACCACACACACACATACATACACCACACACACTACATACACCTCCACACGCCACCCCATCCCGCATACACCACACACACACACCACACACACATCACACACACACATACATATACATCATATACACACATAAACCACACACACTACATACACCTCCACACGCCACCCCATCCCGCATACACCACACACACACACCACACACACATCACACACACACATACATATACATCATATACACACATAAACCACACACACTACATACACCTCCACACGCCACCCCATCCCGCATACACCACACACACACACACGTACACCACACACACTACATACACCTCCACACGCCACCCCATCCTGCATACACCACACACACACACCACATACACACATCACACACACACACATACATATACATCATATACACACATAAACCACACACACTACATACACCTCCACATGCCACCCCATCCCGCATACACCACACATGTACACACACATGCACCACATATATACCACATACATCTCACACACACATACACATACACACATACACCACACACACACACATACACACCACACACACATGCACACATACACACCACACACACATACACACCACACACACACCACACACATACACCACATAAGTCACACACACACAAACCACACATGCACCACACACATACACACCACATATATCACACACATATTATACATGTAAACACCCCCCCCCACTCCACCCCAAACGCATCATGCGTACACCACAGTGTGGCAATGTTGCCTGTGTGTGTTACCTGTACTTGTGTGTGTTATGTTACATGGTTTTGCGTGTGGTGTTGCAGCCACAGGTGGGGCTGGAGGTCACTATCAAATGTCTTCCCCCATCAGTTTTCACCTTATTTAATTTTTTTATTTTTTTAAAATATATTTATGCGTGTCCGTGACGTGTGTGTGTGTGTGTGTGTGTGTGTGTGTATGTGTGTGTGTGTATGTGTGTGTGTGGTGTGTATAGTTGTGCTATGACCCAAATGTGGCTGTCAGGACGATTTGCGGGAGTTGTTTATCTTCTTTCCATCACAGGGGTCCCAGGGCTGCAACTCAGATCATCAGACTTGGTGACAGGCATCTTTACCCACTGCGCCATCTTGCCAGCCCTTGAGTTCTTACATTTGCACTTGCGCATCTGGAAAGTAACAATGAGGCTTTCCTTCTGTTCCTTAACAAGCCGCGCCTTCCGCTGCGGGGCCAGCCAGGGCACTCCGCTCGGTGAACAGCTCCAGTGTCCTGCGAGGAGAAGGCGGAGCTGAGCGCCCGTGCTAGCCTTCTCCACTGTGCTTTCCTCCTGCTGGCGGGTGGCGCTAACCCTCGCTTGGTGGCTTTGACACTAGGGAGCTTCGGAGGGCAGGAACATAATTTCTGTGTGAAGCCTGGGAAGGTGACAGTGGCTTTGCGATGTCACACAAGGGCAGGAAATCTATTACACCAGGTAGTAAAGACGAGGTTTATGCCAATTTCTGAACTTTTCTCCTCCTCCCCCCATCCCCAGAACGTATTTGCTGCAGTTGGAAGGGGGTTATATGTGTATAACCTACAACTGAAGCGTGTGATTGCCTGCCAGAAAACTGCACATGATTCCAACGTCCTACACATCGACAAACTTCCAAACAGGTACACGTTCCCATCTCTTCTGCAAAGATGGCTGTCACAGTGCCTAGGGTCACAGGCATAACTTCTGCAGTGGCTCCATGGCCTGACCTTGGCATTCTTTTGCCAATAGGAATGTTTCATGACTGACTGTAATTGAAGAGTTTGTAGCAATATATGACAAAAGTTTACCAGAACATGGTTAAGTGAATCACGCTGAATTTTTTTCTAAGAAAGATTTATTTAAAATCGTTACTTAAAAAGTTAAAAGATCTGGATCACTTACAATGTACTATTTTTTTCTTTTTATATTTTCTATAAGCTCATTTCTTTTTATGGTGGTGTATGTTTATGGACAAAACCAGATACAGTCTGAGGCCACTAAACGAGGGTTGATTTGGCAGCTAAGATTCTATTGACGAAATCACTGTCCTTGCGGGATGTATTTAGGATGAGAGGCACTGTGGAAAGAGAGGTCACATGAGGAGGGAAGGGGACTGCTCAGGACATTGTGTAGTTGGCCAGTGCTTCCAGGTCACAGGGTGTGACATGTGATGGTAAGCCTCGCCAAGCTGGTGAGGGCTCCAGTGCTTCCGGCAGTCGGCACGTGGCCTCCCCAGGTGCTCTGCCTTTGTTCTTTTTCTGGCTTTTCGTTCTGACAGGCAGTTAATCTCGTGCTCAGAAGATGGCAGCGTCCGCATTTGGGAGGTCAGAGAAAAGCAGCAGCTGGCAGCAGAACCTGTCCCGACAGGTGGGTGCATCCTCCACAGAAGCAGTGCTGGTCCTCTCCTCCTCCTTCCTCCTCCCGCCCTCCTCTTTCCTCTCCCCGCCTTTCTTTGCTCCTTCCTTTTTGTCTCATCTGACAGGAAAAGGAAAGGTGGTATGGAGGAACCACAGGAATGCCCTCCTGCAGGCCTCAGACATTTACAAGCAGCCGTGGCCGCTGCTTCAGTTTGGGAATCGCATCTAGTTCTTGGCCCAGCGTAAAACTGTCTATTTTAGCTGAAGCCAGTTGCAATTTTATTATTCTGAGAGACAACTGTGACTTTCAAGTAATCTGAATGACCAGGTAGCACACGCACGCACACACACGCACACACACACACACACACACACACACACGCACGCACACACACACACACGCACACACACACGCACGCACGCACACACACACACGCACGCACGCACACACACACACACACACACGCACGCACGCACACACACACGCACGCACACACGCACGCACGCACGCACACACACACACACACGCACGCACACACACACACACACACACACGCACGCACACACACACACGCACACACACGCACACACACACGCACGCACACACACACACGCACACACACACGCACGCACGCACACACACACACACACACACACACACGCACGCACACACACGCACGCACACACACAGATTTTCCCGTGTTTTGTTGATGTGTCTGGAGAACTCCTCACCTCTGATTTCTGATGATTGTATATAACCTTTACGGTGTTCGCTTCCCTGACATTTCAGTGTCTGTTTCTCGCTGTTAGTGGATGAATGGGGCAGTAGACAAGATAAGGACATGGGTGAGTCAGGAAAAGCACAACATCATATATTCACAGATCCTGGTAGTGTCTGTGCCATCAGCTTAGCCCTTGACCAACTAAGTATGAGACATGGTTGTATTTAAATTCTCTGTCCTTCTGTAAGGAAAAAGCACGACCATTGTTTTAAATGGCTGAAATAGTTATCTCTTGTAGGATTTTTTAATATGTGGGGATTTGGAAGAGTGAACAAACAAGCCAGCCAGCCTGTTAAAAAGCAGCAAGAAAATGGGACTACGTCTTCCCTGGAGCTCGTTGGAGATTTGATTGGACACTCATCCTCCGTGGAGGTACCACTTTCAGTAGGCATGCAGTCCAGGCAGTTCCTGCTTTTGCGTCATGCTTCTTTTTTTAATTCAGTTGTTCTAAATAAGACCCACACGTTCTCAATGGTAGAGTTTTTGCAAGACAAGAATATAGAATAAGATAAGTGATGGTAAAAGTAGTTAGGATTCTTCTTTATAGAGATAGAATTTGAGGAAGTAAGCAATGTGTTGGTTTAAGAATGGGATTCCTCGCCATTGTACAGGAGGTGGGGATAGCTGATAAGAGGACAAGGTCAGTGACCTTGAATACGTGTCACACCGTCAACAGAGGAAGCTTGGGGTGTTGGGGCTCTATTGCAGGGTGAAAGCCTTAGCAGAATCTAATTCCAGGGAGCATAGCCAATTCAGGGGCAGAGTACTGTTCCCACCTGCCTTTGATTAATTCTAGTTTTATACAACTGTTACCTTATCACTGTGCATAATAGTTACACTTGTGGAATTGCAAACACATTAATAATTTACAATAAGTACCATTATCTGTAATGAAGGAAGGGATTAGTGGCAATAAAGAGGTGATGGGAACTGTTACCAGTATAACCACAGCAGTGAAAAGGGCCCTAAATAATAATTATTTTTGAAATGTTCTTCTTGTTTCTTAGCCTGTGAGGAACAAGTTCCTTTTAATTTGGGTGGGCATTCGTACTAAGAGCAGTAGCCACACTGTCCCTTGAACATTTCTTGGAGTTCAAAAAGAGATATAAAATGCAGCCCTCATTCTTGTGGATCTTATACTTCAGTGGAGAGGAAGGACAAAGACCTAGTGAGCTGTCAGTCGAGGCTACGGAAGGCCCCAGGTGAGAGTCAGTTAGGAGTTAGAAGAAACATCTTGCTGTATCCTGTAAAGGTCTGTAGAGGTGGAGGACTTGTGATGAGCTTTAGAGGCCTGGGCAGACTAACAGACACTGAGCCAAGGCTCGGTGCAGCCCCTGTGGTTGGGTACTGTGGCTTGCTTGTCTTTGTCATCCTCTCAGAAAAAGCTCGGTGCTTTGTTTTTAACGTTGCTTGTGCTTGAGTTATAGGTAGAGAGAGCATGCCAGTGACAGACATTAGGCACAGAGAGCGTTTATGTTGTGGCAGAGAGCAGATAGATTGGATGGAATTACTGGGTTTCCATGAACAGGTGTTAATCAGAGAGATATCCTGAAAAAGTAAGGCCAAGGAGTTTGGGGTTTATTTTAATATATTGAGAACCCACCGAACATATTTAAATCATTTATTTTATGGGAATTTTGCCTGCAGTGCCCATGAAGGCAAAAAGAAGGTGTCAGGTTCCCCAGAGACTGAAGTTACAGCTGCTTGAGAGGCAACATGGAGGTGCTGGGAATTGAACCTAGGCTTTCTGAAAGAGCAGTCAGCGCACATAACTGCTAAGCCAGATCTCCGGCTGCATTAAAAGTTTAAGTGGTGGAGGAGACCTTGAAATGCACATTTTTCGTTAGATAAGTAAAAGGTTTAGGAACGTTCTTGAAAGCATTTGCGCTTTTGTCTCCCTGTCCCAAGATTTTCACATGCTGTACAAACTGGGCAAGCACTCTGTCACTGAGCTAGCCCCCCCCCCCATCCTCCCCAAGCCAGCACTTCAAAAAGCACCTGTGGCTTCTCTGGCAAATTCGCTCTCTGGGGCTATCAGGCACTGCCTCCTGAACACCCCCACCTCCTGAACACACTCACCTCCTGAACATACTCACCTCCTGAACACACCTCCTGAACACACCTCCTGAACACACCTCCTGAACACACCTCCTGAACACACTCACTGCCTGAACACACTCACCTCCTGAACACCCCCACCTCCTGAACACCCTCACCTCCTGAACACCCTCATGGCTTTTGTGTTATCACTCTCTCTGCCTGGCCCGGCCCTTCTGCCCATGCACCAATGATGTTCCAATCTCCTGAGAAATTTTGCTCCTCTATTTTCCTGTTTCTCCATAGACATCAGGAAGGCCTGACCTTACTCGTCCCTGGCTTTTGTTCGGCTACTCCCTTCTTACACTGGTCATTAAAGCTCACCCTTGTCCTAGGTGTCTCTCTCCAGGCACAGTATCCATCCTTCTTCACTTGTGCACTGCAGCCTCTATTCTCTTTCTTCCCTAGGGTGCCCTTCCCTTTACTTGGAGAGTTTTCTCTCTGTGGTGGTTCTACTGTTATTGCTGGATGTCTGCTCTGAGTTTCTGTGGCATGCTGCCATGTAGCACCTGGCTGCAGAATCTCTCACTGGTGCCCAGTCATTGCAGCTGGCTCTGGTTTTCACGGTAGGGACTGTAAACTGAAGTCACCATAAATACTGTGCACTGGCCCAGTACCTATACTTCACAGAGATCTCTGAAGCCAGCATTTATCTCGGGACATTTGGGATTAAGACATTTTTTTGGTCACCATATTTTAGTAAATAATGCAAGTGTGAGAGGGTCTGTGCCTGACAAATCTTAAAACCAATGTATGAGTAATTAGCTTGTGGTAAATTCAGAAGATAATTTGAGAATTCATGTGCTTTGCAGGAATCACTGTTACTGTAGTTCTGTAGTTGATCAACAGAATCCATTGAAATATTAACTATTGGTTGTTGTAACAGGTTTTGAAAAAGACACTTTTCATTAGGTTTGGTGGCACGTGCGTGTAACCCCAGCACTCAGGAGGCTCACAGAGCAGCAGGTCGTGGCCTTCAGGCTAAGCCTGCAGACGTGAGCCCTGTCTCAAACTAGCAGAGGTGGGGAGACAGCCAGGTGTGGATCAGCGGCACAGGACCGAGCCTGGCTCACCAACACTCACCAACAGGAAAGTTTCTCAGAAAAATCAAACCATTTTTGCATTCACACCCAAAGAAATCTTCAGTTGGTTAAAGCACGCGTGCTGACCCAGCTTTAGCCTCTCCTTGGCAGTCTTGAACTAGTATGTCGATTTATTTTACAGATGTTTCTGTACTTTGAAGATCATGGACTAGTGACATGCTCTGCAGATCATCTCATCATCTTGTGGAAAAACGGAGAGCGAGAATCTGGATTACGCAGTTTAAAGTTATTTCAGAAGTTAGAAGAAAATGGTGACTTATATTCTGCATCTAGGTGAAGGGACTGGACAAGTGCATGCTCGTGAACCTTGAAAATCAAATACTGAGCGTTTCTGTGAGAACCGTGAACACAACGATCACCTGGATTTGTCGTGTTCTCCTTGCCCATGAAGTTCTGTTTGACTGTCAGCAATGTGTGTCCACCCAAGAACATAACACAGGTTCCCATGGGCGCTGTGGGAAGTGGTGGGTGCTGTGTTGTCTCTTAAAGTGATGGGAAAAAAAGATAAATATAAAGTTGTCACATTATGTAAATAGCTTATTTTGGGCTCTCTTAGAGACTGCTTAAGAACTGTCATATAGATATATCCTTTGGGCCACAGTTTCTCCTTCTGAGTAGCTACCACTGTTCAGTAGAACCAAACTTGAATATTAGCCAACAAAGAGTTATATTCTTTAAATACAATGATTCTTTTTGGTATCAACTAATTTAAGTAATTGAAAAAATATTTAATTGAGACTATTAAAGTGCTGTGTGCTCTGGCCCACCAGCACCATGTAAGGGTGCTTTTCTCTCTCAGCATGACTTGGCCCAAGCAGTGATTGTCAGAGTGGTACTCAGGTGCTCCAAGGATGATCCTGGACTAGGAAGGACCACACAGCAATTTTCAGGTCAGGAACTGATGCTTAACTGCCCTGTCTGTCTGCTTTGGCTGCAATGTGAGATGGTTGAGAACAGATTCGCTGTGTGGCTCCTTGAATACCCACTAAGCCTGGCCACCTTCGTCCCTCTACCAGCCTTGTGACAATATTCTCACTTTGGCACTGAAACATAAAGTGTATTCTACACAGTAAGGATGGGAGATGGCTCTTAAACTGCTGACTAGGGAATCTTATTAGAGACAGGCAAGATGAGTGACATTAGACCTTCCAAGAGTACATGCATATACATACTCTACTCCCTTAGATGGATGCTGTAAAGTGTTGCTTTCACTAGTTCTAACTTTTACAGCTGTCTACAAAGATCAGTAGTGTTAAGATCATAGGAAGACGAGTGGCAAAATGTTAGAAATGAGGAGACCAAGCATTTGGTGGTGTGCTCACGCTTAGTGCCCATCGTCATTGAACAGCCTTAAAAACAGAAAATGAAGGAGGAGAGCGAGGGCTGATTGCAGTTTCTGATGACCGTGGTACGAAACCAGAGTGTTCTCAGCCCTTGCTGCTGTTGTAGTTCACAATGGAAATAGTGTTAAGGAAAAGACAGGACTAAGACTTAAGCTACCTTAATTAGGACAATAGCAGGATGTGAATGAGGAAGTCGACAGTGTCTTTTAGCCAGCAGACTGCTGTTATTTGAAGAGTCTGCACATGAGGCAGATTCCTTGTTCGTCCTGAAGGTGGAATGTGGGTAGCGCCCGCCAGCCAGGCAGACTACATCTGCCTGCTGATCACTTTGGCTAATTCAGTTTAGATTCCGTTAAAGCTTTGAAATGTGCGCCATAGATGACTTTCCCTTTTTACTAGCTGCTTCTTTGTAAATTTCATATTAGGCCCTTAGTAAAGATGTTTTCTTAAAGAAGACAAGGAATTCATAGGTTTTTGTCTTTTAACTGTTCCCTAACCTGTTTTGGGTTGCTGTTCTGTGGTAGTTATCTAGTCAAATGGAGCAGAAGCCATGTTCGAGTTCTTTGAGGGGACAGGACCAGGGTCAAGGATCGTGGATGCTCCATTCCGTTTCCCACGATGAGAACAAGTGTGTTCAGAAGGTGGCCTCCAGCCCCGGGGGAGACCTGAGGTCGGGGACACAGCACAGTAGGTGTCTGTGGCAAGGACTGGACCTGTGCCCTTCAGCAGTTCCATGTAGACTGTTCCTAAGACATGGACTTGCAGTGTAGAGGAAGAAAATTAGCGCTCAGGCCAGCATACATTTTGTGCATTTTTCCTACTTCCCTTACTGAGCTGTTAGCACTAGACGCTGCATCGTGTGCCTTGTTGCTCGCGCTTCAAGTGCTTTGAGCAGGGTCTCTGTGTGTTCGTGCAACAGCCTTCTGTGCTGCACGCAGGCTGAATGGGTGACAGTTGCACTGATGAGGCCTGTTCTTTGTTGCAGAGGCTGGCCCTGGCGGAGGAAGGCACATTCTGCCTCACGTAATGGTATTTTACAACTAACTTCTCTCTTTGGGACAGTGCTTAATAATAGTATTAACAGAACTTTTCTTGCCTTTACATTTTCCTAAGCATTAACTTAGGCCCTCTCAAGACATGGTGTCAGAGTGAAGAGGAGAAAGAGGCAGTTACGGTAGTTGCTCTATATCACATAGAAATTATCTGAGGTGCAGGAACACCACCTGAAAGTCCGTGATTCTAATAAATTGAAATAATATGCCACTTAGCAACTCAGGAGGTCTCTGAAATTTACACTACTAAGATTCTGCTGAAGCTTTAGTGCCTGGATATCCTAGAGCATTTAACATCCACATTATTAGCATGTGAAGCAACACGGAACTGATCTGACATAACCCTGAGAAAGCTGTGATGTTTCATATAGGAAGTGTCAGGTGCCGGGTTAGTGTTCCTCGCCGCGTGGAGTGGAAAGCGTCCGGGCAGCAGAGAAGGCTCATCCTGGTGCTCAGCTCATCCTGGTGCTCAGCCGGGCTCTGAAGCCTAAGGAGACTGTTTTTGTCTCTGAGGTCCTGGCAGTCTGACTTCAGCGTGCTGAAAACAAACTTGGCGAGTCATGAAATAAAGGACACCAAAAACCCCAAATTTGAAATTATGAAAAGTTTAGGCCAAAGAGATAAAATAAAAACAGCTGTTGGGAGTGAAAAATGGCTGTAAGAATTTAGTTACAAGAACTTCACACAGACGGTTCATCCCTTGTCCATAATACAGCAATGCCATACAAAGCTGGCCCTGTCCAACAAGCAAGCCCTCTTACCATCTAGCAAAAATAATTTAGCTGCATTTCTTTGCATGGGATTTTCATACATGTTTACACTTTGGTACAAAACATAGAGAAAAACATTGGCACATTACATAGTGATAAGTTGTCTTTTTCTTCCCCATGTACCGATTTTTACATATTCTGCAGTCCAACTTTCATTTGGAAAAATGTAACTACTGATTTAGTTCAGTTTCTTTACCTCTTAAAAATGCATCATGGAGTGCAGGTAAAATAAACTAAGGCGTTCTGCTTGCTTAGTTTCTGGTGTTCGTGACAGAGAAGAAGGGCAGAGATAAAGGAGGAGGAGCGGCCTCATCTGGCTGTGTGCAGAGCACGGGGCTTTATGAAAAGAGCTGTAGAAAAATATGCCCTGTGCTTTAGGAGCTTCAGCGTATAGGTAATAGCTAAGGATGGTACTTACCGCCTCGCCATGTGCCTGCATCCTGACACATTCATGCTACCTGCAGGCCCTTCCCAGCATTAAAGCAAGGGGCATGTCTCAAATATAAATCAGAATTTCTGAACCTTGAAACTTTCCCATTTCCTCCCCAGATACAGAGGTACAGGTAATGCCCAGCAAACTCTAGGGGTGAAGATCCAGGACATTTAGATTATTTTAATAAAAATCTTTGAACAACAAATATATATTTATATATATATATATATAAATTTTTCTTTTCTTAAATCTTTTTTTGTTTAAAGCTTGTCTGCGAGCATTCAGATTTAATGGCTTTTTATAGATACTCTGACATGTGGCTGTGTCCGTTAGCCTGAAGTAAGGGACACACAAGGACCCCCCCCAAGCAGGACCCCACTTTTTCTCCATCTGTTGGTTCCTGAAAGCTGGATTCCACAGAGGAAAGGGCTCCACAGGAGGCAGATGCTCATCTGGGGACACTTGCCAGGCCACGGCTGTGTTCTCACGTGGGTGTCACACTGCCTACCAGGTGGCCATGGGAACTGTGGTGCTAACTAGTTTACGAATGGCTTCCTTCTCATTCTGCCGATTTTACACACATCTCCTCAGAGAAGATTTTTTTGGATTCCTTAATACTTTTGCCATTGAGGAAAGTAGTCAAGTAATGAGTGAACACTGGCTAGACTACCTGGTCTCCATCAGGAGACACACAGACACTTTGTTTCTTGTGTCCTGCTTGTACCCACAGGTACCTACCGTACCTCAGCTCTGTGGCTTTACAAGGGCACACAGGCTAGCAGCATGGCAGAGGAGGCTGCCAAGTGGTTTCGTCACCCAGTGATTCAAAAGAAAATCTTTTATTGACGGAACATAACTTTCTGAAAATGAAATTTAGGGGCGTGCATGATTCAGGTCCGATAGTAAACATTAGTTCCTTAGTCTATACCTGTCACTGTCATTATAGAGGAAACCCTCTTGATTGTACTGCTCTGTGATTCAGCGTCCTCTGTCCATCAGGAGGTCCCCTCCCCTGGCTTGGCTTTAGCTGTCAGATGGAAGCCGCAGACTTTTGCACTTGAGGTCATCCAGTGTCTTCCAGTGTTTGTAGTTGTCGGCCAAGTGCTGCATCAGGGCTGGCAGATGTGCAAAGGCTGCGAGGACAACATTAAAGGGATCAGAAAGGACCCATGAGGTTCAGTTGCGTGTCAGGAGTATTCGGCTTGGTCTTTGGGATCAGAAGTAGCCCAGACCATGTGCAAAAGCTGGCCATGGTGGCGTGCACCACTAGTCCCAGCTCTGGGGACCAGAGCAAGCGTATCCCTGGGGGCTCACTAGCCAGCAGAACTTGATTAGGAAGCTCTAGGCCAGTGAGGGATCCTACATGAAGAAAAGCAGCTGGAGGAGGACCTCTGAGGTCTGTGTGCTGTGTACCCCACAAAAAGAACAGAGAACAAATGTCCCCAAGGTCAGGTCTGGGGCTGCAAGGGAGCATATGCATGACAAGGACAAGCCAATAACACTAGCTTACCTGTCTGCCTTTCCTTCCTTCCTTCCTTCCTTCCTTCCTTCCTTCCTTCCTTCCTTCCTTCCTTCCTTCCTTTTTCTTTCTATTTCTTTCTTTCTTTCTTTCTTTCTTTCTTTCTTTCTTTCTTTCTTTCTTTCTTTCTTTCTTTCTTTCCTTCTCTGTCTCCCTCCCTCCCTCCCTCTCTCCCTCCCTCCCTCCCTTCTTTCCTTCCTTCCTTTTTCATTTGTTGTTAATAGACTATAGTGCTAGGAATTGAACCCAGGGCCTTGTGTACCAGGCAAGCAGCCTACCACTCTGAGCTATGAACATTACTCATTCATCAGCTCTGATTCTCTCTAGATCACGCCAGACACTGAGATGCACCTGCTCTACCTGTCCACAGAGGGCTTGTGATATACATAGATGTATGTATGTGTGTATATATGTATACATATATTTTATATATAATTATATATGATGTAAACATAATTTATATGTATGATAAAAATATAACGTATATGTGTATATATGTACTATATATGTATACATGTATATATTATATGTATATACACTAGATATGTATATGTGTATATGTGTGTGTTATATATGCATATATGTATAATTGTGTATATTATGTATATACATATATGGAACTATTTGCTTTTAGGCTCAGCCTGTGCCACTAAAGGTGATCATCATTAGGTATAACTGTCCTTTGCGGGTGATGAAACAGCTACTGACTTACCATCCCAAGCATCAAACATGTCTGTTATGAAGTAGTCGATGAAAGAGATCTGGGACTTGGGGATGCTGCAGGTGCTGCGGTCAAACACTGGCATCACTACAGGAAGCCCCTGCCTCTTCTCCTCATCAGTCTGAAAAACAGAGACAAAACCACCACTGCACAGGGCTGCGGGGCGCGTGAGAAGTGTTCGTGGTAGCGACGTGTTTCTCAGAAGGCCAGAATGTAGACCGAGTTAGCACTTTGCTGAAGTGACCCAGAGTGACTGTGCTCAGGTCTCCTCACTCTCCCCCTTCCCCTCTCCTCTCTTGAATCCAGGCCCCAGAGGACGCTAGGGTAGTGTTTTCCAAAGAGCTGAATCATCACTAACCCTAATTTCACGGTTTGCGCTCCTGCACAGCTCTCCAGAAGCACTGGTCTAATGGAATGGAGTCCCTTTTTCTGTGATCAGCTTTTACTTTTGTAAGATCAGATCTTCATTCCTACTTAGCCTACTGCCACTAATAGACATTTGCAGCAGAGGTCAAACTGCCAATAGCCCTTGAAACAGAGGCGCGGCACCACACAAGTGGAGAGCAGAAGCCACTGTGTCCCTGACTGCAGGCTTGCAGGTGTTTTTTTGTTTGTAACTATGCCAGTGCAGCTGTGGGAATGACCTGTTTCTAAGCCTTAACCTTTCAGTATGTCTGCTGACTGTTCTGCGCGACACAGTGGCAAGCACAGCTCAGTCAGGGCACCTCCAGGACTAGCACTGAAACAGTCGCGCTGCAAGGCGAGCGTGTGCTCTTCCTCAGGGAGTGCTGACACGCAGCGCTCGACATGCACGGGTCTGAGTATACCACGTGCTGCAGCACATGCTTCTGGCTGGACTCCTGCAGCTGAATGGTGAGAACCACATTTCCTGGTAGTGTCTGGAACTCATCACACATTCGCAAGCTGACTTTTAGGTCCTCCTGCTGTTACCACTACGTTCTTGTTAGATGGGTTAACAGTGGGACACTCTGCCAGCGTCAGTAACCAGGAGTAAGGCTTGATGTTCTTCCCACGGGGGTTTCGGGAAGCCCACTGATAAATTCCGGCTCAGCTCACTCCGTTGATCAAATAGCCTTAAAATAGCCACTGGTGTTCTTGGAGGACTTTGGTGCATACCCCCTTCCTCTTCACTCCCTCAGCTCTCCCGCCGCTGGCCCCCCTCCCCGACATGGCAAGCTCAGAACTGCCTGTCATATTCTGCCCCCCCTGCCCCCCCCCTCCCCGACATGGCAAGCTCAGAACTGCCTGTCATATTCTGCCCCCCCTGCCCCCCCTCCCCGACATGGCAAGCTCAGAACTGCCTGTCATATTCTGCCCCCCCTGCCCCCCCTCCCCGACATGGCAAGCTCAGAACTGCCTGTCATATTCTGCCACCCCTGCTCCCCCTCCCTGACATGGCAAGCTCAGAGCTGCCTGTCATAGTCTACTGTCATGCAGAGCCTCCCTCCCAGGCAGCCCTCCTGCCTCAGCTCACGTTCCGGCTGGAGAGCACGCCACCCTATGTGTTACTTACAGCTGTCTGCTCTCCACCTTCAAGGTCATGTATGTCAACAGCAGTCTTTAAAGTTTTTCTTCTTTGAAATAAGATTCTATTTCCAAAGACATCTGGCAGTTTGCTGTCTTCTAGAATTTTCTCTTTTTGTCCTGTTTTTACATTTCTAAGTCCTTCAAGAATATAATAACTCTATCACACTCTCTAAAGCCTCTTTTCCCTTTATCTAGGAAAAACCCTGAATTCCTCAAGAGTCTAACACATATACAGCCTTAGGGGTATTTTTTTTGCTAGTGTTTGGGTATGTGTGTGTCTGTGTATTTGCTTACACGTGTGTATGTGAGTGCTGTGTGTTTCCTGTACGGACATGTGTTGGGTGCACATGTGTGAAATGTGGAGGATGTCAAGCGGCCTGCCCGTCACTTTCCACCTTATTCTCTTGAGCCAAGAGCTCTCCGAACCCAGAGTGGGGTGGCACCCAGTGAACCTCAGAGCCCATCAGTGCTGCTGCACAGTGCTGGGGTCAGAGGCACTCACGCGGCATGCCTGCTTCTTTACGTAGGTACTAAGGTTCCAACTCAAAGCCTCATGTTTGTGTAGCAAGTACTCTTACCCATGAGCCATCTCTCTAGACTCCTGCCCCTTTGAACCAAGGTGTGGGCCTACCTGTGTCTGTATCCATCCCTGATTAAACTGTGAGTGACTCATGGGTAGGATGTGTCTCCCACAATGCATCAGGGACACAGCAATATCAGTGAATACACAGTTTCCCAGATCTTGTGAGAGTGACCAGCACATTGGCCTGGCTCTTGAGAGAACCACAGACCCCTAGCCAGGGCTGAGAAGAGGGGTTCGCTAGCTGTGGAACCCAAAGAGGCCTGGCCTTGGGCCTGTTCCCACGAGGGAAGGGACACTCCCCACGTGGCAGCACACCTGTGCGAAGTACTCCTCGGAGATCCTTCCAGCCCACTCGATGCACAGGTCCAAGGGGCGGCACGGGTTGGCCACATCAGCACACTTAATCATCATGCGCTTGATCAGGATTTGGTTTTCGGGGAGGTTCTTCCCGGTAGGGTTGCAGTCACAGTCGCTGCCCTCACTCTGCAAAACAGATCAGCTCAGGGTTGGTGAAGCCTACAGTGGCTAACTCACCAGGCGTCCAGGCTTGACCAGTGGAGCTGTCTGTTCCTACATCTGTATGTAACACACTTGCATTAAAACCCATCAATACACCGTCGCATTTAAAAGGCCAAAGTCCTTATCACCACCCATCCACTTAGCATAACAGCGATAGGCAATGATTGGTTTGAGCGGTTTTGGTCACCTTAAAAAGGGTTTTTTCTCTCTCCCTCTCCCCCGACTCCTCAGAAATGTATGAAAACCCAACTTGCAGTTATTTTAACCCACCAAAGGTAGAGAAAGTGTGACTTTCCGATTACTTTTTCACTCCTTTTTCTTGCTTCTCCTCACTGCCTACCCATTCCCTCTTGCTAAAGGCATGTATACATTCAGGTATTTTCTTGGCTGGTTCTCACAGAGATAATTGGTGTGGAGTGTGGACCATGTGCGTTTGGGCCAAATGCGAGAGAGTGTGTGTTCAGCAGCCCCTGAGCACACGGTTGTACGGGAGTACGTAGCTCCCGGCGGAACGCCCGTGGCCCTGGGGGTGTGACCAGGCATGCAGGTGGATGCGTGTGCGTGCACAGGCCGATCGCACAGAGCCTGGGGAAATGTTCTCAAAAGGCACCATCGGCTCACAGGAAACAGTTAATTAGCTCTCCGGAGCTCTGCCACGCTGACAGAGCGCATGACATGGAGTGCGATTTTGTTTTCAGGCTGGTCCTATTTGTTGGACCCCTGGTGGGAAGACTGTTCTAGAAGTTGTTTCCCCCATACCTCAAGAAGCTACTGTTTACTGTAGATGACATGTCAGCAGCAAATCTCAAGACAGAGCTGGAAGCATGGAGAGATGACCTCAATTCTAAATTCTACCAATCTGTATGGGTTTCTACTCAAAGCCTCAACATGCTGTGCCCCTCCATCCTTTATCAGGAGGAAAGCCCTGGCATTGTGGCGGGAGTTCATGAGAAATGAGGGTCAGCATGGGGAAGGTGGACACTGTTCTTCTCGATTGGTCATGTGATGGGTTCTACAGACAGCATCCTCCTCAATCAAGTTATCTTTAGAACATTTAGCTACCTTTTTCACAGGGCTGGAAACTTCTGATTTTTAGGAGCTGTGGCCACTTTTATGGTTTCTGAGGAAAACTGATTTCATTTTAGTAAAGAATGAGTGTTTTGTCCTGTTTCTAAAGCCCAGATTTAAGGCACTAAAGCAGGTTCATGGAAAATTTCTCTTTTTACAATTTTTATTTAAGAAAAATTTGTATATATTTTGATCATATTCTTTCCCTGCCCAGATCCTCCACATTTCCCTACGGATTTTTCTTATTAGTTTGCCTTTATTTTATTTTTTATTTTTTAGAGAAGGAGGGAGGAGAAGAGAGGGAGAACATGATACATTTCTAAAAAGAAAAAAAACGTGGTTTTTGGTTGTTTTGTTTTGTTTTCTAGTTACTCTTCTACTCGTTAGCTTTAACATCACACAGCCTAGGGTCATCTAAGAAGGGAGTCTCTGTTGAGGGATTGCCCAGGTTAGCCTGCCTCTAGCCCCTCTCTAAGGGATTGTCTGGACTGTTAAGTGTTGTGGGAAGGTCAGCGCCATCCCAGACAAGTGGTTCTGATCTATAAGAAAATTGGCTAAGCATGAGTGGTAATGCGTCAGTGAGCTTCCTCCTTCCACCGTGTCTGCCACACCTCCTTGGCTGGGAGTGAGTTCCCTGGTCAGAATTAATGCTGCATCAAACAGCAAGCATTTCTGCCTTCTGTCTCCTTCCCTGAGTTCTTTCTTTAACTTCTCTCCTGGAGAGACTGGCCTAGAAGCCAAATAAACCTTTTCTTCTCTAATTTGTTTTTCGTCAGGATAAGTTAATACAGCAATAGAAAATAACTAATATATTTGTTTCACTGTGACGATACTGGTAAGAATATAATTCTCTAAAGCATTCCCTAACTTTGAGATCCTAAGAGCTCAAAGAACAGAATGGAAAGAATGTTGGATCTCCTGCCATACACCATTCATTCTGCTCATTTGTGGGTTCCTTCTGTTAGGTTCTCTTTATCTCAGGGCCTTTCTTTTAAGAAATTGCAGGGGACAGCTGGCAGCATGTTCTCATCCCCAAGAAAAGCAAGTGACTTGACTCGCAGTCTTTTGTCAGCTCCAAGCTGACGATTGCCTTGCATTCAAGAGGGAGGGACCACTTCGCTGCCAGAGCAGGCTCTCACAGAAGCACTGCTGGATCTTATCACATAGGAATGCTTACCTCAGCTGCCAGTGGCTTGTTGATGCTGTTCACAAATTTGTTCACGTGTTCAAAGTGTTTCGTCATCTCTGTGGCCAAAACCATGTCGATTATAGCCTGGCGCAGTGTGCGATAATGGTTCCTGAATCACAAGAAGACCACATTCCCTGTCATATCAGCCCTAAGTCAGAAGCGCCTGCTGCTCTGCCTTCCCACACCTGGCACCCAGATGGGGCAGAGTCAGTGACTACTGGTCTAAGAGCCCATGTTGATGCCCTTCCCCGTTCTCTAGTGACAGCTGATTCGTAGGCACAGGAATGGCAAGAGGAAAGCAAGTCATGTGGTGGGCATGGTGGCAGTTCCCACCCCATCCTTTGAAAAGACTAGGACAAAGGAGTGAAAGGAAGTGACAGAGAGGAGCCTGAGGATGTCTGACTGCACTCCACGCAGACTGGTCCCCTCTGCAGATCACTGCCGCAGCTGCTTCTGATGCTGCTGAGGAAGACTGTCCTTTTACGTAATTCTCTAGCCTGCCGATGTTGCAGTGGTTGGAACACAAGATTATCAGAGATTTCCTGTCTTTTACTTTTAACTGTAAGAGGAGGAATGAGGAGCCAAGCAAACTGGCTCCTGGAAAGAATTCTTTCTCGTATAGGTCCTCAATACTGATAGAGTGTAAGTCCAAGTTAGAATAACCCTTCTTACAGATCTTACAGATTTTCCTAGGGCCTAAACTGACAAACTCAAGTAGGCAGTGTCATGAGGCCCTCAGCGGCATGAGGTCACTGACCACCCAGGACCCTGCTCGGCAACTTGCCGCCTGCTGCAGAAAACACCTGTAGCCTGACCACAGAGTTGCCAGTGGACAAGACATGCGGCTCCTCAGTGACAGCAAGTTGCTGCCTGCAGATAAGAGCATGCAGTGAGAGGGAAAGCTGCCAAGCTCTGGGCTTAGCATCTGCACTGGGACCTCCTCATGAGGAAGGGTTCTTAGTGCCCCCAAACTCAGCTGGAAATGAAAGACTATTTCCAGACTCTGAGCCACAGAAAAAAATGGGAAGATCCCCTCCCCCATGGAAAGTAAAAATATCTGATGGACTTGTTAGTGACCCCATCAATATTTAGGCAATACTTGACAAGCATTTCTGCTCATGGACTTCCTGAAGACTAAATGAGATTATGAAAACATGGCAGGGCCATCTGCAACGCTGTTTCAGAATCTGGTGGAGTGGATAACCACTAGCTCCGTTCCCACCTTCGAGTACCAGCCAGAGGGGGTTTAGCTCCCCTTCAGCGTCACAGACCTATGAGTGGGCGCGGGAGCGTGGTCCCCACAAACCTGTCGATATTCTTGAAGATGTTACATTTGGCATCCTTGACCGTGAGCTGGAAGGCCAGGGCAGTGTGGTGGCTCTCCAAGACAGCGGTGTCGTTGTAGAGCACGGCCAGCTCGCTGCCTGCGTTGCACAGGAAGGAGTTGGTTCTTCCAGGGTGATCCACGTCATGGACCGTGGCAGCAATCAGTGCAGCCACCTCATCCAGGTGATCGAGGCTTCCCTGGGGCAGGGGGAGGGATAATGAGCTTTACCCACAGGCTTTGGGAGAGCAACATCCATCTCTGTCTCTTGGAAAGAGGAGGGCTTGGGGCTGGAACCTTCAGAATGCTCCTTCAGTTTCCTCCAAGCCTTAGCCAAAAGGTGGCCTTGGGCATACAGTGCCCCTGTGCTGTGTGCGTGTGTATTGGTTTTTGTTTTTGTTTTTGACAACATGAAAGCCAGAGCTGCAGTACAACACCTGAACTCTGTGTAGGGCCTATTCATTGGTTTCTCAAGAAAGAAGCCATGCAGGCCTTTTGAATTGCTGCTTTGACTCTGCCATGAGGGCTAGAAAGTGGCTGGCATCACAAATATGCCTTCCTTACCAGCTTCTGCAAGCATGTTGGAGAGCTCGTTGTAAGCTGCACAGATCACTCAGGATGAATGGGGCAGTGATTACGGCAGTGAGCCAGGATCAAGGTGGAGAAGTTTATCAAGAACCCCCGGGCTGGGTTAGCAGGCAGCAAAGGGAAAAACTCACCAGCGATTTCACTGTGCTAATAATGAGCACAAATGACAGCAAGCATTTTTCTTAGCTTGTAAGTTGGTAGAAAGCTGGCAGGTGGGCTGTTATGTAAGTTACTGCGTTATGAATGCATTCAGTGCCAGATGCCTTAAAGGTACCAGCTATCATGCATAGCGCCAGAGCTGAAGGGGTATAACGTGTGGGACAGGCTAAGGAGAGTCCAGATGTCCTTGGAGTGTAAGCACCAGGCTGGGCAGAGCAGGGTAGCACTGACCATGAACACTGCGATGGTGGGAGTGTTCTGTATCTGTGGTGTGCAAATAAGCCCCATCACACACAGCTCCTGAACACGTGACTTACAGCTAGTACGATGAAGGGAATGCTTCATTTTATTTAATAGCTGTGCATGGTTACTGACTACCAAGCTGGCCAACAAAGGTCTGCAGAATTGCCAATGGTGGCTTTCCTAAGAAAGTGATTTTTTATTGCTGAAGTATAATGCATAGGCAACCAGTGGCAGGAGAGAGAAATCGAGGCAAAGAGTCCAGATGAAGTTACTGAGGCGGCAGGAGAGTCAAGGTGGGTGAATTGTGAATGGAAGGGAAGTAGGCCTCTGGGAAGACTGTGACTACATAGGGTTGTTGGTGTTTCCAACCTGCTCTCAGAGTTTTGTGGGAGGGAAAACTGGGAAGAAGGTAGCCTGAAGCTCGGCCCTGTCCAGCTGATGTCCTCACAGGTCCTAGGGTAGTCCCTGTCAGTGCTGACTTGAGGTTACAGCAGGACTTTCTTGAATGTTCTCCCTTTTCAGGAAGGGAATCCCTTCCATCTTGAATCTTAGCCTTATAAAGATGGTAGGAATCTTGGCTTGGCCCAGCCAGCATCAAGGTTGCCTGAGTAAGCAGCCTGGCTGTTTGTTACCTGGGAGCTTGTGAGATGAAGTCCAGAGTGACCAGAACATGAAAGCATGTTTGGCTCCCCTTCCCAGCTGGCAGAAGAGGCCACCATAACCTGCAGGTGTCCTGCTACCTCCAAGCTCACTACTGCAGCTGTGCCCTCTGGTCCCTACTGTAAGTGATTTCACTTGAGCAGTGAGAACACAGGGGTCCCTTTGCTGTGGCGCAGGTGGTGCAGCTATGGATCCAGTCCTGATGGTGGTCCCAGCCCAGCCTTTTTAAGACCAGTTGATGGGAGAGATACTACATGGCTGGAAAATGCAGGCTGTGCTGTCTAGACCTGCCTCTCCTTCAACTTCACACTGATTTAACCCCAACGATGAATGAATGGCCTTGGAACTTCTACTGAGGTAGCGATAATGTGCTTTGTCCTATAGTTTTGTGAGCACTGACAGTGCATGATCTGATAAGAAATGGCTGAAAAAGGAGGCAAGAAGACCAGGCAAGCTCACACACAAGAAAAAAGTGAAATAAGGGCAAGTAGGAGGGGAGAGAGAGAGAGAGAGACTGACTCAACCCTGCAGCAGGTAAAACTGCAAGTCTCTGGACATGGCTACATGCCATCATTGTTCTTTTTTTTTTTTTTTTTTTCTAAGAGAAATTGATCTGGATGATACAGGATGGCCCCAGCCTAGGTCAGCCTTTCCAGCCCTTCCTTATTCAGACAGTCACTGTGGCCTAGATAATAAACGTAGTGCTGGCTGTCCAGGCCTATCCGCTTGCAGTAGGCTTCAGGAACCAGGTGAGAGCAGCCAGAGCATGGCCTGGAATGGCATGCGGGGGTCTGGCCACACTGGCACACTGGCTCTGGCTAAGTCACTTTGTAATGATAACATTAAGAATTTTAGCATTTGGTTAATATCTGACAAAAGAGACTTCAAAGCCAATCAGAAGAGATAAAGACATTACATACTTATTAAAGAAAAATCCCGCCAAGAAGATATTATAATTCTAACTATTGTACACTAAACATAAGCAGACCCAATTTCACAGGAAACACTATCACATCTAAAGTCATGTGTCAGCGCTAGCACAGTGCTGGTGGGTGGCTCCAGTCCTCCTGTTCTCATCCAGACAGAAACTAATAGACTCTGGAGTTAAATAACAGCATATATCCCAGATGTATGGGCTACAGACATCCCAGAACATTCTACCCAAATAGCGAAGAACACGTTTTTCTCAGCAGCCCATGGAGCTTTTCCCAAAATAGATCACATATCAAGACACAAGGCAAAAGTCATAACAGATAGAGGAAAACGGGAATAAAGCTGAATGTCAACAACAGAAACAGCAGAAAGTACATAAATTCATGGAAACTAAACAACACAGTACTGAGTAAAAATTGTCTCACTGTAAGAAAACTAATAGCTTTTTAGAATAGAATGGACTTGTAAACACATACTAAAATCTATGGGACACAATGAAGGCAGTTCTAAGAGGAAAGGTCATAGCATTGCAACACTGAGAAAACTGGCAAGATCTCATTAATCAAGAAAATGCACTACAGATTTCATACAGACAATCTGATGGAGTCATGTTCTCAGTTCAAATGCCCTCTTTCCACATATGTCTAAGGTTTGAGTCAAGGTTTGAGTCAAAAACAACCAGGAAAGAACTATTTTAAGCAGAATTCTCAAAACATGAATCGCAAATGGCTTAGAAATACTTAAAACATGTTCAATATCTTTAGCAGTTGGGGAAATGCAAATTAAAACTACTTTGATCTTTCACTCAGAATGGCCAGGATCAAAACAAATGGCAGCTCACGCTAGTGAAGAGAGGGGGAAGGGAACACTTGTTCATTGCTGGTGGAAGTGCAAATGTGTAAAGCCACTAGGAGAATCACTGTGGGGTTCCTCAAAAAGCTGAAAGTAGATCTACCAAAAGATCCAACTATACCACTTGTGGGCATATACCCAAAAGATTCTACTTCTTACTTCAGAGATATTTGCTCATCCATGTTCATCATTGCTCTGTTCATAACAGCAGAAATTTAAAACAGCCTAAATGTCTACCAGATGACAAATGGATAATAAAAATGTGGTTCATTTACATAATAGAATATTACTCAGATGTTAAGAAAAATGAAACTGGCAGCCAAATAGATTAAATTAAAAACAATCATCATGGGCAGTATAACTCATACCCAGAAAGACAAGCATATTTACTCTTATATGTGGAAGCTAGCTTTTATACATTAGATATGTGTGTTTCATGTAGGGGTTAGGAGACAAGTAATAACCATCTTACCTGACTAGGAATGAATGCTGTGAACTCTAATAACGGCCCTCCTGGCAAGATATGCCCACTGATGCAATAGTGGCACATGCTATGGGAATAACCAACCACTTTTTAAAAATTGGATTTAAGGCTCCATCCATAAGATGAAATGCATACCTACCACTGTTAGTGAGGCCAAGGACCTGGAACTAAATAGTGTGACTTGAGGGAAATGCTATTACTATTATTCTGCTAAAAATCATAGTAATAAAGTGATTCCTAATGACCTATTGGTATATCCATAAGTCAGCGCATCATTTGGCCTCTATCAGAGAAGATGCTTCTTGCAGTAGATGATAATTAATATAGAGATTCACTACTGGGCAATGTACAGAGAGTAGGGTCCTTTGTAGCATTCAGCCCTAAATGAGATGTCTGTACCACACACACTCACACCCTCAAGACTCAGGGATCTATGCTGAAAAGGAGACAGAAATGTGAAGAGTGGGAGTAGTGGATAACATCAAGGAAAGTGTTTTCTGGACACAACAGGGTAGATACACATATGAACTCGGAGACTGGGACAGCTGGCACAAGACCCGCACAGGTTCAAGCCGAACAGAATGCCAGCACAGAGCAGGAGAAGTGGACACAACGTCTCCCCCTTTCCCAGGAAGTCACAACTCATTGCTGCTGGGTAGGGATAAATTAGTTTCTCCAATGGTTGGGAATGAGTATATCAACCATATTCTAGGGCCCTTGAAAATGCTGAAATAGAGACTCGAGGGCTAGGAGAAATTTCTGTGTCTCTAACAATCAGTTTTGTAACAACAAAAACCTAAACCCTGTCATGTCAAATCGGTTACAACATTGCTGTTTTCTAATGTGTTTGCGGAGCTGGAGCTCTTGGCTCCCCGCCCTGGCAGACAGCACAGTGACGTCTGAAGCCTACCTTCACCCGCTCCTTTCCGAGGAAGAAGGCTGTGGCGTGCAGGACGTCAGCAGCGTGGGTGGAGTTGTGGTAGGCGTTGGAAGAGTGGTAGTTGGCTTCGATCACTTGCAGCCAGGCCCGAAGGGTGGCTTCAGTACAGTTTAAAAACTCACATACTCCAAACCGAGAGAAGACCTTTAAGCCCAAGTACACCAGAGGCCTGAAAACAGGAAACAAACACCCGTTCGTGGAGTTCAGCAGCCCAGGAAGTACTTCCTTTAATGGCAATATCAAAGAGGAGTGTGTGTGTACATGTGTGCATGCATGCATGTGTGTGTGTGTGTGCACATGTGTATGATCATCCAACATGCCTGCAGCACAAAGATACTGAATTGCTTAACCAGATTCCTCCTTGTAGTTAGTGCCTCATGTGGGTCAATCTAGATTATTTTTAGCTTATCAGTAAATCAGAAAAGCTCTGTTGGCCCCCTTCTACCTCTACTTGCATATGAACCCTGAACATGCTTTATGGACTTAAAAAGAGTCTGAGGACAAAAGGAATGGTTTGGATGGTCTGAGCAAAGTTAGCTTACTTAGAGTGGTATTACTTTATGGATGTCATTCATATTCTACAGACCAACATCCCAGGAAGAAATGTCTTCTAAGACAAAAGGAGCTACTTGATCTGCAGACAAGATGGACTCAAAGAAAGTCTGTGGTGCTATCAAATCACATGTAGGGTGGGGGGAAAGGGAGGGAGGGAGGAAAGGGGGAACACACACAGAGAGAATGAATTTCTGTTGCCGAAGCTGGTCTTGAGTCCCTGAGCCCAAATAACCCTTAGTCAGTCCCACCTCAGTCTCCCAAATTGCTGGCATGTGGCTCTGGACCTGATTTCCAATTCATCTGTGTAGGATAGAAGGGATGAGAAAACAGAATCCTGGCTCAGGGTAACAAAGGAAGTAGATGTGAGGTAGTGCGTGCCAGCCCTGCACCTCACCACAGACACACCCTCTCCAGGCAAGAGCACAGTCAGGACACATAAGTCCATCAGTTTCTAGATATGAAGGCCTCCTCCTGGCTGCCACGCCCTCCCAGCCCTCGGCCAGCAATGTCACACACCGTTTATGGGTAACTGCTTCCAATTCAAAGACGTTGAAGTCCCAACTCTCCTCGTTGTCTAGTAGCTGGGCGACACTAGGGGGGACATCATTGATGGCGATGGGCATGGAGAGCTGAGTGTGGCTCTGGTGGACATCTGAAGACATGGGGAGGAGAAGGTGAGTTAGCTGTGGATTCTTTGCTGTCCTAGCATCTTGCTGTCTTTAGGGTTGCCACGAGAAACACAGCCTTCAACTTCCTTTGGTAGGGAGATTTTAATACCGGGGCTCTTCTCGTGGAAGGAAATCTCAAGACCATTAACAGAAAAGCAACTCTAAGGCCTGTGTAAGGCAGTGCTCTGAGCAATCATTTTCATCAGGTTTAGTTTTGGATGAAGACCATAGAGAGGAATAAACTAATGATCCAACTGCAAGCAACACCAAGGCCTCGAGGAATAATTGCGACCTAGGGGTGGCACAGGCTGCAGCTGGTTATCAGTAACAAGTGACACATGGCTACTTACTCTTTGTAAACACATACTCATTCCCTGATAATCTTCTTAAGCCATCCTGGAAGAAAGAGATACTGTTAGACGCATGGTTTGTGCCCGCCGTCAGGCTCTTAACCTCTTTCCTTAGCCACAGGCTGAGTCCTGACTAACCTGAGCCGGCTACAACTCCATGACAAGCAGAATTCAAAATGAAGTTGTAGCAGTGATTGGAGATGGAGGATGCGCTTTCTTCCATAGTGTTAGTCCCAGGGGATCATGGGGGTGGGTGAAAGTTGTCACGAGAGCTGGCAGGCTTCACACCTGAGGTACGAGTTAGCTCAGTTCTCACAGCCCCTTTCTCTCCTACCACTGTGAAGCCACACAAGCAGAATGGTCTTGTTTTGGATATGTGTGATTTTGATGTGTCCAAAGCCCTCAGTACTGAGACATTTTATGTTCTCAGGTGTAAACTGTGAAAAGTTAAAGAGCCATATTTGGGGAGGGGGGAGGACCTTGTAAAGTCTTTCTTAAAACTGTAGCTTTTTTCTAACTACATTTTCTTCTGGGAGGCAGAAAGCTGCTGAACTTTGAAATGAGTGTTTCTGGAGCTTATGTTTTGAAGACTGTGATGGGTAATCTTGATCATCAACTTGGGTGAATGGAGGGCTATGTGGACTTTCCCTCTTCACTTGCTGACAGGTGAGGTTCAAAGACAAAAAGAGTGCAACACAAAAGGGTATGGTGGACCTTAGACTCTGACCTCTGGCTCCACAACCCAGCATGTCTCCAACTTCTGCTGCCCATAGTCCTCCGCCCCAACCCTTGAGCCCAAATGGCTCCATCCTGCTTCTGTGTGATTAGAAATAGAACCTGGCTGTGAACTTCTGAAAAGACAGGACTCTGTCACTGGGGTCTGGAAACAGCTATGTCCAGGTACACATCCTTCTATTATACAGTCATCTCTAGAGCTCACAGGGATCAAGCTACAAAAGCATGCCTGTCTCAGTGAACCCAGGCAGCCCACGCAGCACATTTTGGGATTGTTTATAGTATCCAGCAGTGCAAATGCAGGTACATGTTTATACAAATGTACCCCTCCTTTTCTCCTTCCATTTCTCCCCCTCTTTTTCTCCCTCCCTCCCTCCTTTCCCCTTTCCCCTTTCCTTCCTTCCTTCCTTCCTTCCTTCCTTCCTTCCTTCCTTCCTTCCTTCCTTCCTTCCTTCCTTCCTTCCTTTCTTTCTTTCTTTCTTTCTTTCTTTCTTTCTTTCTTTCTTTCTTTCTCAAAGTCTGACTGTGCAGCTCAGGTTAGCTTCCTTCCTGTGGTCCTTCTGCTTTTACTTCATGCAGTGCTGAGATCACAGGTCTATGTGTGGGCTGTGCCTAGCACAAGTGTACCCTCCCTGCTCTCTCAAGTTTGTATTCATTCCCTCTCTGTGTGTGTGTGTCTCTGTCTCTTTGTCTCCCCCACCCTCTCTAGTTTAGTTGATTGAATTCATAAGATACAGAGCACAGATTGGGAGGGCTAGCTGTAAAACTACAGTCTGATGACCAAGGAAATGTGGCTCCATCCTTCAATCCAGCTCTCTAATCCAGACAGAGGAGAACAAGAAACAGGAGCCACACAGCCCCTGTCTAGTGTATTTACCCTTCAGTCACCTGCCAGGTTCCTGCTCTAATAGGGCTTCTCAAGGTTCTTTCCATGGCTAGTCAGCTGGTGCAAAGATAAGCATCTTAGATACCACAAATAACCTAACAGCCACCTGGAGCTCCAATGACGCCCATTTGCACGCCCATGCTTCTGCTACCTGAGGCCACAGTGCACTCTCAGAGCTCTAGCTGGCAAAACACCCTACATTCCTGGGTTTTCTTTATCTCTTACAGTCATCAGGCCTCCAACAAGATCGCTGGTGTGAGGGTCTTCATCTTTGGTTCCCAGCTGAGGGGAGTACAGTTCTGTGGTCCGCAAAATCTCTAGAACTCTGTCCAAGGCTTCTGCTACTGTAACTGGACTGTTTTCTTGAGCTGCATTGATTATATTTATAACCTAAGAAAGCAAAACAGGCAGAGAGAGAGAGAGAGAGAGAGAGAGAGAGAGAGAGAGAGAGAGAATAAGCCTGAGATACTACTTACTAAGATACTACTTACTTCTCAGAAGTCAGACATCCTCAGAACTCAGGGCCCACATACCTAGCTCAGAGAGCAGACCCTCTCGCTGAAGCATGCTCTACAGCCCACACTGCTCCACAACATGCCATCTCAGGACTTTGCTTCCCAGGATCCTTTGCCGACAACCCTCCCTAGCTCTCTTCCATGGGTTGGAGTTCCATGGTTTGGTTCCCTCTCACTGCTCTTCCAGAAATGGCCCTCAACTCCATGACTCTGGACACACACAAGCTATAATAGTATTGTCAGGTTTACCTTGCAGACCCCAGACTTGGAGACTTTCAAAAGTCTCCCTGACTCAGCCACCACAATATCTTATGTGCCTCAAATCAAACCCCAGACTTATTCTCTGAAAGTAGGCAAAGCAGGCAAAGCAGGCAAAGGGTAACAACATCAGAGGTGACCTGATCTAGCCTGGGCTGAAGATAAGGGCTCTTCTCCCCAGAGTCTATTTGTTTATCACACTTCCTGCTCATTCCTCACAACTCACCAAGTCCAGGTGATTCTTCCCCTAGACATTTTCTGGCCTATCTCTCTCTCTCCCCCTCTACCACCTCAATGCTAGCCAAACCACTACAACCCTTTCCTGTCTGGAATTCCAGAAAGGCCCCCAAATGGCCTCCTCTCTTGCTATTGCCCACCCATAGCATGGTGGCTGCACTCTCTACAGGGACATCTGGACTTGACCATGCCATGTTGATCTAACCTCCATTGTCGCACCTCTCTGTCCACATGCCAGCCTCCCGGCCTCTGTCTGTTTGGTGGACAATCTCTGCCTGACTTCAGTGTTGGAACATCTCTATGCTGTTCTTTGCCACTCCTGCCCTCAAAGTCTCCTCCAACCAATGTGATTTTCAGGCGTAAGTTTGGCTTCAAACATGGCTTCCTCTGTAGAGAAAACTTTCCTGACTGCCGTCCCACCCACTCTCACGTCCCTCACAGAGCCTCGCACGGCTTCCTTCACAGCGTTGATTGTATTGTGCAACCACGTCTGTTTACGATGGGTTTGGTTAATGTCTGTCTGTCCCTCTAGGCCTTAACTCTGCTATCAGAAGACTAGAGCTCTAGGGCACAGCCCAGGTCTGACACTGACCACACAGTGAGGGTCACAACTGTCACTTACCTTTGTGATGGGGGCCTCAATGGTCATGGAGTGGATCCTTGCCATGGAGGGGTAGCGGCGATTCTGTAGGCTTGGTGCTGGAGAGAAGGCATGACAGTCTTATCTGGTGCAGGTGGTTCAGTTTAGGCTAAATACAGCCAAGAAGCCCCCTCATAGTTGAGGTCTTGTTCTTAGGACCACCTTCTTCAAAACTCAGTGAGTCTGACCATATCGTGTCCCTCTGGGGCTGGCTACCCAGTCCCACCGAAGTCTTATGGCAGAGAGCTTGGCAAGCCCCACTCCACAGGGTAGGTTGGAGAAGGCTGACTGGCCCCATGCCTCATCCCCATATCCCAATGATGCCACAGGACTCGTTTTCCCATGGATCACTAAAGTCCTTTCAGATAGCCCTGCCCTTTCCTTCCAAAGCCACAGGACAGATGAATGTGTACCCACTCCATGTCAGGACAGGGAAATAAATGTCTCAGTATGAACTGGTGAGCTGGGCCAGCCATGTTCCCTCCTCAGCCATTAGGTTCACGATGCCCAGGACCTGTTGGTTCTGGCTCTACCCAGGACAAATTCATTCTAAAATGACTTCAGTTTGTTTCTTTGTTTGTTTTGTTTTTGAGAAGATGACTATTTGATGTGGTTTAAGATTCAAATGGTAGAAGCCTTCCTTCAAAGGCCTGTTGTCAACATTTCTAACCTTCCCTGGGTGCCCTACAAGCCAGAGCTGTTTCAGAGATGAGAGGGTTTTTCCGGGCACCCTCAGTGGGGCCCTGGACCCAGGGCTTCAGTCATTGCTGGCCTCTGCTGTGCTACCCAAGCCCCACCTTGCCTGTGTAAGACCACAGAGCTGCTCCAAACTCTGGGACAGCCTGGCTCAAATGTCCTCATCCAGCATCCTTTCCAGCACGCTCTGAGCCCAGCTCATGCTTCTCGCTCTCTGTCCCTTTTACATGCCGTGTGTCAGTCTGTCTGTCTGGGCAGAAGCTCTGGCTTGTCTCTAGGGTCTTCAGTTTTTTTCTATTTAAGCCACTTCTCTGGTATTTGGTCCTTCCATTGTTACTCAAAGGACTGGAAACTCACTTCCATCACTTGAACTCCCCCTTTATTCCTTTAGGTCCCACTCCCCCTTCCAGCACAGGCACCATCACCTCTCAGGCCCTTAGAACTGCCTGTCTAGTTGCCACATTAAAAAACTGACAAACTAATGTGGGTTGCAGTGTGGTTCAGTGGCTCAGGGCTTGCCTAAGCATGTGAAATCCTGGGTTCTATCCTCAGCACCACAGGAAAACCAGAACACACAGTCTCTCTCTCTCTCTCTCTCTCTCTCTCTCTCTCTCTCTCTCTCTCTTATACACACACAGAAAGAGAGAGAGGGGGAGAGAGAGAAAGAGAGAGAGAGGAGAGAGAGCTTGACTGACTGACTTGGAGACAGAAGTAACCCCAAATAAGTGAGTAAAATGTATCAGCCTGCTCTTTGCTCTCTGGTTCAAATCCCTGCTCCCTTTCACTCCATTCTCTTTCCTTCTTGGTTCATGGGATACTCCCACGTTTTATGTGTTTTTCAGCATTCCTGTTTCTCACAGGAGTGCACCTGCAGATTTGGCCTCAGATCCTCTGGTCTTTATCCACACACAAGCAGTCACATGTGCACAGCTGGTTCAAAGCTGCTCTATAGCCACGGAAGCTCCAGCCCTAGCCCCAGCTCCAGTCTCTGCACCTGAACCTGCACCAGCTTCTGTACCTGCGCCTGCCCCTGCCCCTGTCTCTGTACCTACCCCTGTACCTACCCCTGCCTCTGTACCTATCTCTGCCCCTGTACCTACCCTTACCCCTCCTCTGTCTCTGTACCCACCCCTACCCCTGTACCTACCCCTGCTGCTATACCTACCCTTGCCCCTGCCTCTGTATCTACCCCTGCCCCTACCTCTGTACCTGCCTCTGCACCTGCACCAGACCCAGACCCATACCCAGGTCCTGCCCTTGCCCCTGCCCCTGCCTCTGTACCTGCACCTGAACCTGCCCCTGCCTCTGCCCCTGCCCCAACTCCTGCCCCTGTACCTGCCCCTGCCCCAGACCCAGGCCAGTACCCAGGTCCTGCTCTTGCATCTGCCACAGCTCCAGCCCCTGCTCCTGCCCCTGAAACTGCCCCTGCCCCTGCCCTGGCCCCTGGCCCTGCCCCTGCCCTGGCCCCTGCCCTGGCTCCTGTCACTGCCCCTGGGCCTGTACCTGCACCAGCCCTTGTCCCTGATCCTGCAGCTGTCCCTGCCCCAAGCCCTGCATCTGTTCTTGCCCCTGAACCTTTACCTGTCTCTGAACCTGTACCTGCAGCTGCTCCTGCCCCAGCCCCAGCACCTGCCCCTACCTTCTCCTTGTCTTGAATTGCAGCTTCCCAGGTACCCTGTTCTCCCTGGGCCCAAATGAGAGATACCTACAGACACTGCCACTTTTATGTCTCCTATTCCCCTGACTCCTAGGGATGACTTTTCATCTCCCCCCAAATCCAGTTGGCTCCTTGGGCTTGATTCATTAAACTCACAAAGTGTTTTTCGAGGTTCTGACTCACAGTGCCTGGCCTTTCCCTGAGGAAAAAGCACACGGGTGTGCGCTGAGACTGGGAAGCCTGGACAATGCCTGGCCCCTTGCCAGCACCCAAGGATGACCTTGCCTGGCTACTGGAACTGCATTGCGCGTGTAGTTATGTGATCTGGCGCATGTTGGAGTCCACGGTCCCTTCAGGGAGAAGAAAATGACTACAGAAGGCCAAGAGAGTTTATTTACTAAATCCTAAACCACTTTCAGTTTATTGGAAGAAAAGCTGACTCCAGTTGAAATCCTTCTCGGAGTTTCTACACGGTAAAATGTTCGAGCATGTCACTCTGTCATTTTCTACACTTTAAAAAGGTCAAGGAAATCTGAGAAACTTCTTACCATCACTGCCTCGGGAAGATATTGATTTCACATCAATGGACTCTTTCCTCCTGCTCTTGTGTCTGAACAAATGAGGCTCTGGGGAGTTCAAATGAGAAACAGAAGGAGGTTGGCTTTCAGCATATCGGAGCGTGAGCTTAAACCTTTCCCCTGAGTCTCCAAAGAAAATGATACTTTTTAAGCTCTAAAAAGTAAATCCAAGAATTAAGAAACCACTTTCTCTTCAAATCAACACAAATGATCAGTCATTCCAACAGGAAAACGTCTTTTTCTTCAGGAACTCTGTTACATCATGGAAGTGGTGTTTATTAAGGGACATTTAGTTCTATAATCAAAATGTCATCCTGAAAACAAACCTTAAAGGAAATGTTTTTTGGGGTTCACCTTGACTAAAGGGCTACACTCACCAGGGTAGGAAAGCTCTTAGGGGAATATCTGGAGAATTAAAACCTGAGTGATATCCACAGATATTTGGACAGGTTTGGGGGTACTTCTGAAAGCCAGTCAGGTGATTCTCTAGCTTCTCTGAGAGAGGACTGCATCAGATAACATCCTGCAGACCCTGGAAGGGAATCTCAATGCTGAAACATTCTGTGGGGCTCATGCCAAAAGTCAGACATCACCAGTGAGCAACAGGAGGTTAAAAAAAGTGGCAAGGTGACTGTGTTGGCCTCAGAAATGTGCGCTGTAAGCACATTTCCTTCCTGTGAGTAACTCCTGAATGAGAAGTTGTAACCAGAATGTACCCAGAATGTACTCAGAAGCTAGAACCACTCCAAAGAGAAGGCAACCCCAGTGCCAGCAGGGGGAGTGCTTTTTTCAGGTGCCATTACATGAGCGGATTCAAGCAGGGAGACCATGAAGCACAGTGCTTCCACAGGAATCACCAGTGAGACAGCCTAATACTGAAGAAACCAACTGTAGAGCCAAATTGTCCAGGTTCTGGCTTAGTCTTCCATCTAGTAGCTATGCAGCCTTGGAGGTGTCACTTAACTTTTCTGTGCCCCAATGACTGTAACGTGGGAATGGGTAGAGGCTACCAACAGTGGGCAGGGCATGAGCTAATCCTCGAGCAGCCTGCGGAAGAGCACCTCCACACAGGCAGCCTACAGTCTGTACCTGCTATTAACTCTACCTGTTCATTTGTACAACACACAAAAACTCTTTACAGATTACCTACACCTACATGCTACTATTCTTTCTGATTTCGTCTCATGGAATTATGAGAATCTACAGCAACCGACCTGGTTATAAGTTTGGAAAAGTTATTCTTCCGTGGGGATCATTTAAATTGGAAAATTCATTATTCATTCTTATGAGAGGCCCATAAAACGAATTAAAAATTTTAGTCATAGAAAAAAACTTAGTGACCAAGGGACCCTGCCTCGCATAGAAGTAGCTACTGAGAACCTACTGTGTGTCAGACATTGTGCAGTGTGCTTTAAATAAAACAATCATTTAACATTGTTTCCGAAAGCCACATGGTGCTGTCCCCATCATTCCAATGAGTTGAAGCTGGAAAGACTAGCTCGATAGCCCCAGGCCAAAGAACTGATAAACGATGGCCCCTGTGCTTTTTAGGAGGAAAGCTGCTAACTGATAAAGGATCAGTGCTGCTGCTCTGGCTCTCCAGCCCTGCCACGCCACCACTTAGGTTTTAGCAATTCCCCGGCCTAGGGTGACAAATGCCATCTTGAACCCTTCCTGAAGCGATGATAAACCGAGTCGACAAGGCCCCCCTAAGCAGAGAGTAAGTTGCTGTGCTCACCTGTCTGAGCATTGTCCCCAGAATCACGATGAATCCTGTGAATCTAGAGTCGTTCCAAAGTTTGGCAAAAAGAGAAAGAAATTTTACGTCACTTGTCACATTCGGCAACTTAGTTTTAAAAAGCTCCAAAGACGTCCAGAAAGCAAGGTGTGGCACAGATTGCATGAAAGGATGAGCGACACACACCGACTGTAAGACTACAAATGCTCTTTGCTCTCAGACGCTTGGTCAGGAGCCTGAGGGCAGGAAAGGGCCCAGGGGAGGGACGCTCCAGGTACAACTAAACCTCCAGCTAGCCCCATCCTGACAGTCTGTAGAAATGCAGAGACAAAAGCCAGCACTCAAGTCAAAATTGAAAAAGCTGATATGTAACCTGTTTGCTTCCGGTAGGCCATCTTTGTTTTTCTGAAATGCAATGTCCGAGTTAAATCTAAAATTCCTGTTTTTAGAACCCAGTCCTTAAATGTTTTTCAAATGTTCCTCAGTTGCTGACAGAGTCATTGATAAACCGTTTCTCCACCGGGCCTGAACTTTAGATGCCATTTTGCACCTTGTTCTTTTCTCATTATCGGGTTTGTTTCATGCTAATGATTTGGTGGGAATGGTCAATAGACATCAGTCAAATGACTAAAGGAAGTCATCTGCACTAGGACGAACACACATGCTTCCTGTGGACTCTGCATTTCTTGCATTTACACCTGACCAAGGCACTGCCAGTGGGCACATTGTCATTCCTGCTTGGTCCCAGGCTTCGCTGCTAAATCCAGGGCTCAGAATGGCCAACCTCTGCAGCACTCAAGGAAAAAGCAAGGTATGTTTTAAATGCAGGGGAGGAAGAATAGCATGACTTAGCAGCTGTGAGAGTCAGAAAGCTCCCTCACGTCAAACACAGGTAGACCGCCCCAGGCTTCATGGAACCACTGAAGAATAATCAGGTAGGGGCTGGAGGGATGGCTCCGTTGGTAAAGTGCCTGCCACATAAGCTCTGGGTTCAGATAGCTAAGATCCATATAAAGTCTAGGTATGGGGAAGAGAGAGGCAAATTCCTGTAGCCCATTGGCCGGCTAGTCTAGCTGAACTGATAAGCAGCTTCAGTGAGAGACCCTGACTCAAAAAATAAGGTAGAGAGTGACTGAGGAAGACACCCAAGATCCACTCCTGGGCTCCGCATGCATCTGTGTGTGGACCAGTATTCGCATGTGCACACACCCACAGGGACAAGCACACAAACACTAAAACAACCAGGTGAAACTGAGCTGTTAAATTTAGGCTTCCTACAAACCCTCCTACTCTGTCCATTTCACATCCTCATAGAACAGCAATGCAAACCCCATGACCCACCTTGATATCTTGGTCATGTAAGTCACTGACTCACACCTCACACTTATGGGACCTTTTATTACTTCTCCTGTGAACATCATTTCATGCTTTCCTTCAGGAAAAAAGACCATTTTCTACAAAGCTACTAAGCTCAATGCACATTTTTGTGTGTTCAATATTAATAAAACACTTGCTTCTTTCTGCCTCAGCAATCAGCTCTTGCTTAAAAGCTTTTCTCTTTAATCAAAATACATATACCTCTAGGAGGAAAGCCCAGGACTCTCCACGTTGTAAAAAACAAAAACAGTAACACCCCCACCCCTCCCCTGCACCAACTCCCTTTTCTCATTTCTCAAAGGTTCACAGTTCCTTAATATGGCTCCCATGACCTACACTGTGGGCTATGTGCCATGTGTTCTGTTCGGAGTTGAGCCAGCTCAGCGCTGATTTAGGGTTAAAACGTGTTCTAGCCACTGACAGGGGTGGAGGAGGGGTGATGGAGCAGGGAGGGGGAGCACTAGAGCTCTGGCTCATCTTTTTCCACACACAAAGCCCTTGGCACTTTGAGCTGAGCCGGCTGCCTGTGGAGGCACCGACGTGGGTTAGCACTGGCCTGGTGGGCCCTGCACCGCTCCTGGCAGCGGAGGCTGGAGCTCCTGTGCTCTTTATGGCCAGGGCCTCCTAGGCCATGTCAGCCTCTGCACCAAGATACTGCGCTGTGACCCCCTCCTCCTGTCACATCCCACCAATCTGGGGCTTTTCATGTAAGTTCTCTGACTGATGATCTGCATTGAGAACCCACCCATTTACAGACTTCATGTGGAGGATAAAACCTCTGCTCAGAACAAGGTTTCACTCCCAAGATCTAGAAGTATCAATGTTTACAACTCAATAGGAATTATTCCAAAATGATTTTCCTCATAACCTTTAGTGGAACTCATGGAGAATACAAGCAAGGAATGGGTAGCCCCATGGTCTCTGATGGGTCCAGGAGATGCTCAGGGACTTGAAGACATATGGGCAGGAAGGGGTATGACTTTCATCCCGTGATGACAGCTGCTCCTCATGTCAGCGAGTGCTGGCAGCTTTCTGCTTGCAATTGCATCATTACAAATCTTCTGGGAGAAGCAACCATTCCCTCGGACATGTGAGATAGGGAGGTGAATTTAAAGTTTGGTACCCCGTACCAAACAGGGGTGCACAGGACTATAACCATACATACTTTCTCTAGTTTGGTATCTGTTATATGGTTCTTCAGCTGGGGGCCTCAGAAGTGTTGTCCCAGGCTGGGCTTGTCATCTTAGGGCCTGAAAACACCCCTCAGATCATCACAAACAGTCTTTCTTCTGAATTCTGGGAAGGTGTAAGCTTTGCCAAGCACATGCTTTAGCAAGATCAGGAGTCACTGAACTGCACATACTGTCGCCCGCATGGCGCCTGCCGCACCCCAGCTCAGATTCCAGCCTGCTGTATGCTATGGATTGCTGTAATTTTCTGCTCTGATGGAAACATTAATTATAGAAAAACAATTTACTATTTTCCTACCATTGTTCCTCAGCATGTAAATATCAGTTAGTATCCCTTTGGCCTGCATTGTGTCAGACTGTTTGATTTTTGAAGTGAATAAAACTTCATGATTTTATTGTCTTAGTAACACAATCAGCTTAGAACAGGCTGGCTTGGGCCTTTCTCTCCTGATTGGCTCCCTATTCAGAATGCTCTCAACAACTAGCAGGCAGATTCTCTCATCATCAGCTTGACAGACTCCTCACAGTCTTCATGAATTCTGGGTGGGATTAGGACAGAATTTCCAAGGACTTCCAAAATGGCCCCACGCACACTTCTGCCATCTTGTACTATGTATTTTAACCAGAACATTGATAAACCCTGGAAAAGACTGAAGGTGATCTGTGTTCTGTAATATCAAATGCTCAGCCAACATTTAGCCCTTCATGTAGAAGTAAAAATCATCCAACTAGGACGCAAATTTGCTGTCATCTTTTAAAACATGTTAAAAATACACATTTGTCAAAGAATTGTTTTAAATTCTTTCTATAATTTATAATCAGTAAATGTTTGACTTACATACCTATTTTCTGTAGCTATCTTGGGCAAAAAGAAGTTGTAATTGGAAAAAGTTTATGACATTCTTACATCATCCTATAAGGGACAAAAATCCCAGCTGTCATGAAGCTAGGTAAATTTTAGTGATACTGAATTTTATATATTTTCACATTTCAGGGACTTCCATTAGCTTTATAAATCTCTATCAAGTCCTTGAATAAACAACTTTCTACATTTGAAGAAAGATAATATCCTCTCATCACCCACAAGAATGGCTAAGAAGAAGCTGTTAAGTATAAACACTTGGAATACCCACATGTTGGAAGGAGGATAAAATTATACAATCCCTTTGAATGCCAAGTCTGGTACTCTTGTACCAATTTATACAAACATCTCCATGACAAAATATTACCCCAGGCAAACAAAGATGTTTCATCACAAAAGTAGGGTGGTCATCCCAAAAGTAGGCATTCAAGAATGGTCAAAGAGGCCCAGGGCCAGGAACATCCCAGGACTACACTAGCAAGGTAATAGACTGAAAAAAAGAAAACCTAACGAACTAACTAACTAAAATAAACCTTAAAATAAACAAGACGATGCTAATTGTGAGTCTCAGAAACCTTGTAGTGAGTAAAGGAAACAGACAACAGAGCCCATACTGGATGAAGCTCTAGCAAGCCCATTATTAAATAATGTCAAAGCAGGTCTTCTGGGAGCATCGAGGGAAAGGGTGCAGGGAGAGGCAAGCTATGAAGGGCCTCAAGAGAACTTTTGAGTGGGTAAATTTTGATTGCTTTCTTTGTTTTTGATGATGTGGGTGTTAGAGACATGTTCTTAGTCAAACTCCAGGGAAATTGTAAGATTGTATATTTTCTACCTTAAAATAATGTTATTAAACTCTAGTTAATATGTATGCTGATAGGACACACAGTAAGCTACACTGATGTGTGCCTCATGCTTAGTAGTTGGCAAGCAATGTAAAACAGAGAAGGAGGCAATGAGGGATGAGTTCAGGGCGTAGACAGAACCATGATGCAGCCCTGTACTAATGACGGGACTGAGGCAGTAAGAGAGCGAATGGGTACTCGAATGTTTTATTTAAAAAGCACTTTAAAAAAATTTCATTTATCACCAAAATTTTCATATATGAACTTTAATAAGAAAGTATTGGGTGGTGCATGACTTTAATTCCAGCACTCAGCAGTGGCAGGCGGATGACAGAAGCAGATGGATCTCTGTGAGCCTGGTCTCAATAGTGAATTCCAGGACAACCAGAGCTACGTAACAAGACCCTGTTTCAAAACAACAACAACAAAATAGAGTAAAATAAAAACTCCCACTTCCTATTGGCCTCAGGCAGTGAGGCTCTGCCGTGGGGCCTGGCTCTGGTTAGTGCTCCCAACGCAGTGCTGAGCACAGCCATGCTACCCCAAGCTCTCAGGCCCCTTCTAGTCTTCCCCTCACGCTGCCCCACTGGTCTTGCTCACATGTGACTCCCACCAGGAAGGTTTTCAAAAGCTCTCTTCTCCCCTCAGCCCCTCCTGAGGTTGCGTGCTCTCGATGGACTTCTCTTAGTGAGCTAACATGGTCTGTGGCTTAGCATCTGTGAGTAATCCACCCCTTGCTGCTTGGATGGAGGTTATGTCTAACTTGATCACTATTGTGTATCTGTGCTAACAACATCTGGAACATAGAGGTCGATAAATGCAAGATGAATCTGATCCAGACCAGCATGGGAGGGAGAGCGCAGAACAGCACTGCCTACTGGATTACCCCATGGCTCGCTCAGCCTGCTTTCTTAGACCGCCTAGGTCTATAGGTCCAGGGATGGCTCTGCCCACAAGAGGCTGGGTGTTCCCACATCAGTCTCTAATCAGGATGCCACATAGACATGCCCCCAAGCCAATCTGATGGAGGCATTTTTTTCAGTTGAGGTTCTCTCTTCCAAGGTGACTCTAGTTTGTGGCCCATTAATGAAAAATAACCAGTCACAGAAAGGAATTCTGGCTTTGATGAAGGGAAACCTTGATCACCATTTTCAAACTCAGCTTTATTTGTACTATCAAAGTTTTCTGTGTTTCCTCTGTGCCACAAATACTATAGGAAGCAGTAAATAGATGGTTAGGGTGAACAAAGATGTTATTTATGTGCTTAAATTGTCAGGGTAGCTCACACTTTGACTTGCTACACTTTTAAAAAATATTCAATATTCCTCATTTAATATAAATGGGGGGTTTTCATGGATGTGATAAAACTCTGATTAACCAAGCTCAGTGCTGGGTGCCGAGATCTGACAGTGGAAACCAAGTCCCTGGAGACCTTCCTTTGTGTTTGCTGAGTGAAATGACAGCAAGTGGCATCAAGCAGACATCTTTGATCATCTTTCTTCAGTGAAAAGGCTGTGATGAGCATTTTCTCAAAAAAAAAAAAAAAAAAAAAAAGGCCTTGATGCACAAATCAAAGACCTCTCTTCACTCTGCTGTAGTCTCCAAACTCACTTGCAGATCCACTTCTCCGAACCCACGGCAGTGAAGCCCCAGCCGGAACAAGGCAGCAGCATCCCGGAGTCCCGCAGCCATGGCCCATTCACTCTTATGTATTCTGGGCTGGATCTCAGCAACAAACAGCACCGGACAGCAATGGCTCAGGTGTACTGATGGGGGGGGGCAGGTGTCCTCCCCGGAACAGGCAGTGAGACACGTCTCTGCCTTTTCATCTGAACATTTACAGTGCTGCTCATGTCAAAGCATCGTGCAGTGGTCTGATACGGATGAACGGGCATGTGAATGTTTACATTGACACAAGGTTCAGAAGACAAACCCGAAGTTGTCTTCCCAGGATCGTAAGTGGATGTTAGCCTAGTACAGGTTTACTCTTCTCTGCTGACCGGCATTTTCTTGAGAAGGTGAAGCCTCACTTCCTCTGCACTGCCACAGCTACATGTTCAGCTACCCACAGGTGTCAAACAGCCCTGGCCTGCCAGGCTGCTGGCTCTATAGTCTGCACCCATTTGGAAGAGCCCTTACAGAGATATGCTTTCATGGTTTTTCTCAGTGAAATCATTTTTAAAAATATTTTCTATTTTAAACTTATGTATGGGGTTGGTTTGCATATGTGTGTACAGGTACGCTTGGCATTCCAGAAAGTGTAGAATCTTAGCCCTGGAGATACAGGAGTCAGCCACTTGATGTGGGTACTAGGAACTGAGCTCTCTTCTGGAAGAGCAGTAAGCAGTCGTAACCACTGAGCTATTTCTCTAGACCTAATAATCATCTTGTTTAGTACTTTGCTCATTCAAAATGTGTAATGCACTGTTCCTACCCAAGTGTCTGTAAGTCAGACTTACTGGCTTAGTGGGCCCAAAGCGTTCATTTAGGAGTCTCATTTGAGGCTGGGCTATCGGTGTGGGGACCAGGTGGTAACACAGGACACAATCATGCCCAGGGTGGGGCCAGCACATCAGCAACGTTGTCAATACTGGGAGCACATTGGAACTACCGACAACCACTCTCCAGACCTACACAAGCAGACTGAACCATCTCCGGGTGGTTCATCCCACATTCGTGTTTGAGACACACTGGTAAGGTGGAAAAAGTAATAGGTTTGGGTGTTTTCATTTTGCAGTTTAGGGAGACAGAGCCCAGGGAATTAAATATCCTAGGTGAGACCTTCCCCCCTGAGCTATCCCTTCAGCCAGAGCCTAACTTTTGGCAACAGGTGTTTTGATCTCTTGCCCTGTAGCTGGACATCTGAGGGACACAGAGACTTCACCATGCCTCTGCTTCCTCATGGTGAAAGCGATAGCACCTGTTCTACCAGGCAGTTATTCAGGGGGCATAGGATACATCGAGGGATACGGGGATTTGTTATGCTCCTTGTCACGTGAAATGCTGGAGGTGGCAGAGTCCCACTAGATGCTGCCTGCAAGCAGGAGAGCAAAGGGCTCCAACCTAGAAACCATTATCTTCTCCGTTGTGCAGATGGGCCTCCAGCTCAGGAGAGTACCTTCTCTGCCTTCTAATTCTACCAGGGCCTTGGTCCTTGAGAAGGGACTCACCCGTCAGTGTGGGTTGACCCTTCTTTCTCAGTTCATTGATTCAGATCCCATTTCTGTGGGAAAAAGCATCTCAGACAGATGTACCCAGAGAAAGCTTTCCAGGTGTTCTATAACTTAGACAAGTTGGCATCTAAAATTAACAATCATCCTTTTATTTTATATATTTTAAGGATAGACTGAGATGGGATATGAGAGGGGCCTGAAAGGTGTACTAAGATGGCAAGGTCCTACCCTCACAGTTTCTGAGCTGGTAGTGGAGCTGAAATTTCCTGTCTAAGAAGCCCTGGCGGAAGCTGTGAGTGTGGAGTCCTGCGGCTGTGCTAGAGAATCCGTGACCCGGCCCTCAGCATGGTGGGATGATGCAAGCCTCTCTGGCTTTCTCTTTTCATGGCTGGATTCTGTTTCTCAGGCATCTGCATTCAGTGACTTATTACATTGCCTGTGATGTCATTTCCTCTGAGGCTCAGAGTCCGGCTCTTGGGGTCTTCCTTTTCATGCTACTGTTCTTCCTGCCAGGTCCCTTCATGCCTCAGTGATGAGAAGAAATTATGTACAGCAGACTTAGTAAGAAAAGTTCTTTTTGCCTAATGTTTTGTTCTTAAAGAACTGTCAATGCCAAATGAGACTTTTGCTAAACAAGGTATAAGCTCATGTGCCGGTTAGATTTAGTGAAGAGAATGTGGGAATTTCAGAGATTGACTACTTTCCTAGCCCTGGTAGCGGGGTCTCAACAGAAGACTCACCAAACTACTTAATGACTTCACGGCTTCTTCTCACTCTGATTAACACAGCTAGAAGTGAGCCTCAGGACCAGGGCTTAGTAAATCAGGTCTCTGGAGAGCCAGGGAACAGGCAGAGGCAGCACATGAGAGTGAGTAATGAGAAGCTGATGGCATTAGGCAGTTTTGTTACTCTGTGGCCTGAGGTTCTGAAAGCAACCTTCATCAAAGTTTCTGCTTACATGTTGTGAATAATAACTCAGAGTCAAAAGTCATGTCTAATTTAACTCAGAAATGCTCCCCAGGCTCCTGAAGCAAAGGTGGTTTCATCCTAGCAACTGTCTCCCCGGAGACAAAACCAGGTGCTGCCCCTGTCAGTTCACTCATCCAGCGGGTGTTTATTGAGCTCATACTCTGTGCCAGGTACTGAGGGTGCGGCAGACAGCATGCAGCTTGCAAAGGGTGAGGAACCAAAAGTGAGCTGGAAGTACCCCCATGGGGCCTAGATAAACTTCTACCCTCTGCAAACACAAAACCACTACCCAAACACAAGTAACAACCTTGTTGGAATTGGGAGGTGGGGACAGGTGATAGGAGGGAGACGAGGACACAGATGGAAGCCAACCATCAGGTGGCATTCTGGTTCCAATCAGTGCTGAACTTTGCTTTTTTCCCCCCTAACTTTTCAGTGTTGCAGTCACAGTACCACTGCTCTGAAGATATGCCAGAAGACCCCGTTCAGAATCATGCCTGAAAGCAAGAACTGCAGTACTTCTTGTTTAAGCTGTCCAGGTAACGGCTTATTTGGGACAACTTGGCTAGGACACCTGTCCACCTGACTGCCTGCTTGGGGCTATGTGTGTTGAGCCTTCATCACTAGAGGTGATGACACACCTGTAGGATAAAACTATTCATGACAAGCAGAAACTCTATGCAAGAGAGAATACAATAAATACAAATCCAGGCGACTGTTCACCACCACACAATAAAACTGCCAGCAGAGAGACCCAGAACTATAGCCAGGGCCATTGTTAGTGGCCACTTCACTATGCAAACATCTAATTCTCACATATATGGCAGTGATCTCTGGGGAAATTGGCTGTGTCCTTTGATACGAGCTTCAGTGTCTAAAATCTAATAATATGATGCAACTTTTCAAGAATTAGAGAGCCCAGAATGGAGAGGGGATGTATAAGTCTATATGGCTCTGTGAAGCCTACAGGAGCTAATAATGCTACTGACATGTCACAGAGGGAGGAGGCTGAGTGCTTATGGCATTTGCTCAAATGCACAAAACTAGAGAGGGAAGAACAGAACAAATATACAGATTGCCTTTCCCCCAATCTTCAGTGCTCAGGAATAACAAATATTTTTCTGTTAATTTCCATAAATCATGTATTTTAAGGCAAAAATAATAACATTATCTGGTGAAGTTTAATATGCAAGTAGATGTGATAATACATATATAAACTATAGTATAATGAATAGGTTTGCAGGCAACAACTGAGTCTTCTAACACAAAGGCTTTGTTTCCACATGATTTGGTAGACTATTAGGTTAAGAACACTGGAAAGTTAAAGCTGTATATGGACATTTTAAGCAATTCTGTATTGCTAAGTAATTCTTAATAATTCTGCATTATTAAAAATAACAGATATAACTAAAAAATCCAAAAGATTAATGAGTGACATTTTAAAAATTGTTCTAATAGTGTAAAAAAAGTCTATGTAAAGTAATAGACAAATAAAACAAAAGGAGAATATAAAAAAATAGTAAAATGGCAGACCTAGTCTGACCACATCAATAATTACATTAAATGTTAATGAGCCAAAGACTTCAGTTAAAAAGCAGAGATTATCAGAACTGATAAAACATTAAAATGCAGCATGCTTTGAAAGTATAGGGATGGGAAAAGGTAATGTAAACAAATACACTAAAGATTAGTGTGTAGCTGGTTTAATATCAAATAAAGTGGATTATAAGCTAGAGTACCACCAGATACTAAAGGATAATATTTACAATAATAAAATGATCCATGAATCAGAAAGACATAACCATAATAAATGTGATGATCATAAATGAAACTCTTTGACACAAATCCTCAAAATACATCAAGAAATAACTAAAAAATTAAATGAAAAACCAGACAATCTTAACTTTCCTCTTTTATCGTTTGCTAGAATTAGAAAAAATGGGTGATATGGAGAATATGGTAATCACTTTGATCTAATTGAGATTGATCAGGCATTTCATCCACCAAAAGAACACAGCCTTTTCAAATGACTCTTCTTGAGATTGATGAGGCATTTCATCCAACAAAAGAGCACAGCCTTTTCACCCTTTTCAAATGACTCTTCTTGAAATACTGACTGAAACAGACCTTTATTTGGCCCAAACAAAAGATTTCAATAAACTTTATGTGATCAAAACAATACAAAGTATGTTCTCTGACAATAAATGAAAATTTAAAACTACCAGAAAAAAAAAATTTAAAAAACGTCTCAAACCCAACCCAAAATTTCTAAATAGTTTATGGACCATAAATAAATAAATAACCAAATAAATAAATAAACAAATAAATAAAAGATAAATAAATGGAAAGTGTAAAGTATTTTGATTGAAAGAGAGCAAGAAATTGAGTCCCTTCATGATACTACCTTTTGTTTCTTTCCACTGCTGGAGAAATGAGGAATGAGGAAGCCACAGCCAAGATTTCTCCCAACTCTGCCTGTGATAGCATCCCTTTCCCCCTCTATGCCCTGAAATAAAATAGTATCATTGCCTTGGAATATGAATCTTTCTAATGGACCATAAAATAAATGGGTGGTCTTGGAGGCTCACAAACAACATAGCTACATTTCTGGGATGTTTCACAAGGTAGTCATTTTAGAGAGAAAGCAAAGCTCAAAAGAAGTGGAGGGCTATGACTCTGCTCATAGAATAAAATTTTGGTTTTCTCTAACTACTCTACAGTGTCAGTGTATGTGTGCAGTGTAAACACTGGCAATCTAATTCTAAAATGTACATAGAAATGCAAATAACATGGGAGGTAGGGAGGGACTGGGAGGGAATGAGGGATCGGGACACGGCTGGGATACAGAGTTAATAAAATGTAACTGATAAAAAAAATAAAAAAAATAATAAAATTTAAAAAAAATTAAAAAAAAGAAATGCAAATAACATAGGAAAACAAACCAGTGGAAGAACTTATAATACCCAACTTTGAGACTTACAGTAGTTAAGGGGGAAAATGCAGTTGGTGTATAGAGTCACAAACTGAGCAACACAGTGGAAGTTCGTGCGTAGACTATATTATGCAATTGCTTGCTAAAGATGCCAAAGTATTCAATGAGGAAAGTACTTCCAATAAAGGCTTGAGTTTCGAGAGTCTAAGTTTAGCTCATGTGACACCATGATAGTAATTCTAGATGCAATGTATACTTAAATGTAAAAGTCCAAGCTTTAAGTCATTTAAGAAAGATATATTATATTGTTAGAACTTGGGAACAGGCAAAGAAGGGCACAGAAAGCAGTACCTGTCACACAATGACACAGTAAATGTCATAATTAAAAACTGTTCATCAAAATATCGTTAAATGAATAAGAAGAAGGAATAGAGGAAAACATGAGCAAACACATCTGGGAGTGGATTGATGCGTAATGTAGTTCAACTCAGCGGTGAAGATAATTCAGCTACAATGCCACAGGCCTTCAATAGACACTTTACAAACGATACACAAGAGGCCAACAAAACATGGAAAACTTCTCAGTCATTAGTCCCCAATGTGTGCCCATTGGCAGGGACTGTGCATAGATAGACCTACAGACTAGAACCTACACACCTACCGAATGGCAAAAATTGCTTGCAGCAACAATGACTCTTGACAAGAGCATGCATGGCCTCTCCTGCTCACTGTTTTGGGGGTGTAGATGATAGAACTTCTTAGGGAAAGAACTGGCCATCACTTATGAGACAGACATGCTCCTACTCCACGTGTACTGCCATATGTGTTCACAAAGGAAGTGAAAATAATTTATAATGAAGTGTGTAGAAGAACAGTCATAGCAGATTTATTCATGATAGCCCAAGAACAGCACCAGTTCAGGTGCCACCAATAGGACAACAGATAACCTAGCCAGCACTTACTCACCCAACAGAAGACTATCAGTGACTAAAAACTATAGAACCTATATACCAATAAGCACAAGTCTTTAAAACATAAGCTAAAAATGCTTTATGCAGTATACACACACACACATATATGAGTTTGTTAGGATGAAATTAATCTATAACAGGGTGGAGGGGGGAACCAGATAGCTAGATCAATGGGGGAAGAGGCATGAACAAACTTCTAATGTGCCATTCATATGCTTTGTTTTGTGGGGGGTTGGGTCACTCAGGGTCCACATTGTTGGGAGCTACGCAGAGGCACACCTACAATCTGTTGGTTCCTTTATACGTTTGGTGCCCCCAAAGGACAGGCACCCCCTGGAAAGAGGACAATTCATGGGAGAAACCATGAGTTCAGGGTTTCAGGTGTTCTCCCACCACACTGTGGGGACTGAACAAAACCCAAGACCTGACATGGAGGCCAGGGCTTCCCTGCCTGCCTCCACTCTTTGGATCTGTGTAGGGGAATCTGCACCTGAGACTAACAGGGTACTACATGACCCTGTGGGAAAGGAGAGTCCAGAGAGAGGGAGGAGGTCAGGTCACAGGGTCAAAGGGCCATATGCTGGGATCCAAGCCCCTTGACAGACCTCAGTGGCTGTAGGAGCAAGGCTAAGCTTTAAAGAAAAAAGTAAATGGTCTAAGTGTCAAGTTGAAGAAATCAGAGTTCTGAAGTAGCAATGAAATAATTTTTTGGTGGGGTCACCACAACATGAGGAACTGTGTTAAAGGGTCACAGCATTGGGAAGGTTGAGAACCATTGCTCAAGGGTTCTGGAGAAGATAGAGATTCTTCTGGCAGAGAGACATGTGGGTGTCAGAGCCCAAACAGGAAGCCACACTTTCTTCTGGAAATGTTGCTACTGAAGATGGAGTGTTAAAGGTCAAGTTCCCCAGGCACCCAAGTGACTTTTATACCTGAAGTTCCTGACAAAGTCTACCCTAGTCTTCCTGTCCCCAGCCAGTGCACTGGGGCCAATGATCATGGTAACGAGTTCAGCAACAAGAATGATGAGTAGGCCGTTACAACCATGTAAAACCACCCACTCCCATGCTCACCTATGACTCAGGGCCCTCAGGAGCCTTAGGAAATCAGCGGGCTCTCCAGGCTGCCAAGTGAATTTCAAGAATAAGAGGCCAAAGTCACAGCCAGAAGGTATGCTTTAGGACTGAGCTCATCAGTTCAACCAGGAGAACACAGCCTGCTACACAAGGCGGGGTCTGCAGCTGCTGCACAGGCAGGGTCTGCAGGCTGCTGCACAAGGTGGGGTCTGCAGGCTGCTGCACAGGCAGGGTCTGCAGCTGCTGCACAGGCAGGGTCTGCAGCTGCTGCACAAGGTGGGGTCTGCAGGCTGCTGCACAAGGCGGGGTCTGCAGGCTGCACAAGGCAGGGTCTGCAGGCTGCTGCACAGGCAGGGTCTGCAGGCTACACAAGGCAGGGTCTGCAGCTGCACAAGGCAGGGTCTGCAGGCTGCTGCACAAGGTGGGGTCTGCAGGCTGCTGCACAAGGCGGGCCTGCAGGCTGCACAGGCAGGGTCTGCAGGCTGCTGCACAAGGCAGGGTCTGCAGGCTTGCATTCCAGCTTCCACCAGGAAGGACACAGGCGTCCATCAGAACAGTGGCTCGGGTTCACACCTGCAGCTCAGGCCTGCCCACGGTGGGCTCCTGGGCTCCTCCCTGCAGGCCATAGCCACCCTACACAGCAAAGTGCGACCCTGGACTTTGGGGTGTTACCTCTCAACTACAATGGCATTTCTGTTATTGGACAATTTACACATGACCATGATCCCAAAGGCCACCTGACGACATCTGTGACCCTCTTCGCTTGTGCATTCACATGCTATGACATTTGCACTGTAGCAAAATCAGCCAGCAGTGTGGCTCTCGTGTGTGTCATTTCATTTAGCGCCCGCCACGCAACTATATACTGGGAATTATGTCCCTCTGCAGATAATAGGGCAGACAGTTTGTCACCTAGAGTCCCAGCAGCGACAGCCAGAGAACTAAGATTTGGAGTTTTAGCTCTGTAGCCCCACTAGAAAAAAATGATTTATTAAAGGTAATTAAAAAAAAAACACAATAGTTTTAATGTCCAAAAGAAGATGGGTGAATTTTTCAAATTTAAACAGCAAACTAAATAAATCCCACCCATGCCAGTTTCTTTCCCTGCAATATATCACAGCTATGAAACATTAATGGTGAAAAGAAATGAAAAACCCAAACACCTGTAGGCTGAATCAGGCTGGGAGGGAGCTGAGGGATGGGTGGGTTTCACCCATCTGTGCTGTCAGTCAGGCATGGGAGAAAGAGGCCTGTAACCAAGGGCAGGAAAAAGCAGTGTTCCAAATGAAAGCCATCTGTTCCCCTCACAGGGGCCAGAGGCACAGCTGGGATGGCACAAAGGGTGTCATCCATGGCAGCGTTCACCTGCCCAGACAAAACGGCAGTTCTCCATGCTGGCAGCCGGCAGGCTAGATGACAGTTCCAAAAACCTAGGCTGGGCTCATTTCTTCGGCCTGTGGGATGACACAGGGCTCCGGGCTCCCAGGAACTGCACCATTGTTTTCCTGCAGTTATTTTTCATGCCAAGGCCCAGGAAGGAGGCATACAGATGATGACACCATGGTCCCCGTCCCTGGTATCTTCTTGGCTCCTGCGCCCCACTGTGAGAAGAATCCAGCCATCCTTCAGTTATGCCACACAGCTATGGCTTGTTGGTCAAACCCCTGGCTTCCCCTCCCCTGACACCTCCTGCAGGAAATGCTCCTGGACTCAAGTGTCCTGGTGACACCTGGTCACATCCTGCCAAGGTTCCTCCTAGCCTGGAGGTTTCACCCAGGCACTACACTGGAATCCCTTGGGGAAACTCTCAGGGACCATCTTGTCCAGTGTGCACAGTCACCCCCCTTCGGAGCCCCTGGGACATAAGCATCATCGCTTTGCCCTTGTTTCCAACTCTCCAGGTAATTGCAAAAACCAGGCAAGGCCAGGGGCCGCTGCCTTTGTGTGCTCTGGCACCCCCCTGGGCCAGCGTTCTACAAATGAGCCCTGGAAATCCTCTCCACAGTTCTTTCCAGGATGCTTTCTCATGATCCAGCACATCCCTAAGCAGCTGGAGTGCTGGTTCCCCCACGGTTGCTCTTCTCAGGGCCTCAGGTCTGGCCTGTGCATAGAGCGAACTTGGGGACCTAATCTTTCTTCCACTCACCCCAAGTACCAAGAACGCACGTCATGCCTCCCAGCCCACAGCCACCTGTTGCTGACTAACAAATAGTGAGGAAAAGCGCCACAAAACCCACTCCTTCCACGGCATTTCTGAATTTAGGGACGTAGGGGTCATGGTGAAGGTATGAACACAAGCTTTCTTGAGTGTCCTGTGCCACACCCCGAACACCAGCTCCCCCAGTTAGCAACCAGGAGAGGCTGACACGTGGTTGGTGCACTGGGGACATCAAAGGAACAGTGATACAGCTTCACTTTCCCGTGAATGACCCGGGAAGAGAGCATACTCCTAAAGAATTTCGTTTTTTAGAGATTCTATCTAAATGAGTCACATGTAAGGGTCAGAAGCCTGAGCATGACCTTCGGTATTGACTATGTGCTCACCACGGTTGGAGCAGAGGAGCAGGCAGCACCGTGGCAGGGTTTCAGGTGTGCGCTGGCTACACGTAGCTGAAGTGTGATGGGAATGCGCTGTGCTTTGAAGATTAACTGTCCCTCAGGGCCTCGTGTGTGAACTCATGCTTCGCAGCTGGTGACAGTGTTTTGGAGGATTGTAGAACCTTGGACTGGGGGGTTGAGTCATTGGAGGTAGGCCGGTCCTGTAGAGCCTCACCACACTTCCTGCTTCCTCTTCCTGTCTACCACAGTGTGGGATGGTAAAGAGTACCACGTCAGCCACCGTCACAGTGTGGGATGGTAAAGAGTACCACATCAGCCACCGTGACTTTCCTCCTCAGGGACTGCTTCTCTTTAAACTGTGAGCAGAAACAGGCCCTTTCTACCTTGCTTCTTGTCATGTATCTGGTCACAGCAAAACAAGAACAAAAACAAAGTAGCTCATTACAGAATGAATCCTGAAATGCTACAGTTGGTGGTGACAATGCTCAAAACATGCTCCTGCACGCCTGAAGACAGCTGGCAGGGACCCGCTCGGAGGCTGTAGCTTTCCCTTAGAGCAGTGGGTCTCCACCTTCCTAAGCCTGAGGCCCTTCAATACAGTTCCTCATGCTGAGGTGACCCCAAACATAAAATCATTTTTGCTGCTACTCCATAATTGTAACTTTGCTACTGTTATGAATCACAATGTAAACATTTTCAGAGAAAAAGGGTTGCCAAAGGGGTCACAACCCACAGGTTGAGAACCACCGCCTTAGGGTGCATCCTGTGGAATTAGTTTGCTAACTCCCTCCCTCAGGTCTCCACATCTCTACACTGCCTGACAGCAACCTTCTTTTTTTTTTTTTAATTTTTTTTTATCAGTTACGTTTTATTAACTCTGTATCCCAGCCGTGTCCCGATCCCTCATTCCCTCCCAGTCCCTCCCTCCCTCCCTCATCTCCACCGTGCCCCTTTCCAAGTCCACTTATAGGGGGGACCTCCTCCCCATTCATCTGATCCTGTTTTATCAGGTATCTTCAGGACTGGCTGCAAAGCCCTCCTCTGTGGCCTAACAGGACTGCTCCTCCCTTCGGGGGTGGGGAGACCAAAGAGCCAGTCATTGAGTTCCTGTTAGAAATAGTACCTGTTCCCCTCACTTTGGGAAACCAATTGGTTACTGAGCTACCACAGGCTACATCTGAGTGGAGGTTCTAGGTTATATCCATACATGGTCCTTGGTTGAATGTCAGTCTCAGAAAAGACCCTGTGCCCAGATATATTTGGTCCTTGTGGAGCTCCTATCCTTTCCCCATCAGACTAACTCCCTTTCTTTCTTATGATTCCCTGTACTCTGCCAAAGGTTTAGTCATGAGTCTTTGCTTTGAAAACACTGCTAGTTAGAGTCTTTCAGATGCGCTCAGTAGACTCCTGTCATACGTTCAATGCACATCCCATCTGTCTTTCTAAATGAGGATTGATCATCTTACCCCATGTCCGCTCAATTGATTATCTTTTTTAGGTGTATAGATTTCATTATGTTTATCATATCTTATAGGTCTATATAAGTGAGTATATCCCATGTTTGTCTTTCTCCTTCTGGGATATTTCACTCAGAATGATCTTTTCTAGATCCCACCATTTGCCTGCAAATTTCATGATTTCCTCCTTTTTGATTGCTGAGTAGTATTCCATTGTATAAAAATACCACAATTTCTGTACCCATTCCACCGTTGATGGACATCTGGGTTGTTTCCAGGTTCTGGCTATTACAAATAGAGCTGCTATAAACATGGTTGAGCAAGTGTCCTTTTTGTGTACTTGAACAAACTTTGGGTATATACCTAGCAGTGGTATAGCTGGGTCTGGAGGAAGCACTATTCCTATTTGTCTTAGAAAGCGCCAGATAGCTTTCCAGAGCAACCTTCTTTTATGCATACCCCAGAGCCAGGGTCCCATCCACGCAGTTTACTTCAGTCTCTCACGATGCTAAAGCCCAAACATCCCCCAAAGCCTTACTGACCAACTCAGTGAGTTCAGTCACAGAGGAGGTGGGGACACAGGGACCTGTCATGTGCCACAACAGGGCAGATAGATGGGTATATCCTTTTTGCCCATGCATTGGTTGTTTCCCGGATGTCCTGGAGACTCATAGTGCCTTCACAGTGAGGACCAGATGCTGGAGGAGGATGACAGCGACATGCAGGAAGCTTAACCACAGGCTCACTGCAAAGCGAAGGTGTCTGCATCTCTAAGTCTATCATAATTATACTGCATGAAGCGGATGTCAATACACTCTGCCCAAAACCGGGCTACTTTTTAAAAACTGTAACACATCCTTGTCATTTATTGGCGCCTGGTCTGCAGTGGCCTTTTTGCTGAAATGACAGATCTGAGCTGTATAGTTAAAAACTCCCCAGACCCTGATATTTAAAAGATGCATGTAACCCCTCCCTTCTAAATGCTATGAAAACTAAGATACTCCTTTTGTAACTCCTACTGCAAATGATAGCAACTGGCTCTTACAAAGGGCTTCAGCTGCCCGCCTACCCCAGCCTGCAATGTGGCCAGATGAGAGTTGAAACTGATGAGTGGCGCTTCAGTGTGAGAGTTGGATGATATTTTATTAAGAATGACTAACATGTCCAGACCTTAAGCAGGTCCTTTCTGTGAAGTGGATGGACTCCTGACAGGTTGGCCAGTAGCTGCTGCCTTGCAAAAAGACAAGTTTCCACGTGTTACATAAAACGTTAGTGAGCAAATGCTCAGGACTTTCAGGTCTCAGCCACTGCTTTGAGGAGCCAGCCCTGGGCCTCACCTTGGGGGTCAGTCGGTCTCCCTCTCTCTGCCCCTCCTTCCCTTTCCCCTCACCTTGGGGTCAGTAGGTCTCCCTGTCTCAGCCCCTCCTTCCCTCTCCCCTCCCCTTCTAGTAAGGCCCATGTTTAAATCTATATTAAAATAGTTTCTTTTGTTTGTTTTGTTTTGAGACAGGGTTTCTCCGTGTAGTCCTGACTGTCCTGGAGCTCTGTTTACCCGGCTGGTCTCAAACTCACAGAGATCCACCTGCCTCTGTCTCCTGAGTTCTGGGATTAAAGTGGTGTACCATCACGACCTTGCTTAAAATAGTTTCTTAATAAGAGACCAACTTTGCTTCTTAAAAGGTTGGGTCAAGGGACTGAGTGGAAATTTATAGTGGCCAAATGACACACTGTTGTAGAAAATAAAAATGGCTAATAATGTTTGTTATTAGAACTTATAATTTTTGTGTGGGCACAGATACCTGATAGATTTTAGAATCACCTTATTTTACATGGGGCTGGGCAGTTACTAAGCTACCTCATTATCTCCTCCCCATCCCATGCCATCTGCTTTAATCATTTCTATCTGAGCAACTTCCCCTCCATAATCCCCAAATATTTGCCTATGCCCTTCTCTGGGCCACTTCTCTCCATGCAGAATTCCAGAGTTCCTCTCCTGGCCCACTTGGTTCTTTTGCTATCCCATGGCAACTCTGTTCTTCCTTTTCCCTCTGGTACATGACTCCTCTGTGATCTTTCTGTCCTCAAAGCCCTTGATCTTAGCTCCACCCCTTCCTTCTGCACTGCCCAGGTGTAGGCCTTTTATTCAGCCAATTAGGAATGATTTCTCAGGCAACGTTACGAACATCATTTGGGGGTACGTGAGTGTCTGCTCTTAAAAGACTGAGAGCAGACCTCGGGAGCAGCATAGTTAACAATCAAGTACACAGCACCAGACTGAGCTGCTACAGTTCCCCTTTTTCTGTCTAATGAAAAAGGCTTTTAAAAAACTATGCACAAGAACAACTATGAAACAATTATAAAAACCAATAAGTAAGACTTACATACACAATGTCTAGTTTAAATGGCAACTTTGAAGAAAATACTATCTATCCTATGTTGCTGAGTCTAAAGTTTTGTACCTAGATTGATTTCTGTCATATCTTGTATCTATCAGCCTAAAAGCATCTATCTAGACCTTAAAACATCTTAACTTCTAAGCAATTGAGCTTAATTGTAAAACTATTAACTCTCTAGTCCTCAGCCCCATCAGAGACTTGAGAAGGAAATAAAATTATCTGAGTAAATAGGAAGTGCAGCCTCAAAAAATAAATAATGACAGGGAGAGTTCACTGCCTGGTCACCGGAGAGTCTCTGTGACGCTGGAGCGTCATCTGCCGCCTTCTGGCCCAGTATATATGACAGACACCACAGTCTCAGCCCTTTAACTCTTACTTGTCTCAGACACATTAGAGGTAAACAGAGAACATTAGCTTTTCAGAAACCATTCACTTCCATCTGTTTCCTACCCATTCCCAACATGCCTTGCCTTTCTCTTAAGGCACACTAACTTTTCCCTACGTTTCAGCCCCCATTAACCAAGGCGCGCTTTGGAGGCCTCCCTGCCGAAGCATGGTAGAGCTGGGGAAGGGCTGGCATGGATTCTTGTGGAGGCAAACCAGCCTCTTCCAGAGCCCAGCTCACCCTCACAGCTATCGTCTAGCTTCCCCTCATCTTCCACCATGGTCCACGAGTCTTGAAAACACTAGTGACATGACAGAGAGGACTTGAAGAGAGAGCAGAGAGGGCAACGGATCCCCATCATTGTTGCCTTGCCAGCCACATTACCCTCCAGTCTATCATAACAATGACTTCCCAGCTCTTCTCAGTGTAGGTCCCTAGGTGTCTTCGGTTTACCTTCCTCTTCATCAGGCAATGCATTATCAGACCTCTGAGCCTCACAAAGCCTGTCACAACCAGCCTTATCAGTCAGCAGCCACCATCACTACCACCACCAGCAGCAGATGACAAATATTTCTTCTTCTCTGAGCCAAGACCTTCCACTCACACAATCCTACCAGGCCCACCACAGCCCCGCCAGCGCCCCTCCTACGTATTCCTTCCCTGCCGTGAGTTGTCTGTCTCAGTCCCTCGGCACCTCTGACCTAGCAGGCAAGCCATTCAGTGCTTAGAGGTTGCCTGTTCAAAATTGTGTTTTCCAACATCAAAGGCCTTTCCCTAAATAGTTTCATATAAATATATGCAAGAGCTAACTGGAAAAAATGTGGATGATTTTGTTGATTTAGCGGCTTCCCCAAATGTATCAACAAATACTTCAGGGCACTGGTGGTAAGTCACGTACATCCGAACTCTGCCTTGTGGTAGCACATGAGCAACAGAACACACAGTCCTAAATGGGAGTGGCCACTGAAGTTTCAGGCAGTAGCCTTCTCTCGTCAGCTGCAAGGAGTCACACTTGGATGTACACTTGGAAGAGTAGGCGGATATTGTTTGTAATGCCATGTGAGCCATAATGGTTTTCTGTGTGGGTCAAGCTCAGCGAGGAATCTGTCTGGCAGGGAGAGGCCTGAACGGTAAGGTGGACGCTCAGGACAGTTTTTTCTGACTTTTAAACCCAGGGCAGACTGTGTTCTTGGGCCAGTGATCAGTTAGCCACCAGCCAGGACTAGTTGCTACCTCTGGGTCTGTATGCCACTCACCTTGGCTAGTGGCTCTTAAACAAGACAAGGTGCTGGGGCCCATTCTAGAGGATATACTGACTTCACTGCTCTAACAGCCTGTATCAAAAATAATCTGTACCCCAAAGTAAGGCCTCACCATTGTAGGCTTGGCCACTTTAGGCTTGGCCCCTGCTGTTCTCAAGGAAGCCATGTCCTCCGTGTGTTGTTGACATGATGGTGCCCAGGTGTCAGTGCCCAGGCTGGCGTCGAGCTGCAGCAGGAACAGCGAGCCTTCCAGGAGGCCTAGCTTACTGGGTTCAGCGGCTGTTCTCTGTTCAGAGGTCAGCCGAGTGGTAGTAAGACTCCCTTTTTCCATGAAGAAAGGTTGAGGTGGGAATCAAGAGACACCCACAAGAGCATGGCCATGCCCCAACAGATGCCTTCCCCCGACTCCTCAGGCGTGGCTTTTGGCGCCTGCAGTTTCAGTTTTCTCTCTTTCTGGGTTCCACTCTGTCTACTCTGTTTACCTGTCTCTGGCCCATGGCTTCTAGGCACCCAGACTGAACAAGTATACGGTGGAGTTCTGGGGACAGCATGTGGGGACACACCTTGCTGAGCTTTCCAGTCTCTTGCCAGATAGCTCAGAGCTCACAGATGAGAAAAATCTTCTGTGATGACAAACATGACCAGTACTGAACTGCCTGGCACACAGCTCCATTCCCTGATCAAATGCAAGCCTACAGGTTGATTCTGACATCAGGGCTGGATGCCCAGACGCAGAACCTTGGAACAAATGCCTGCTCTGCCTTAAGAGCCCTTCCCAGCCCTGAGCCATCTACAAGGCTTCAGCCTTCTTTATAGAGAAACAAAAGTACTGTAGCCAGCCAGAGGGACAAGATGCTTTATTATTGGAAAATCTAAGAGGCTCTTAGGCCTGTGAAGCACCATTAGGTGACGTCAATGGCTCAGGGGATCCAAGCTCTGTGTTTTCACTCTTCTCAGAACAGCAACTGATTCATGGTAGCAAAAGAGTTTCTATTTGGAGCTGCAGAGGAGAGGCAGCCTCCGTGTCCTGGCATCCTATGCTAACACCCTGCCCGCTCCCTGTGGGCAGCAGGCAGAGTTCACGGGAGGCCAGGACGGAGACACTCACTTCCCCTAAGCTAATCAACAGCCGGAGGCTTACTATGTGCTGGCAGCTGGGCACACAAAGGCTCTGACATTGCTAGAGAGGAGAGGGCAATTTAGCACACAGACCAAAATGACAGTGAGGAGGAGACAAATCCGTAAGGGGACATTGGAGGTCTGGGAAAGGAGTGCTGTATCATGTATCCTGGGCTGAGCCATGAAGGACCAGCAGTATTTGGGGATGTAAAGGAACAAGGATTGACATAGCAACACTGGAAGTTGCTTGACTAGATGAGAAAGACAGGAATGGGGGGTGGTGAGAAGAAAAGGAAACTGCCTAGCTTATTGCTGAAAATGATAAAAATGCAAGGCCATGAACTGGACTTGACGCTGCATAGGACCTGGCCTGGAGCCACTGCCACGGCTTCTGTGGGGCAAGAGCATGCTGGATTTGGGGTGTCAGTTGTCCCTGCTTAATTTCTGGCATGAGAATGGATGCAGTCAAAGTCAGCTTGTCCTCTCTTGTGGACCCACATCCTGAAAATGGTGGCCTGCACCACTTTATAGATATACAGAGGTCCGTCTCTAAAGGGACACCAGGATTCCATGTCCTTCTCCCTCTGCTTGTCACTGCCCATGCAAGCCTCATTCTTCTTCCTGGTGTGAACTGGGATGACTGTTTGATGACATTTTGTCCCTATGACAGTCCATTCTCTTCCTTTCCAAGGCCTCCAAGGCCTCCAAGGCCTTGCTCTCTGCATGTGTTACTGATAAATCCTTTCCTGATCCTAGCTTAGGTGCTCAGTGGTGAAGGAAGCATTTTGCACTGGACTCAATCTCATGAGCAAGTATATGACTACAGATACTTTTGACATCTGGGATTCCATGAAGCTCACTTGATTCAGCCCCCCTGTTTCTCTGGAACCATCTCTAGGAGGAGTCCTGGGGGCTTCCATCTTGCTGCTAGTCCAGGTCCTCACCTGGCCTCATCCTGCCCCTCATCATGCCCACTGTGTGAGAAAAGGATGGATTATGTTCCAGGTGCTATTGAAATTCCTGAGAGGCATTGTTCTTTCTTTGAAAGCCAAAGTCAAAGGTCACATTTAACACCTATCAGTAGCTCACTGATAGCCATACTTATTTCATGCTTCATAGTCCATGAATTATTAGGTATGATATGGAAACTAAGTGATCAAATAGTAAAAATATAAATTGCATAAAAGTACCTGAAACAATACTGTAACATTATAAATAAATAAAAAAAACTACCTTAAGACATTCTTAAATCTACCAGCTTGCTAAAAGACAGAATTTAAAACATAGTACTCTCCATGATGTAATGTAAGAAAAAAGTCTCAGTGCTAATTTAGAATGGTTCTTACTTTGGTTGAGAGCTGGAGGAATGCATGCTTACATGGATATTTTTTTCTTTTGTTTAAGAAATTAAGATAGGAAATAGTAACTTTTTGTTTGTTTTGAAGAAGAATTTTATGTTCCCGTAAAATGTATCAGCCTGGAGAGCCATGAGGCAGAGTACAACCAAAGCCCACACTCCTCACAAAGTAAGACGGTCTGTGGAGAACTGAAGTGAACAAACAAACAAACAAACAAACAGACACCAAAACCAACCAGTGCCGGAGGCTTCCCCATACTCCTTCTTAGCTGGCAATTACAAGAAAATATGGAGAAAGACAAGCAGAGAACAGGGGCAAGAATGACGCATGGGCAAGCTGAGGGGACGCCAGATACTGTACCTGCTTGTTACTGTCAGCGGTACAGCACAGCTTCTTGAGGGAGACAAAATGCCTAATTTTCCTAGTAACATAAATAACCGGTGATTAGTGAGTCAGGTAAGAGAGGATGCAACAAGTCAGCACATGGATACAGGCCTCCTCCAAGCTGAGCTCTGGGCCCTTCCTAGCACACATTTCCTTAGCAGCCTGGCCTTCCCTGCAATCGCGACTGGCAAGGCCGCACCTTCCTCATGGACTTGTCCATTTTCAGCTGCCTCCTGAAGTCTGATTCCTGGATATCGTCACAAGAGATTGACATGCCACCACAAAAAAAAAAAAAACAAACCCAAAAAAAAACAAAACTGGCCTCAATTCTGACACAAGTATTTCACTGCTTACATGAAAAGCAAAAGACTCATTTGGACAGTGACCAACTTTCACTGGTTGCTGTTTTTCTTTTAAAAATCCTTCAGGCTACACTATGATTTACAGAGTGATGACACTAATGTTTTTCTTTTAAACAGTCTATGTTGAGCACTGTGGTTCAGCATAAGGATGGCATTGTTTGTTTGTTTGTTTTCAGCTAGAGAAACATCCTCTGATTTAAAAGTCATGAACTGAATTCAGGAGCTGAACCTGTGGTCTTGCTCATTATCACAAGGGAATAGGACAAAAGACGCTATGAGCTGCACGATGGAAGACTGGATACCCAGAAGCCTCTGGGGCACCCCTTCCTTCCTATCTCTGTCTCTTCTTCCTTGTTCACTTCACCAAGGATCATTCTCTGAAGAGAACATGGGAAAATACTGGTGGGTCTTATACTATGAACGTCACCCAATCAAGAAGGAGTAAAATGTCCCTGTTTTTAATCAGAATTGTCTCTGAGAGCTCGCTGCCTACAATTAGGGAAAATAACAAAAAAATCACATCTGGATAAAAGAACTTCTTTCCCTCATCTGTCAAATCGGGAAGATTTATGGTGATCGGAAGTACCAGGTGGCAACAGTCTCCTGCCATTCGGTTGCCCACTGATTCCAGTCAAATGCGCAGAAAAGGACTCAGCTTCCCTTTTCCGAGAAGACCCTCTGAGAGTGAACCATGAGGACAATGCGACAACCTCGGGCACCACCTTCTTCGTCTGGCTCTTCACGTGCCACTGTTGGGATTGCTGTCAGGAGGGCAGGCAGCCTCTCCCCACGGCAGAGGAGCCCATTAGAACCTGTAACCCTCAGAGGCCAGCCAGAGGGGAGATATTAGGGACATCAGGCAGTGGCCTCTCACGTGGCTGGAGAACAATTTTCAAACTAATCCAGCAAGGACAACTGGAGGGAAACAACCTTCAAATAGATGGGTGTCCTTATGGAATGAGCTGGTTTTCTGATCACATGGTGATCTGAGTCCAACTCAGGGGGTCCTGAGAACCATATGTGGCAGGGGTTATCTGGTTCCACTCTCTTATTTTCTTCACCACTATGTCACATGTCCCATACAGGGTCAATCCTTCAGGTGGTATGACCTTCATGCTGGCTGCAAGGCTCATCAGTGAGATACAGTTAGGAGCCCCATCTGGCACTATCAGCCTTTTCTCAAAATGCAGCTGAGAGAAGAAAAGGGAATCATGTCTTATTCCTCAGGCTCCAGCCCCTGTCTTTCCAGTCAGGTAGCATGGGTTCCTGTTCAGACACCTGCTAGGGTGGGTTGGTGCCTCTAGGAGTCTCTGAACCCTTGTGTAAGCTCAGGGTCGACCTGGAAGAAACTAGAAGTCTCAAAGGGAGACGGCTGGCACCCTGTGGCTGAGGACAGAAGCCACTAGCACTAGCTGGAGTTCACTTGCCAAGGGGATGGCCAGCCTGAGACCCTCAGAGGTGTTGGGAACGAGGCCATGCATGGCTAGGTAGTAGGGCTGATGTTCCATGAAGGACCATGAAAAGGAGACGGGGTGAGGCCAAGGGAAGCCATGCCTAGAGACTGCTGTTGGCCACATAGGACAGGGCAACCCTGCTGTGTGTGCTGTCCTAAGGCTTACAGTGGTGTTGCCATGTACCGGGCAGTGCTCCCGAGGCCCGAGTCCTTATCTGCAGCAGAAAGAGTGGAAGAGTTTTCTCTCACCCTCCTTGGCCAATCACCGGGGTGATCTTCACGTGCTGTTGGATGCTGTCCCCGGATTTCCGTCTGGCATAGTAAACCCCCTGCCACTCCTACATGGACAAAGAGAGCTCTTGAGATCCTTCAGTTGAGACCACGGCTGCTCCCACACTGGGTCAGTGCAGTCTTTTGTGACATGTCACAACACTGCTATGCGGCTGTGATCATGTGTATAAATGGAGGAGCACCAGGCCAGCTACCACCAAGCTGCCTACCACAAGTTCCAGGACAGCTGGCCATCCACCGGCTGGAGCTGCCACCACACCAAAGCTCAGCAGCCAGTCTCAGATCTTTACAGCAACCACTGGACCTGCTGTTCTCGTCCTCAGCTTACAGGTGGGTAAGCTGAGGCCCAGGGAGCCCAGCCACCTTGCCCACACAGGGACGCAGAGGACCCGTGTGTAACTGTGCAGCTCTTCAATCCTTCCAGAAGTGCCTCAGCTTTTGTCTATGGGCCTCCCACCCAAGGCTTCTCTGGGGGGTCACTCTGGTCCCTTGTGGGTTTCATACATGGTGCCAAGGGAGGGTAAGATGGTGGCTGACTCAGGACCCTGGGAATTAGATTGAAATAAGGAGGCAGGAAACGTCTGGGTGGTGAGATTTCTTTACTATTTCTGGAAGGGAGTAGTTAGTTCTGAAACAGAGGTTCTCTGAAGCCATATGAATTTTTTGTTTTTGTTTTTGTGTCTGTTTTGTTTTGTTTTCTTTTCTTTTCTTTTTTCAGACAGGGTTTCTATGTGTAGTCTTGGCTGTCCTAGACTCCCTTTGTAGACCAAGGTGGCCTTGAACTCATGGAGATCTGCCTGCCTCTGCCTCCCTACGTGCTGGGATTAAAGGAGTGCGCCACCATGCCTGGCTGCCCCGTAGCCATATCTTGCCCTCTTTCCTATATGATATGGTTAAAGACTATTTCCCTTGAGGTTGCCATGTGTGGCTGGGTTATTTTGGAAACATTTTTTTTTTAAAAAGTAGTTTACAGCATCCTGTTTCATTTTCAAGTCTAGTAGATCTGGTTTAAAAAGTGAGTTGGGCATTCTTATAATCCAAATGCATCCTATCTCTGCTGGTACTGCCCTTTCCACTGAAGACTGCGTAACTACTGCACAACAGAGAAAGGAAGAAGACAGCAAAGCCATGTGAGGAAGCATTGGGAACCTTCAGAAGAAGCAAGAGGCCACCCCAGCTCTGAGGGAGGAGAGCAGCTGTCTGGGAACATCTTACCTCCACTGTGCTTTCATCTCCCCAAGAAGGGGTAGGAAGTGTGGGTGTGGGGACAGGAAGAGCTACCCATAGATACTGAACAGCAGTGAGCAAAGAGAACAGAGGAAGACATTTGACTAAATAAACAGCTTCTACCAATCAATGTGGATAGGTCTTTCTAGTCCCTCCTCCCAAACACCAATAAACTAAAAAATTGGGAAGCAGCTACCTGGGGCAGAACCCCACTCAGGGATGCAGTGTTGTAGCAAGGATAGCCAGGGTGGGGTGGGGTGGTGGTGGTTACATTCATGCAAGGAAGCAAGTGGCCTTCCACAAAACAATAAGCTCCTGTGGCATCCTGAGGACATCAAAAATTAACCCATTTTGCAAAAATCAACCCTTTTGCCAAAACTGAAGTTCTTTCACTGAGCTATGATGTTACTGAAGAAGTCAGCCTTGAAGATAAAAGACCAGAACATGAGGCAGGGGGAGCACTAAGGATGGAGTGTGGGTGGGCTTCTTGGTTCCACCCACCTTTCCCTTCTTGATGCACGCATTGATGGTGTCCAGGAGATCTGCCCGGTTCTTGTCACTCTTAGGTAGGTCAGCGAGTTCTTTCCCCAGGAGCTCCCCTTTGTGGTAGCCCATCATCCTCTCAAAGGCAGGGTTGACATACTGTGAGCAGGAGGGGTTACAGATCAGTGTGCCCTACAGGAAGGCTATGGGGATATAGGTATAGCGAGCCAAAGGTCCCCAGGCAATGCTCTCTAATGCAGGTGCTGCGGGCCCCTCCTTGCTCATCTGGCAGGGGCAGTACCCTCACACATACTGCAGAATACTCATCCACCTGACATCCTGGTCCTCTATGCAAAGAAAGCTCAGCAGGAAAGAAGCAGGCAGCCCTTAGCTAGTAGCCTCAGCCTCTGGTGGCCCTTATTCACTGTCTAAGCCTCATAGGACAGCAGAAATAAGAAGGGTTATGGCTTTGGCTAGCACCTGTAAGGTCCTGAGCTGCATCCCAGCACCACTAACAACAAATGAGCCAACACACACTAGCTGACAGGCTGCAGCTCTGACAGTGGCACTGTGCAGGGCAGCTATCTGGAGCTATGCATCTCTGCACTTCCCGTCTCTTAGTCAATGCTGTGGCTGGGAACACTGTGCCATAATGTGAACAACAGATACAGTTAGCCCATAGGGATGGGAAACACTCTTTCAGAGTGGAAACGGAGTGGGCCAGGACAGAAGATGCCCACGGTGCACCCAGAGGTCAGCAGACACAGGGGGTTCTTTGCAAACTTCGGCGGGGGCTTCAGGATTTGGAGCTCCTGCCTGATCAGGGCCCAGGCTTCGGTCTGTGACCAGTTTCTCTTTAAAGATCACGGTAGCCGTAGCTGAGAGAACACGTGGTGGCAGACGTGAGCACGCTGCACCTGGGTCAACAGTTTCTTTGGGCCAAATTCCCATCCATCTGCTGCCTCAGAAACATTCTCGTTAGCCATCCCCACTCTCCCTTTGGCTGGGGCAATCCATTAGGAGGTGGGTAATGCAGCGACCTTCGGGGTGGGGGTGGGAGGATGTGCTAGTCCCTTGGGAGAAAGCTTCTATGAACACGTCAGCCTGAAAACATGTGGTGGAATCTCTGGCTGTCAGACACTGTGGGAGCGGCTGAAGAGGAGGGTCCCGACATTAGACCTCCAGATCCCTCCCATTCTGGCTTTCATAGGGTGGGCATTGCCATCCCTCCCATTGCATGGCAGGGATCACTTCCATCATGGCTGAGCTGGCAGCATGGCTCCCTCTCTAGGCTTCCTCCACATTTTGTCTACTGAGGAAGCCCTTCCTCATTTCTGCCCCACCAATTCCAATGTGTCTTCTCCTCCAGGAAGCCTTCTTTGACCTCTGTGCTGTCTGAGTTGGTAGCATTCCTAAGGTTCCTGTGGACTTGTGTGAAGTGAATTCTAATGAAACGCATAGAAGTTGACTTCTATCTTTCTCTCTCATAGGATCCTGAAACCTTCAGGTGCAAAGGCCAGAGCTGTGTTCAGATACACACTCCTCAGTAAACACCCAGTGAACAAATGGATACATTGACGAGTTTCTCATGTTCCTCATCTATTGATTATCTCCGACAACACCTCATGTGTGGGCTCTGCTTTCCCATTCTGTAAATTTGAGTAATAGTTATGGTTCCTTTTTTATGTTGAGGATCCTGGAACCTCAGAACCCAGAGGCATGACAGATGTGCCTGGAGCCAGCACACCAAAGTCAACCCCCTCGAAACCATTGGAAGCCGACTCCATTTCTCTGCTCCTCTGTCTTTTCACCTGCAGCAACACTACCGGGCTCCCAGGGTTGCTTTAAGGTCTGTTAGAATGTAATGCGAACAGCTGAGCCAGCACATGGGAAGCACGTGCAGCTGTGCTCAGGGCAGATGCAGAGAGATGACTCAGGTGGCCGGGGCCCCGCGGCGGCAGGGACAGGCAGGTTGATGCATAGGATGCTGCTCCCAGGTGTGCCCACAGACACACAGCTATCTGTCCAAGTGCCCTGATAGGAGGCGCTGATGCGAACAACAGCAGGTGTGAAATATCCTGTCCTTGATGTGTCATCCTTAAGTCCAAGGGAGGCCTCAGAGTGTCTCCTCTGCACGTCACCTGGCCTTCCTCTCCTTCCTTCTTCTTGCTGGCACAACTCATTTTAGCATCTAACCTTCCCTTTTGGCAAAACAACTTCCCCTCTGTGGCTACCAACTGTCCTCAAACTAATTTTGCCTGTCCATGGAAGAGACGAGTTGAAGAGTGGTGTGTGTGTGTGTGTGTGTGTGTGTGTGTGTTTTATATCATGTGACACATCACCACATCACTTGTCCCAGGGATCCAGATTTGCTAACTACAAATTCTAGCCATGGGGTAAAGGACTGCGTTCCTATTCAGTGTGGTGTAGGCATGAGAAGGTGGGGCTGCTTCTCACCAGTTCCAAATCATAACCCAGCCTTCCACTATGAAGTAGGTAGATGAAAAGCCAGTGTCCTGATGAGCACAACTGAAGGGCCACATCTGCATGTGACCACAGGGCTTGTGGCCAGCTCTCTTTAGGATGTAGAGCAGTGGGCAGGAAGAGCAAACATGGCCAGCAAAATACAAAAGGCTTCAGTTCCATTTCAAGGAACAGTCAAAAAATATTCTGAAACAGAGCCTCAAATAAAGCCAGGCAGAAAGGCTTAGGAGTCAGAACTATGGCTAAGCATTTTGATTTCAATGCTTATGGCTGGACCTTTTCTTGTGTTAAGTTCCTCCATTTCTCTGAGCCTCAGTTTCCTCGTTGACCTTTCAAAGGCAATGGCCTGAGCTGAGACAACCTAGTGAAAAGGCTCATGACAGGAACAAGGTGTGATGGGCCATGATACCCTTGATATGGAACCGGAGCAGGGTGTGTCTGTATGCATACGTGCCATCGGAGGGTTCAAAGGGAGGCTGGTGCCTCAGGGGCCACGGTGTGCTGGCATTGTGCATCCTGCTCCACTGAAAAAAAGCAAGGGCTCCTCAATGGATACCACACACCAGCTGCCGTCTGGCCAGTGCCAGTCAGGGGACCAGGCATGTTTCAAAGTACTCTTTAAGAAAGGCAAAAGATTCTCTATGTATGCATTTCTTTAGAAAGATGGCGTTAGTATTAAAGTGGTTTATAGTAGAATACCAACTGCAATTAACATCTTTGAAGTAGTTTACTCTCATAGCGACTTACAAGATTGCTCAACAATCCTGTGTAAACACTGTCTTTAAGGATGGCCTGAAATGTCCTCCCACCTCTCCCTAAGAAGTAACAGGTTCTGATCTGAATTAATCAGTTTACCCTATGGGGGCTAAAGAGACAGTAGCTAAGAGCACTGGCTGTTCTTCTAGAGGACTTGGGTTCAGTTCCCAGCACATATACTGGGCAGCTCACAACTGCCCGTAACTCTAGCTCCGGGGTACCAGATACCCTCTCCTGGACTCCACAGACACCCCACACATGTGCGCTCACATACAATTTAAAAGCAATAAATTATAAAGCAACGTTTATTCTCTTCTGAATACCTAGTTCTTAATTTATCAGTCATCATCTCACACATTGATTTCCCTTTCTTCAAGAAAATGTGCAAATAGGTGAGAATCATGGGAAAGCACTTGAAACAAAGAGGTGGATAGAGCCCGAAAGTTTCTTTTTCAGTATTAATGACGTGACGAGCTTCTTCCCATACCTGAATCACATGGTCATCGCTTGTTATTTCTATGGCTTCATGGCAGTGGTCTAACGCTGTAAACACTGAGTTACAGGCCCTGTAAAAAGCACAAAAGTAGTGTTAGTTCTATCCATTGTTTGAACTTTGTTAATTTAGCAGCATAGGAAGACCCCTGAGTCCCAGGCACTATACACTCTGTCATTGCTGTGGTCTGACTGTTGGTATCCCCTTAAGTGCTGACATTTCAATCCAGTGTGCAATGTTGTAGTTATGGCAATGGAGGAGGAGGTCAAGTTCCCATCATGGCCCAAACTGACCCTGAGATATTCTGGCCTTTGGTACCACAAACATTTGTTTTCCTTTTCTTAGGTGTGCAATGCCACTTTGCCCACCGCCACCCCCACTGGTGTGAAGAAAGGCAGGAGTAGCAGGTAGATACCCCCCCCCCCCGTTGTCCAGTTCTTTGTGCCTATAGCTTTCCATATGTCATCTTTCTGGCTGACCTCCCCAGGGAACCGAGAAATTTGAAGTCAGAGTCCAACTGTGGTTTGGATCTCAACTAACTTCCAAATAGAAAACGAATCCAAATACACTAAGTCCTGCACTATCCAACATGGCAACTGTGGAGCTAGAACTGTATTTATATAACCCCAGAGAGGGCTTTCTTACACAGTGTAAAGACAAAAGTAAAAAGAAAGAAAAATATCGATTTATAGGATGGACATTTTTCTTGTGGGACAGATTCTTCACTGTTACTTTTTTCCACCCATGAGGGAGTGTAATTTGTTGCCATTTTGGCCCATTTGTTAAGAAAATGGCAGAGAACTGGGTCCAGTCAGACTGTATCTACCTAGCTGTGGGATCCCAGGCAGCTCCCGGCCTTTGCTCGTCTTGTTTCCCCATTGGGAGGATGATTAAAGGTTATGGGTTTCATGGTCAGAGCGATGGATGGTGCACACAGGCATTTCTCAAAGGCCCGCATATGGAGGAATCCAGGCTGTGGTAGGTGTTAATACATGTAGGGTCACAGATGGTGCTCTGTTCTCTAAGGCCTGCAGAAGCCGTTAGTGAGAAGGAAAAACAAGACATCTTTTTCTTGAGTCTATCTGAGTTCGCCCCAGGATCAGCAAGCTAAGCCGGGTGCAGGCTGGAAGGGCCTCAGAGTGCTGAGGATGATGCCTGCTCCTCTGGCTGCAGAGGTGAGGCTGTCTGCAGATGGGCGGGGAAGAAGGCATCCATGCTCGGCATGCAGGGTGGAGAGCTGGACTAGCTCGATGCCACTGACAGCCCCGAGCCCTGCAGGACATTTCTTCTCTTCGGCTGCTCCACCTGGCTAACTTGCACTGTCTAACCACCACCACGGTGTTTGCAAACATGTTTTATAGAATCAGCAAAACACGAGCAAGAATTGTAATCATCACCATCACCACACTGCCTCTCAAGAGGCCTGCAAGAGCCAGGCCTGATCAAAAGTACCTTCCAGACATCTGGTCTAGATTGAGCTCAGCTGCCCAGGAAAGCATTTCCATGTGCTAACTACCTTTCAGAAGTGGTACGTGGAGACGTAGACTCCGCAGAGGCTATTTGTCAACTTTGATAGCTGGGTGATTAAGTTCTAATGAACACATCTCATCAAATCCTCTCTGGCATATGGCTTTCTGTAGGAGGCCTGTGCCTCTAACTCAGTGTGTAAACGGGTGCTTCAGACATGATCCTTTTGTCTGTTCATGAGGTGTTCCTTTAATAAGTCTTATAGCTATTGAACACTATGCTAATGATTATCCATAAAACCTAAACTCTTTAGTAGATATAACCCAAAAGGACAGAGCAAACTCCTACTCTGCCCACTGACATAAAGGGACCCTGGCAGGGGCAGGATGACAGAGTATTCCCCTTCCTGCTCCTCATGACCAGCTATGACACTTATTTGGGATTTTCAACCTCTTTGGGTTGCTGGCTCTCTTTAAATAAATCTGCAGCAAAGTGGGGCAATCAATTTGAGTCATGTTCCTAGAACCAGGGACCCTAATTGCTTGTATTAATTATTCATACTTTTCAGGCAGAAAAACTGTATTCTTACTAAATTTCTGTTCTTGGGAAACATGAAATGAATCTCAGATGTCCTTATTTTTTCAGTCTTAAGTCTAGAGGTTAGAAAATTGAGAGGAGAAGAGAAAGAGAGATAATGGATGGTGTTATCATTTAGTCTGTGCCTTCTCAAAGGTTTCAAGGGTTCAGACGGAAGAGTGACTGTTGCCGGACCCAGGCAGAAAGCCCATAAGCAGCACAGTGGCACCCTGGATGCAAAGTGCACAAGTGCAAATGCAGGGAGTGTATTGCGGCACTGCAACCAGGGTGGTGGGCAGTCGGGTTCACATGAGAGCATGCCTGGCTCCCAATGTCTTCCTGTCTGTTGTGGCTGGGATGGACATACGCTGTTCTGCATATCTTAGAAAGGTACTTCATCTGGGTTCTATCCAAACAGAACATACACACACACACACACACACACACACACACACACACACACTCATGCACATATACACACATAAGCACACACACACATCTCATGCAAAACATGTCTATGTGTATAGGACTTAAAGGAGGTGGGGCCTAGCAAGGTAATGGCTTTTAAGAAGATTTTGAACACAAGGCTAGTCAGAGGCTCAGAATTAGCTAGACAGACCTAAGAGCAGGCAAGGGGAATCATGGGAGTGCTACTTGGTGACAGTCATGGGTGGTGGCGCGGATGGAAAGGGACCTATTTGTCATTTAAGTATAGATGGTAGTCACCATTCACAAATTCTGGACTGAAGAGTCCACCTTTAACACTGGCAGCTTCCCACAGTACAGACTGTGTCCTTGTAGAATGACAGTCATGCTACATATTTAGCTGCAGCTGGGGGCGGAATTGTAGAGGAAAGTATTACATAATTAGACTATAATTATTCTGGCATTGTATAATAAAGAGCTCATTTGCCAGTCTTTAACAAACGACATAGTTGCTTGTCTGCTTTGGATGCAGGTAGATGCTCTATATGTCCTTGAATGCTCTACAGAATGGTACCAAGGTCATTGTCTGAACCATTGTCCTCTGTCTAATGGATCCAAATTTTGTAGCCCATGGAGATTCAAGTACTGTGTATTTACTCCCAGCACCCAAAAGGAGTAGACTCAAGCAAAGCTGAGGAAAGGACTGAAAACCAACATATCAGCAGGTAGAGAAGCAAGACCATCAAAGAGTGAGGCAAGCCCCCTGCTTCCTGGGGCCTCTGCTTCCGGGGGTAAGTCCATTGACTAGTTTCACACTGATTTACATGAAAAGCCTGACCATTCCGTTATGACCCCAGCAATGGGTTCAGCTCCTCCAGCCAGTTCCTGGCAGGGAGAGGATGAGAAGCTGCAATGCTCACAGTGCTGGGAGATGAGAAACTTGCAGTTTGGATGTGATGAGACCATGAGAACTTCCACACCGGGACTGTGTCAGGCTCAGCAGCACACTGACCTGAAGATGGGGCTGGCAGGGGCGTTCATTTCAGAGCATCAGGCCTGCTGGGGTTCTGCTTACCACCGTCAAGGTGCCCTAAATATCCACAAGGGAACCTCCAGTGCACAAATCTGTGTGGAAATTGAATCAGGGCACCATGTAGCGAGGCCCATCACTTGTTCTCTAGCCTAAAAATACAGGGCTCCGATCGCCCAAAATAGCATGAGGGGTTGCTGGCCACAGTGATAAAGTGCTGAGTCATCTGCTTTTATTGTAAGAAATAAAGTTGAAAGATCAAACCACAACAAAATATCTCTTTTTATTTATTGCAAAAACATCAAAAATCAAAGTGCTAAGTTGTTTTACTCTCAAGTAGAATCAACGGAGGCTCCCAGGGAATACATATACTTAATGTACATTATTAAAAAGAATAAATTACTGAGGCAAAGAGAATGTAGATTTTTAGAAAATTTATATGACGTTATCGGAAGCAAACATACAGATAAAAAGAAATCAAGGGATTTAACTTATTTAAACATTCAAAATATCTTTGGTGCTATTTCTTAAGGCCTTGAATTATCAAAATCCCTCAAATATCAGAATCCACACAGGTGGAACATACTTTTGCTTTTTTTTTAAAAAAATATATATATTTATTTATTATTGCTTAAGGGTGTGTGTGTGTGTGTGTGTGTGTTTGTGTGTATGTGGCTTATGCAGACTCATGGTGCAACACACATGAATGTCAGAAGACAACTTGTTGGAGTCACTTGCTTCTACCACCATTGGGGGGCAGGGCAGAGATTAAACTCAGCTTGGTGGCAACACCAACATTTTTAAAAGAAACAAACACACAAACAAAAAACAAAACAAAACACCCCATTCCCATCTCAAAGAGTGATTCCTTACTCTAACATTCCATCTCTTACACTGCTGTAGTCACAGAAGCCGCTACCAGACCTGTAACTGTAATCACTGAAGCCGCTACCCCAGACAGACCTGGGTAACTGGAAGCTGCTACCCAGACCTGGGTAACCTGTCTCTGTGGCTCTATACCAATCATTCTGCTTTCTAGGGACGGGAGAAAACCAGCTTCTAAACTCCTCTGTCATATTTGCATGCAAAGTAAGTAATGAAGATTAAAAGCATAATTACGATGGGGAGATCTTCTCTCGGTCTGTACACTGGGCATGAGGTAAGACAAGGTACAGAGAGGGAGAAACCACGCAGGACCTTCCATGAAGGACACCAGGAAACTCCTAGAAACTGGTCTTTCCATAGGGCCAAAGGTATGGAGGAGCCTCCTGAAGCTTATGTTCTCTGGCTTGAGGGCAGGTTGAAGAAATCCTGCGAGCTAGAGCAGAGCCTGAACTAAATGAGGCAGGTGCTAGGACCCTGATATTCCAAGAGAGCCTATAAGTGGAAGATAACACAAAAAGAACCCCACACAGAAGAGACAGCCAGTGGGCAGCCATATTTTAAAGCACCACACACCTACCAAAAAACCTAAACTTGGTTTCTGGATGCTCTGCCATGCATACTGGCCAGAAGCAGACTTCATGAAACTGCTGCATAGCCATTATGACGGGTAGTGTAATAAATGTACCTATCAGCTTCCCTGACTTTAACAACCCAACTGGGAGTTTATGAAGTTGGAACTCAGAAGCTGAAGGTAATTTTTAAAAGTCTGTTCTTAGTCTCAATCTAGTTATACAAAAATTGAGCAGGATTTCCTAAGTTATGGTTTAAAAACTGTTGCGAATACATACTGTCAAAAAAGATGTGCTTTCCAATTATTTCATTCTATCAAAGGACTCCAGTTAATGTATGCTGTTGGCAGGCAGTCTAACAACTTCAACATCCCAGACATCAGCTCTGGGTTTGTGAACTTCGGCCTGTTGACAGTTAAGATCTTCTAAAGAAACCTCGTGTACTGTCTTATTTTGCTACGTACCGTAATTTGAACTGTGAGCGAACTTCCCCATGTTCTATTTGAATCAGTTCATTATAGCAAGCAATTATGCTGCTATTCTCCATAAATCTCTGAAAAGAAAGCAAAGATAATGCATAAGACATTTCCAATTATTTCTTAGAGAGTCAAACAGAGAAACTTAACAGTTGTTCCTGCCCCCAGGTAGCTCATTATGCAAAACCTCTTGTAGGGAGGAAGGGATGACACAGAAAAGCCGTCAAGGAATGTGAAGTGCTTGTTCAAACATCAGAAACAACAGCGCAGGTGAGGCGCTGGCTCGCAGTATAACAAGATGCAGCAAACTTAGTCACGAGGGTCACAGCAGAGCCAACAGACACCTAGATGCACCGCGTGCCTCCCCAGCTGTGTTAATAACTGAACATTCTGGCTTTATCCCACAACAACCACCTGAAACCCAACATGGCGCACACTCAGGCCGCAGCGTGCCAGTGAGTCTTGCTATGGGAGTGTTAATTCACCTCCTTCTGAATCTTTTGGGTGTCAAATGCAGAGCTCATTTGAAGTATCAGTGATCCCAACAACAGAAGACAGACAATCAAACGAAAAATCAGGCGAAGGAATTGAGGAGACGTTTCTCTAAGAAAAGACATGCATGTCCAGCAAACACATGAAGGATGACCAACCTCACCAGACTAAAGAAATACTATGATGTCACTTCTTAGCCACTAGACATAATTTTAAAAAAGTCTTAGTAAAAATGTGCAGAGTCAAAGTCCTGTGCATTGGGTTAGTCATTGTAGAAGACAGTGTATGTGTTATTCAAAATTAAACCAAAAGAATTGAAAATGGCTACCTCAAGCAAACACTTGTAGGATCAGGTCCACACAGCTTTACTTACATGGCTAAGAGGTAGAATGACAGTCTGTGAAGAGATGAATGAACACAATTTGTGGTATGTACATACCGTACAATTTTACTCAGGCATAAGATGGGAATGAAATGCTGGTGTATGCTACAACATTCAAAACCCCCGAGAATACTAAGAAAGAGGATAGACGCGAAGAGCTCTGCACTACATGATTACGTTCATGCAAACCATCTAGACAGCTCAGTCCTTACAGACGGACCACAGCCCGGTGCTTGCCAGAGCTCCGGAAGCAGGGCTGGACCTGTCCACTTAGCGGGAACTTGGGGCTGAGGGAGAAGTTTCAGACGAGGTGGGGATAGGTGCTGTGCAACATCAAGCAGACTCTAAATGTCACTGCATTGCTCACTTTAAAATGATCATTTCAGTTTCATCTCAGTTACCAACAACAACAAAGCTTTCACATATTTACAGACCCTTAGTGGGTTAGTAAATGCATAAGCAAAGCCTGAAGCCAAACAGAATGCAACCAGAATGAACAGCAATGTTCATCAGAGGGCTGTGGCGTGTGCACTTCACGTCAGGTAGGACAGAAGGAGTGTCTCAACAATCCCAAACTCATTTTTACATTAAGCGTACCCTTGTAAGATATTTTGGTATATGGGCATTTTTCTGGCATGTATGTATATGCACCGTATTCGTGCAGTGCCCACAGAGGCCAGGACAGAGTGTTGGGTCTCTTGGAACTGGAGTTACAGTTGTGAGCCACCATGTAGGTGCTGAGAATTGAACCTGGGTCCTTTGGAAGAGCAGTCAGTGCTGGAGCCATCTCTCCAGCCACTTCTTTACACCTTTTAAATTGGGTACATTACTTGCTGTAGGGTATAACAAAAAAAAAAAATTAAGTATTTCTCCCATATGAACACACGAACACTTTAGGAGAAATGAGGAAAGCAGAAAAATACAGCAAATAAAAAAAATTGTAAAGAAACAGATCTAAGGACAATTTGCTAAAGACTGAAGAAAATATCTTGCATTTTAACTCATAAAAATATATATACTCTGCAAAATTTTTAAGCATATAGCTAACACACTAACACACACACACACACACACACACACACACACAAAGCTTCCCAAACTACCCAGCTGTGTTAGTGGTTCTTAGGCAGCCAGATAGATGGAGAGGAGACTGGAGAATGCCAGGTGCAGCCAAATGGTCCATTTATAGATTTCCTTCAATCAAGTCAGCCAGAGAGAAAAACCAATTCCTCTCTCCACTTCTGTGTTGGTGTGTGAGTATGTGTACACACGCACACATGCATGCACACATGCATACATGCACAGAGGCACCCGAACATCTGGAGTGGACAGTGTCTCCCTGGGGAAGACCTTTAAAGCCCTCAAATTTTCCAGAGGCCTCCTATTCTCCAAGTAGAGAGGAACTTACGAAAAGGAAAAGCCATACACATGCAGAAGGGAAATGATCTTTTAGTCACAAAGCAGAGTTGATCAAGATTTACATCCGCCCAAGTTTTCAGACGGGTGAGAACTGTGCCAGCCAATGGCAGTTCTCAGGGTAGCAGATACGCTGTCGTTTCCAGGAGAAAAAGTTCGGATAATGCTGAAGTGCATGGGTGCTGACTCCAGGGGCCCTCCCAGCATCTTGTAGGCTGGGAGGGCTCTCACTGTGGGAGGAGTACCCAGCTACAGATTCCCCAAACCGCCTTTTACAGAACACAGGAGAGTGTCCTTGGCATGGCTGGGAAGCTACATTAGTGGGCAGACTCGAAAAGAGCAATGAGCAAACGACAGCGAGCTGCACCCTTGCCTTTGTTAGGAATGTGCAGGCTATTCAGATTTTGGAGTCTGTTTCCTCCTCTGAAAATAAAATGGAGAAAATATCAAATCCTTCATATGTCGTGAAAAATTAGAGCAAATCACCTGGAACTGGGCCTGATAACTAAGACACTGTAGCTCCCCAGCTCCCTGCTCCAAAGGAAACCTCTCCTAGGAGAAGTGTGCTCCAGCCGTGAGCCCAGCAGCCTTGCACACCATCTTGCACATGGAGCCCCATAAATACTTGTTGAGATGAACAAGCATCTTTCCTGGCTGGGCGCAGAGAGAGGCACGTGAAGGTGAGTGTAAGAGCAGCTGCACCGGGCAAGATGCTACCTCCCACAAAGTGCAGTGTAGACTGAGCATCCAGAGAGCTGGCCACGTGCTCAGGGCTCCAAAGGCTTTGGAGAGAGTTTTTGGGGTCTGTTTGATGGCACAGTTTCTTCCTGGATCCCCACTCAGGGATCATAGACCATCATGCTGACCCAGTAGCTACTGACAAAAAGCCAAGTTTTAGCAAATGATTTAATCAAAACTAACCAGGAAAGGGAAACAACCTCACCGAAGGCAAGGTAGCTGGAGTATCTGGAAGGCACTTGGACAGAGGGCTGCTGACAACAAGATGTTCTCCAAGCAAGTACGAGCATCTGCCTGGAGATCTGCCTCCACAGCTTCGAGGCCACAGTACCCAGAGGAAGGCATCACAGAGGCTGTGTGCTTTCCTGGGAGAGAATTTGAGGGGCCGGGGGGCACGCTGATTAATTGGTGAACGGTCTCCATCAAATTAGACCCAGCCCTCAAAATACCAGGCAATCCCTGATAGGCACTGACTTCTAGGCTCCCACTCACCATGAGTTCATTCACTGTGCATGACACATTTGGACCCCAAGCAAAGGAGATATTCTGGAGTAGCATGGACAGGTAGGAAGAAAACAGAGAACCTTTGTTTTCTTAAGAATATTTGCACCTAACAGATATGTGACCTCTGGAGGAAGCTACCCTCCAAATGATACCAACTGCAAAAATTGTTGGAGGAAAGATCGCTGAACTGAGGCACAATTCTAAGGCCACTTCAGAGACTGGTATGCATCCTAGCTGAAAACGCCAACAAGCACAACAGGGTCATCCTTCAACTGGAAAACCAAGGTAACCAGGAAAGCTAATGTCCTTGTGTTCTCAGAGTTCTGACTCACACTTGAAAAGGTCAGTGTGGGAAGGGGGTGGAATGGTGTGCTCCATGTGACACAGAAGATCAATAAAACCTGTGAATAATTTCAGTTATTTCTCAGGAAAAAAAAATGGATGAGTTTAAAAAATTAAATAAATGGCAGTCACATGGCTTCGTTGCTGACTGTCCTCTGGCAATTCCGCACTCCTAAACTCAGAAGCTTTCTCTTACGCACCCATATTCAACCACTGCACATAAGGCAAGCTTTCAGAAACAAATGCCAAGCTTCATAAAAAGAGACGACAGACACACAGGGAAAAGTGTCAGGATGACAGGGATGCTGAAAGCCAGACACACTCACTCTTACATGTTTTGAACCAGTGCAGCCTTACATCTTTTATAGAGTTCTGCTTCCAGACGGAAACTGCCAAACCACGGGGAAACTGCCTCACCAAGGAAGCTCCTGCTTCGCCATGCGCAGCTACCAAGAGGAATTTTCATCTTAAACCCAGACTAGCAAAGTGCCATTCCTACTCAAAACACCAAGAACTCTGAGGACCACTTGTCTGAGTTCATACTACTGGTAAAATTTACAGCGATCGGCTATGGATTGCTGCTCTAGTTTTACCTAAAATAAAACAATTTTTAACAGTAGGAATAAATAAGTTTGCTGTGAAAATGTGAAGGGAGGACTCCATACAATTTCTATATGACTCTGTCTAATTTTCATGTTTCTTTTTCCACTCCACTTTCTCTTCTTTGTTTTAAATTAATTCCACTGTTTTCTTTACATTTGCCCATACACAGCTTTGTCTGCAACCCAGGTTCTACATTTCCTTGTAATCCTAGTTTGTTTGTCTGTTTCTCTTTCTTAGGACAAGCACTCTTAATCTTTAAGGTGATATCAATGTTTTTCATGTAGCAATTTTTCAAAGTGAAGACTTTTCTTTTTCTGGTGTGAAACAGCGGTTTGCAAGCTGCTGTAGCCAGCACGAGCCTGCTCCTAGCTGAAAAGCTCTGGGCTGCCCTGGAGAGCAGAGAACCGAAGGAGCAACTTGGCATGTCATCTTTACATGAGCACACACACACGCCGAGTCTGGCTGGTAAGGTGGATCTATGTAGGGCTGTTGAGTGTTGATCTGATACAAGAGGCATTTTTATTGTTACCATGTATCACTGCTCTGATAGATGGAATTAAGAAGCAATTGGTTGCCTAGCACAGCTCTTAAGCTGTGAGCTTTGCTGTCCTGGGAGAGTCAGGGAGACTAGAGAGAGCCTCTTAGTCCCCTTGTACATACCCGGTTGAAGCCTGCATGGAGAAGAGGGAGAACTGAGGCCTCTTCATGGTCATCAGATCTGCAGCAAAGCAGAAAATGTGGTCACTCAGCAGATACAAACCAGGATTCCTCACACTGAAACATGGAGAGAGAAGAATGAGGCTATTGACAGTCACTGAGGAGATGCTTCACCAAGAGCTGTGGCCAGGGAGCATCTGCCTTCCAGGACACAGAACCTACACCTGTCTTTCAGATGTAAGCAGTTGAGGAAGCAACAACAGTGGACTGGAAGTGCTCTGGGCTGGAGTGCTCTGGGCTAGAAGTGCTCTGGGCTGGAAGTGCTCTGGGCTGGAAGTGTTCTGGGCTGGAGTGCTCTGGGCTGGAAGTGTTCTGGGCTGGAAGTGCTCTGGCTGGAAGTGCTCTGGCTGGAAGTGCTCTGGGCTGCCCCTCGAGGCTGGAGCAGATGTAGGAGAGTGTTCCCCTGTAAAGACATGTCGGGTGTGCTGCTTGCCATGAGGCTGCTGTGGAAGCTCAGCGCCCACTCTAAGGCCTTAGCTGGGCCCAAGGCTCAAGGTGACAGACACCGACATTACAGTCTACAGGATTGTACAACTGAGTGGGAAGGAAGCATCGGCACAGACAGAAACCCAGAAGGGAGGAAAACAGAAACCGATGCTGTCATCCATTTCCTGCGACAGTCTTCTAAAATGAGCTGAGCCATGGGTAAAAAGGTGGGGTAGGGGCCAGAATGTCTTGAGCATCTCAGAACTGAACTGTCACCATCAAGAAACAAAAGAGGGCCAGTCCCTGAGTCAGCCAGAAGATATAACCCTGGAAATCAGGGTAGACAAATAGAGGACCGACTGTGTGGAAATGTCATTAGAAAACAGAACAGAAGGCCCAGTTTGACTGCAGCTTTGCCCATACTGGATCTTGCCCTACAGAGAAATTGTTTCTCCCTACCTACTTTTCCTTAGTATGAGGAAGCTCTGTCTTCTATGAATGACATACCAGGAGAGCTATTACAAAGATTCTAATGTAATAATATTCTATTTCCTAAAATGGCTGGGAAAGACAGAGACACTCACTTAATGTGTCTCTCTCTGTAAGAAGAATTTGAAAATAAAATTAAAAAAACCAGAAAAATCATAACAAGTCATAGCAAACCACTCCTAGTCAAGGACTCATATACATTTTTGACATATGAAAGGGACAGAAGGTATTTTGGGACCCATGGAATAAGCCAGCCTTGGAATGAGCTCTTGGGAAGTGTGGTGTGGTGGCTCCCTGCTGTCATGTCTGAGGCTGGATGATCCTATTCAGATCTCTGGAGATGAGTGGAGAAAGAGGCTGAGCTCCCTCAGTTTCCACCTTCTCTCCAGAATCTGCTGCCAGGATGGCAGGTTCATGGCACCTATGGAGACAGAGCTTCACCTTCTTTGGACCAAAGCCCAAGGAAGGCATCAAGTGACAAGGCTCAGGGTGCAGCGTTTCAGCACAAGGCTCTGATCGGGGCCCCTGAAGCCATGGCTCCCTCCTGTGCCAGAGCATCCCACAGGGCACATGTTCTCACTGCCTGTGCGCCAGCCTGTCCTGGGAAAACCCACACCTTCTTGTCAGAGCTGCTGGACTGTCTGTTCCTTGGTGGCAGAATTTGTGCCAAATGCCATAGGAGAGCCAAGTCCAACAGGCTCTGGGTCCTAATTAAGATCTTAGTCCCCTGAAGCTAATGACAGCCATTAATTGACCACAACAAATTCTACCCCTGGCAAGGGTTCCAATGACTGTAGCACATACAAACTACTTCTTTCTCTCAGCCAGCACTTACATTTTAAGTGCAGAACGTTCCAGAGACTAAACCCAGCAGCTTCTAAATAAACTAACTAAACTAAACAGCTTCTCATTTCAGGGGGTCACTGTAACTAGAGCAAGGTCAATCTTCTTTGCAATTCAAAACCAAGCTGAGCCATGGCCTGCCGATAGCCGCCCCTCAGCCCTCACCAGGGCCACAGCCCATGGCCTGCTGTTAGCCACCTCTCAGCCCTCACCAAGGCTACGATCCTTTTTCTGCAATGGATTTGGCATCTGCACCCTCATGCTACAGTCTTCAGTGAAAACTCAAGCACTTTCCCTTCTCTATTTTCCTCAAAGAAAAACGATGAACTAGAAGAGCGTTCTCGCCAGAGTTCTCAGCTTTTCTACTCATTTTTGGCATGTCATGATGATGAGTAAACCTATTTTCCCCCAAGAAGTGTGTGAAAACGTGCTAACAGCAATTATGTAAGGGGGGGAGCCTAAATATTTCTGGAAACTTGGTAAACAAAGCGCTCAGAACAAATTCTAGAAGTGGCATTGTAAGGTAGAAGATATGCCCATCCCGAAGCGGGTTCAAAAATCGGATTGCATCATGTGTCTCAGATGGAACTGTAATGGTCGGGTGGGGGTTCACCTGGGAGTGGGCGGGGGTGCTGCTGGGGTGGGTCACTGTTGGGGTGGGGTACTACTGGGGTGGGGGTGCTATTGGTTTGGGAGTGCCGTTTGTGTGTGGGTGCTGCTGGAGTAGGAGTGCTGTTGTTGTGGGGTTCTGCTGGAACAGGGCTGCTGCTGGGGTGGGGTGCTGCTGGGGTGGGGGTGCTGTTGGGTGGGGTAGGAGGTACACTTACACTTGTGAAACCACGGCCAGGATCACTGTGTGCTCAGAGGGGTTTGTGGCCCGGATTGACCTGTAATAAAAAACCTTCTGGTCAAAGCAATGATCTGTGCTTTGTTACGTTGAACTATTATGGAAGATTCTTTGCATTGTGAATGACACCAAATCAAATTGTTCTTTAAAGAAAAAGTTTCAGAACACACGGGACAGTAAAGAAAGACAACCTCGTGGATCAGGACAATATCTTTAATTAATTAATTTATTTAACTCCTGGGCAATTTTCCAAAAGGTCAGACTTGCCAGGTTTTTACTTCAAAATTGGCAAATTCCACTTAAATGTCATGTTTTCTGATTGAAATCTGAGTCTCTTTTTAAAAGCATGGCAACATTACAGCCCTTTAATGATCAGCTTGTGCCTGGGTAGCTGACAAAGCTGGATTACTTTCCTTTCAAAACAATAGATCATATAGAAAGATGATCTAACCATAAAAGTTAAAGTATTTGCTGCAGACAGACAGACAAATAAAGGCTAGACCCTGCTAAAGACCATTCAAAGTGTGCCGGTTATTCTGTTGTTTATGCTTATCTACTTTAAACATCTTGCTCATCAGCTGGGATTCAGAAAGATTAAATAGTAACTGTCAATCAAACTTGCTGACAGTTAATTTATTGCTTAGCAATTTTATTGTAGAATTTTGAGGTTTATGAACTTTACAAGATTTGTGATGCTACATGAAGTTGATTCTAGATGACTCTGGTCAGGACTTCGTGAATTGACTGAGCTTTTAATAAAGGGCCACATTCTCGAGTCCATGGAAATCAGCATTGACTGTTCCAGCCTATCCCTGTGGTCTGGTTTCCAAGATCTTTCTAAGAGGAGCCATTCTTCACCAAGGGCAGGAAGCCTACAGCAGTCCCACCCGAGTGCTGACACTCATCACTTCCTGTTCCCATCCAACCTCCCACAGAGCAGCTTCCAGAAAACTCAGCTTACTCCAGGAGTCTGCTTACAGACCCTCAGACAAGGACCAGCTCCCATCATCTGAAAAGAACACAGTGTCTGAGAAAGTCTCTGCACTCCGGGGAGATGTGTACACACCTCACTTGCCTTTAGCCTCCCTCATCCAGTGATGTGCCGTGGGCACACTGCTAGGCCACCCTCTATGAGCCTGGACCTGCTTACACAGAGGCTAATTCATGTAATGAACACAGTGAGCAGGAGCCTTCTTGGCTTCCTTTGGGACTGGCATCTGCCTGTTGGGTTGCTTCTCATTCTTGTGTTGAAGGGGACTGAGCTCTTCTTGGTGAAAGGACTAACGGAAATCTGGAGGTATGTAGGTTTGGGGTCAGTATGCTAAATGAAGGAAGGCTCAGTCTAGCTGAAAACCCCAACCCGGCCCTCAGATGACAGTAAGGAGCTCACACCTACTGGGACATGCCCCACTCTACACTCATTTCTGTATAGAACACTGTTGCCTATCAATCATTTAAGAATCTGGCCACCCTCAAAGGGATCACTAACAGGCACATAGATGTACCCAGCTTCCTTCTGAAGCACAGATTACCCCTTGCTTTTCTGAGCAGCCATAACATAGGCACGGACATCATGCTTCTTTATATTTAAGGAAGAATGCAATAATTACCTAACTTAGGCCTTAGGGGACACTTGTCTTGAATAATTTTCACATGTACAAGAGCAGTAGCATTTGATTACATAGCCACATGAGAAGAGTAAGTGAGGGCTAGGACTGAATTCTACCCTGAAAATCATTTATAAAGAAGATATATTTTATTTTATTTTTGTTCTTTGAGACAGTGCCTTGCTATATAGCCCAGGCTGGCCTTGAAATCATAGCACTCTTCCTGCCTCACTCTCCCAAGTGCTAGGATGACTGATATGTTTCACTATGCCCAGTTAGGGAAAAAAAAAGTGTTTCTTAATAGTAAAAGTAGCATCATATATATGATATATAGGCATTACATATATAGTTATTTATATATGTAATAATCAGGATATATATCTATACATACATAGTACAGGTCTTACTCAATAGGAAAATATTTCTATGGAGAAAGATAAGATTTACAACTATTTAGTCACTTAAACATTAGTTAATAAACAATAATTCTTTGGAAAAAATGCATGCCATCAAAAAATAGTAAGACAATGCCTTTGACTAAAAAAACCTTCTTATCAATTAATATTTTGTCAATAGATCAAAAGTTTCAAGAATAAATTTATTTAGTAATACTCAATAAAAGTCCAGCCCCATACGTAGCTGAACTCTGCCCTGTTCTCACTCTAATTAGTGACCTCTTCCAGGCTAACACCCCAGCATTCCACTTCCGCTCAATGGCTCTGTTCATCCTGAGCAAACTCTTAAGCCTGTGCATTTATTTATGAATGGGCAGGCGCCTGCTTCCCGGAGTGCAGAGTTCTACAAACAAGGGGGGCATGGGCCCCAGGAACACTCTGCTGCCAAAGCGGCTGCCTTCTTCCCTCCACGTCTGGGGAGCCTGCTGCAGGATCTATCCATCTGTGTCACGTATGGAAAAATTTCTGTTTCACACATTTCTGATGTTCATTTTAGGACAGAATAATGAAGTTTAAAATATCTACTTTAAATCTAAACCGCCTGTAATAAAAACTGTATGAATTTTAATGACTTTTATGAGCAGTACTTGGGAGGGGTGGGGGACCAGTTCTGGGTTTTAGGATGAGTCCAGCTGACACCTTTAAACTCAATGCAATTCAAATGTGCAGAAATAGGCAAGATGCAGGAAGGAGCTATCGTCCATGGTCAGGGCTGGGACCAAAGCTATCCACAGAGGACATTTAGAGTAGATGGGGTGGGGATTTACTGAGCAACCCACAGGGAGGAAGGCACCCACCTACACACCGCTTCTGCATCGAAGTTCCAGCTTTGCCTGTGATCAATCACGATAATTTCATGATGCTTGTCCAGAAAGCACTCCAGGGCCGACTCTGGAGTGCGGGCAATGTTGCATCTATAGCCAGCTCTGTCACAGGCCCACCAGAAGCCATCACTCTGGCTATCTTCCTTTGCAAAGATTAGCAAAACCTGAAACAGAAAGTAGAGCATCTTGAACTGAGATCCCTACCCTCAGAACTGCACTAAAAACAGGTCATGGATACACTGGCTGAACACAGGGCTCCAGAGGAAAGCTTTCCAGGTTCAAACCCAGCTCCTCCCATAATTCCTGGGATCGCCAAACAAGCTATTTTATCTTCCTGGCTTGACTGGAAGCTAGTTGGGGGGACAGAGAATTGGACACAGGTATATGCTCAGTCGTTCTAGTAAGGGCTGGGTATTGCTGGCTGCAGTAGTAGTTTTCTTACAGCCAGGCCTATTTTTAAGCCAGAGAAACACAAAATTACTGACAGGATAAATAACGTGGGCTGTGCAGGTTACAGGATGGTTTGCAAATATACACATCTGGTTCAATGCAAACGCTGTTTGCTACCAAGTCCCCGGAGGCTCTCTGTGCTCACCACTAAAACAGCTGTAAAGACACAGGAAGTAAAGAACTGACAACAACCTGAGAGATTAGTTTAACCATCCAAACTCTTGCCAACATGGGAAAGACTGAACGTGAACTGTGAAGCTGGGGAACCAAACTGTGAAGTGCAGCCCCGCCCATGAAAAAGAAGGCCTTGCAGATGCTCCTCAGCATTCCCAGGCTCTGGAACTCAAGAGTCTGGAAGTTGGGAAGCCAGGGAACCACCACTTGGGTCTATTTAGGGTCTAACTTGTGCACTGAGAATGAAGCCTCAGGGAAGCGAGGGTGGCCAGTCCTGTCCCCTGCTGTGCCCCTCTATCCAGCAGAAGGATGGTGCTTGTGAGCTGCCCAGTAAACACTTGACAGCAGAGACAGTGACGACTTATAGGGTTTTACCAGAGCCACAAGAAGGCTGTTTCTACTTTTGTTTTTGAGAAAAGGTCTTCCATGGAAGCCCCAGGTAGTCTTGGATTCACAGCCCTGGAGCCTGCTGAATAACTGGATTACAGGCGTGTGCCACTGGAAAGACAGAGGAACCACTGTGGAGGTTTATGATGATCACAGCAGGAGAGGGACACCCCTCAGCAATACCGCACAATACGAGGACAGAACAGCCACAGACATTGCTCAAGCATTTCATATTCTCCAGCATCCATTTTGGTTAAATGATTAGGACTAGAACAGTAGTCTTTCAGTGTGAGGGGCTTTGGGCACAATGCCACTGGTCATGATAGAACACCTGAAGTGTTTCATTCATAATCAGTACAGAAACAAGCAGAAGTGCCCAACTGCTACCATTATGTTTTAAAAATACCTTCTTGCTTGAACACTAGGAACCCACAGGGAAGTAGACACAATAATATAATGAATCTCACCCACCCATCAATCGTGGCAGCAATAGCCAACGGCTGGCTAATACGGGTTTGCTCTCTTCCTCCTTTTCTCCCAGTGGCTCTCAACCTTTCCAATGCTGTGACTCCTTAGCACGGTTCCTCATGTTGTGGTCTCCCCAACCATAAAATCATTTTTATGGTTACTTCATAACTGTAACTTTGCTATTGTTATGAACCACAGTATAGAAATTTGATATGCAAGGCCTGCGTGGGGTCACAACCCACAGGTTGAGAATCATTACTCTATCCCAAATCTTGTGTTTGTGGCAAATCCAGTTAACATGTCCTATCTACACATGTCTGTTAGACAGAAGGATTCACTTCTATAAGAACAAAACCACAGTAATACTTCATTCCTCCCCGGTAACCCCGAACATCAGTAATATCCAACTATATCATATATGTCAATCATCTTACACACTGAATCATGCTCTGTTTTCTCAAATATCATGCTTCCAGAAGCGGAATAATATATACTTTCTCAGCATGATTTTAACATTTTTTTTCAGTACATGGTTTAAAATCATCTGTCACAAAACATGTCCTTTCTTAGGGCTCGGTCTGGCCAGGGTCTATCACTCTTCAGTCTGGGACACTCCTAACCTTTGCAGACACTGAGATCCCTTTGAAAGAGGCAGGAGGTGGCTCTCCTGAGACAGGTGAAGGGCACCTCCTTGTGGGCTACAGTAATGGAAAGAAAGCCTTCAGACCAAACTGTTGCTCTGGCAAGGACAATGAGGAAGGTCAGGTAGAAGCTTGCTTGTGCAAAAAGCCATTAGCTTCCTACTCGGAACAACTGTGATATTAGGACGAGAAACAGCAGAAGCTGAGAGCCAGAAGCTGACAGAATCTTTCCTCTCTCTTCTGTCTGGTTTATAAACAGGAGTCTGAACAACGCACATCCTTTCCTTGTGATGATTACGGCTCAATACTGACTAGTGCAATATCAACACAAGTCTACCCTCTCCTATTGGGCCATGCCACAGATTCCAACCAATCTTATTTAATGTGTGTGTTTTTGCATAAGACTGGAATGCCTCACTTTAAAAAAATTAGCAAGGGGCATTATTCTACAAATGTTTCCTAAACACCTACTATATGCCTGCTAATTTTTTAAATCACTTGTTGGAGAAAAGAAAAACCCAGGCTTGTCATGGTAAAGAGCAAATAATTGGCAATATGCACACTGAATAATGAGACTTGGCAGGTTAATAAGTGATGAATGCCAGCTAAATGGAGGGTGCCAACATAAAGAGGAGGTAGGTGGTCAAGAAGTAGGTGTATAAAGTAAAGCTGTCCAGACAGAACTCTGGATGCCCCTAAGACAGCAGTTCTCAACCCTTCAAATACCCTCATGTTGTGGTCATCCCAACCATAAAAATATTTTTGTTGCTACTTTGTAAGTGTAATTTTGCTACTGTCATGAATCATGATGCAAATGTCTGTGGTTTTCAATGATCTAGGCAACCCCTGTTGAAAAGGTCAGTTAAATTCCAAAAAGATTATGACCCATAGGTTGGGAACCATTGCCCTAACCATCCGTGACTGTGCCTAGGCTGTCTGAGCACCAGTGTGACCTAGTGTGACCCAGGTGAGATGGTAGAGGAAGGATAAGAAAAGATTAGGATGCAACTAAACCCAAACAACTTGGGCACAGCTGTAAGGAATTTTCTTGAGTGGATTATATGAGCTAAAAAGACCCACCCTAAGTCTAAGCCACACCTACTGCTGGCAGCCTCCATAAAGGAAATGGAGGAACGAAGTGTTTGCTTTTTGTCTGCTTGCCCTCATTCTTGCTGGCCAGTTCACCTGTCCTGTGGCTGAAGCTTTCCTCCGATGGCATTAGAACCTACTTCTCTGGGATTCCAATGCAGACTGAAGGCCAGCAGCTCTCTCGGATCTAGGGACTCCCACACCTGATGGGGCTGCTGAGACATTCCGTCTAAACAATTACTGAATTTTTGGCTTTTTGATCTATCAGCAGACAGCCATTGTTAGAGTACTCAGCCCACCAGCCTGTAAGCCACTCAGATAAATTCCCCATGTACATCATTATGACTCAGCACTGACTAGTGCAACAAGAGCACAAGTCTACTCTTTCCTACTGGACCATGCTACAGACTGCAGCCCATTTATTCATTTCACGTGTTCTTACAGAAGACTGTACTGTTCCACTTTTTGAAAAAACAGAAAGAGGCATTATTCCACAAATATTTCCTGAATGACTACCATGAAACATATGCACATTTGTGTGTGTGTGTGTGTGTGTATTTCTTTTTCACTCTATCAGTTCTGTTCCTTTACAGAACTCTGACTAATACACGTCTTTCTGATGTTTTGATACCTGGAGTTTTGACACCAGGAAGACAGCATCGCTCAGTTAATGAATTCCTTGAGATAAAAAATGTCAGTCCAGGTGCTCAGCATTTGTATGCACCCTCAAAACACACACACACACACACACACACACACACACACACACACACACATATACACACACTACTTTATTTGAAAGACTCTCAGACTCTCAGGCTCTAAGCTTAACAATTAATAAATGGGACCTCATGAAACTGAAAAGCTTCTGTAAAGCAAAAGATACTGTCAATAGAACAAAACAGGTGGGAAAAAAATCTTCACCAACCTTATATCTGACAGAGGGCTGATATCCAAAATATATAAATAATTCAAGAAATTAAATATTAACAAACCAAGCAATCTAGTTAAAAGTGGGGTATAAAGCTAAAACCAAGAATTTTCAACAGAGGAATCTTTAATGGCTAAGAAAAACATAAAGAAATGTTAGTCATCAGAGAAATGCAAATCAAAATGACTCTGAGATTCCATCTTACACCTTTCAGAATGCCTAAGATCAAAAACTCAAGTGACAGCACATGCTGGCAAGGATGTGGAGCAAGGGTAACACTCCTCCAATCCTGGTGGGAGTGCAAACTTGTACAACCACTTTGGAAATCAATCTGGCAGTTTCTCAGAAAACTGGAAATAGTTCTACCTCAAGACCCAGCTATACCTTTCTTGGGCATATATGCAAAAGATGCTCCACCATACCACAAGGACACTTGCTCAACTTTGTTCATAACAGTTTTATTCATAATAGCCAGAAACTGGAAACAACCCAGATGTCCCTCAACTGAAGAATGGATAAAAAAAATGTGGTAAATTTACACAAAGGAATAATACTCAGTAATTAAAAACAAGGACATCATGAAATTTGCAGGCAAATGGATGGAACTAGAAAAGATCATCCTGAGTGTGGTAACCCAGACCCAGAAAGACATGCATGGTATATACTCACTTAAAATTGAATATTATCCATATAATACAGGATAGACATACTAAATCCACAGACCCAAAGGAGCTAAGTAACAAGGAGGACCCAAGGGAGGATGCTTAAATCTCACTCAGAAGGTGAAATAAAGTAGACAGCAGAAGTGGATGAAGAGAGGGAATGGGGTAGGAGAAGTGTTGAAAAGGAGAATGAGGGTGGGGATCAGACACAGAAAAAGCAGGGGTGGGAGGCAAAAGGGCTGAAAGAGGGAAGGGGAGACCTGCAATAGGATAGGCTCCTGGGAGGATATGGGGGTGACTCTAGTTGAGACTTCTAGCATCAGGGGGTATGGAGACTGAAATGGCTACTTCCTATAGCCAGGCATGACTTCCATTGGAGGGAGGAGGACACCAACCCACCCACAGACCATTCAACCCAAAATGTATCCGGCCCACAAGATGTGCAAGGATAAAGACAGAGCAGAGATTGAGGTAATGTCCAACCAATGGCTGGTCCAACTTGAGACCCACTCCATGGGAGAGAGCCAACTTCTGCCACTATTAATGATACTCTGCTTTGCTTGCAGATAGGAGCCTAGCATAACTGTCCTCTGAGAGGCTCCCCCCAGCTGTGGATCAAAACAGATGCTGAGACTCTTAGCCAAACATTAGGTGGAGCTTGAGGAGTTCTGTGGAAGAGTTGGGGGGGGGGAACAGAGAGACGCAGCAGGGACAAGAACTCCACAAGATCAACAGTGTCAACCAACATAGACCCATGAGGACTGTCAGGGGCAGAACCATAAACCAAGTAGCACACATGGACTGGACTAGGCTCCCTGCACATATGTAGCTGATGGGCTGCTTGGTCTTTATGTGGGTCCCCTAGTAAGTGGAGGGGGGCTGTCTCTGCCTGTGTTTGGGTCCCTTTTCTCTAGCTGGGCTGCCTTGTGTGGCCTCAGTGGAAGAGGATGTGCTTAGTCAGAATGTGACTTGAAGTGCTGGGGCAGGCTAGGAAGGGGCTCTCCCCTTCTGTAAGGAGAAGGTGTGGGGCTGTGGGGCTGTGGGGCTGTGGGGCTGTGGGGCTGTGGGATGAGGCAGAGTATAGAAAGGGGACTGCCAATGGGATGTAAAGTAAACAAATAAAAACTCTCTAAGTTTCTGGGCCACTGTCCTCCTGCCTTAAGGAGCAAACTAGAAACAATCCCTATGTCCACACCCCCAAACTGCCAACACTGTTGTCCGGACTTGCCAGTCTTAAACTTGCATACCCTGCCTACCCTTGTTTTCTCATAAAATGACAGGAAGGCTTCTGAAACTGTCCCTTACTGATCCCTGGGGCTCCTGATTGATCCTGGAGTGTATTTGAATGGTCCTGTTGGTTTGATATTCTCCTTTCTTCTAGAAAATTTAATGGCATATTTTCAATGATGCATTAGTGTACCTGAATAATAGTAATATATTTTGCATTTGAAATGGAGTATTACTAGAATGGAACTTACTAGAAAATTTCTTTGAGTAATATTTAAACTTCTTTCCAGTTATAAAACATTGATTTAGAAAAATCAACTCCAAAGCAAATTGAAAATCCATAGATTTTAGAGAAAAATAAAACATAGCAACTACCTTGTAGTGTGTTGGCCTAGCTCTAGAAAATCATGCCTTCTCCAAGAAAATGGTAGATCTAAGACACCAGGATTGGCCTTTTTGTCTCCATCTCCCAGATCACAGCTGGGTTTTAGGGTAGTTTGTTTCCAGAAATGTGGATGCCAAGAAGTGAAACACAAAGGGTGATTGATGACCGCTAACTGTGACCGCTAAGAGTGGAGACACTGAAGGAGGGACTTGACTTTCCCAGTCTCAGAGGTGGCCCGCTCTCAACCTCTTCTGAGCCATGGCTCTGCAAATCTTCCTTGGGGTCTACAAACAATTGAACCTCTCTCTCTCTCTCTCTCTCTCTCTCTCTCTCTCTCTCTCTGTCTTGTGCATGTGTGTGTGTGCGTGTGTGCGTGTGTGTGTGTGTGTGTGTGTGTGTGTGTGTGTACACATTTGCAGTACTAGGAACTGAACTCAGGAGCGCACAAATGCTAGGCAAGCATATCCACTGAGCTCTAGCCCCAGGGTCTCACTGGTTACCCAGGCTTTCCTTGAACTTATAGTCTGGAGCTATAAATGAACATCTTTGATTTGGACTGACCTCTACTAAGTTGGGTTCTATCCAAGTAAGAACAGAACTACGGGCAGCCTCTCCATCAGAGCAACCACAGAACAGCCTGCATAAGCGCTGTAACCTTTGAAGGTTTCTGCCAAGACTCTGTGCGGTTTGGCTTGTTGGTGATGTATGGATAAACAGATGAGAAAAAACAAAACAAAACATTTGTTCAGCATACTATAGTTGAGATCAGAGAAGGCAGAGGCTTCCTGTCAAAACATCTCAAGAACAGCTGAACAGTGCTGGCCACCTTCTAGCCACAGATGTCTGACAGGGAGGTGGCATCTGTCTAAGTCTTGGCAAATCATCATCTGTATTGTCAGTGTCACCACCACCCTTGGGAAACTTTAATGAGTGTGACACTGTTGGCTGCCTCACTTTCTTTGTGGCACCTTCATCACCCTCATCACATCAATATATTGGACTATGTGTCCAAAGACACATCTTATGTGTCAAAGACAGCAGCAATGCCATCCTCCCCAGGCAGCAATTCCTCCTCTAATGCTGTTTACATTTGAATGACATGTCACAGCATCAACACTTTTCATTTTTTGCTGTGTGCTTGTTGGTTCACTGCTCCATCAATGATCTATTTTTTGTGTTAGGTTGTGTGGGCTTATCATAGAAACACAGGAGGCAACGCAACAGCACACTTTGTTGTCTGTGTTTCTGGCTGATGGACGGGACCAATGACAGAGGCTGTGAAACACTGATATGGATGGCCACTGATCACGCTATGCATGAGCTGTGGGCTAAAAAGCTATGTATAGTTATAAATATTTTAGTAAACTGTTCATAGTTTAAGACCCCAGGTAACTGTGTTCTGAAGTAGGGGCCACGGCTAAAGGTCTTTAACTACTGTTGACATAGTGGTCTCCCTGCGCTGCTTTTCACCGTAACTGCAAAGGCAAACAACCCCTCTAGCGCCCACGGAACTTTGCCAAGATCTTCTTACAACCATAAAGCTTCATTTACTGTTCACCCTAGCTAGAACAATGAACTGAGGGCTGAGCCGCAACTTGGCTGGAAGCGGCTGGGAGAGGCAAAGGCTGTGCGTGGCAGTATCAGCAGCAGGGGCCGCACACGGCAGGAGTCCCCAGGGTAGCAAAGGATTCTGGGAATAACACAGGCAACTACAGTCCAGAGGGCAGGATGAGGGTCTGCCCCAAACAGTGCAGCAGGAGCCCACGCCTCCCCATGCCCCTTCAGCAACCTTCCTTGCCACTTTGCTCTTGCTGGAAGTCCTGGTCACAACCATGAGAAAAAACTCAAAAGTGTTCTTATAAGGCTACCAACAGTTTCTTTCTGATAATGAAACTGATTTCTCTGAGGAAAAGATGTAAACAGAACTCCCTGTCTCTGACCAGAAGGAGCTGGTGTGAGTGTTAGTCATGATTTGTGTTCTTTCCTTTTTCCATTGTGTGTGTGTGTATAGGTACATCTGCATGTGTGTACATGTACATGTGTGTATGTGTGTTTCCATATATGTACATGTGTGCATGCATGTGTGTACATGTGAGTATGTGTATATGGGTGTGCATTACGTGTACATGTGTATGTACATGTGTGTGCATGTGTCTGTATTGTGTGTTCATGTGTATATGTGTGCATATGTGTATATATGTGCACGTGTGTGTGTGTGTGTGTGTGTGTGTGTGTGTGTGTATGTGTGAGGTGAACTTTCATGACCACGGGTGATGTTAAGAACCATCTTTGACCATTTTTCCACCTTGCTCATCAAGACAGGGTCTCTCAATCAATCCCAGAGTTCACCAGTGTGGCTAACTTGCTGTGGGGCTCCTTGGTTTCTGTCTCTGACTGGCAGTATGGGCAAGCTCACTCGCTTTTCTTCATGCCTGCATGGCAAGTGCTTTAACCACTGAACTGTCTCCTCAGCCCCAATCTCTGTTCTTTCTTAACAAAGGTTTGCCTATGTGTCTTCAAATAGATGCTCAACATCTTTAGTGAGACAACCAACATTTAGTATAGTTTGTTGGGTTATAAGACACCTGTAGGTAGCAAGGATCATCTGAGGCATACCAACACACATAGGTCATGTAAGACACAGTCACAGGACATTAAACAATTAGCCCATTTGATTTGAGGAGGAGCCAACCAAGGGGCAAAGGGAATACTGACCTGGGACTTACTATAAATTTTCCTAGGAAAGTAGGGGGAGTTTGAGGGAAGCCTTTGGCCAGCCATTACACCCAAAATACTTGAAATATTCTCTTATCTAATAGCCTTTCTGCAGTCTTTGAATGTGGCCACTGTTCTCATTTTACAGACTTCATCTCAGATATATCCACAGTTAAACAAATAATGGTGTAAACTGAGGCCAAGATGACCCCACACTGGCTGGAGTAGGTAGAAGGGGCAATTTGGTGGCAGAAGGGACAGAAAGAAGGGAGACATCACCGTGTCTCACCGCTGTGTGGCAGTCGGCTACTGGCATCATCATGTGGTCCCTGACGAAGAGCCCAGGGTGAGCCAGGCATGGTAACTCATCCAGGCTACACAGCAGATTTCAGGCCCGCATAGGCTACAGTGACACTGACTCAAACCAAACAAAACCCAGTATTTTATGGCTCTAGAACAGTTTATACCCATATAAACACAGAAGAATGCTTTTTGAAGGAATCTGCTCTGCGAGGAAAAGCTTAGGCCACAGCTGTGGGGATCTAGTTCCAAATCCATAGAAGACACAGCATGAGGGAGTAAGGATGGGCTCTAAGCAGGGGCACATAGATTCTACACGCTGGGGAAATAAGCACGCTGCAGGCATCGATGAGGAAGAGACTGCCTAGCTTCCTGTCACACTGATAGGAATTTACTGCTTTATAATGTTCCCCTTATGCTTTCTCTGCTGGCCAAGATTGAAAACTATGTCTTTCTTGGTGACTCACATGCACTCACCAGGGAGAGATGCGTTGCGCAGCTCACACTGCTCTTCTAGCACATTCCGCCCTCCCTGTACTCCTGGCAATACTGGGTGGAGTGTCTCAGCCCCACGCTCCACATCCCAGCTTCCCAGGCGAACTTGGAAATGCACTCCCAAAGCAAGCACATACAGAAATACCCTCATCTCGCCATTTCCTCCCAAGCTTGACGGATGTAGCTGATTAATATTTTTGGCCTTTCAGTGAAGTGACAGAATAGATACTTTACTACAAGAGGTGGAGCAAACAAACAAACAAACAAAACAAAACAAACCCAAAACAAAAATAAAAGCCCTAGAACATAGCTTCTTATTTCTGAGACAGTTACACAATCAGTAGCAAAAACACAGTCCACGATTGGCCAGAGACACCCCTGCAGCTGCAGCTGCGGCCAGAGGGCATCTTACATCTCCCTACTTGGTGCAGCATCTTATACACAGTAGGGATTCATGTTCTTAGTGTCTTACATGTTTTTGAGGTTTTTTTTTAACTATCCTGTCCCTCATTCACTCAGTAAGACACTCCTGTGTGTGTGTGTGTGTGTGCCATGACTCTTGTGAAGGTGAAAGGACAACATTGGGAGCTAGCTCTTTCTTCTCTGTATGTGTCCTGAGAATTAAGCTCGGGTTTGTCGGGCTTTGTGGCAGGCACTGCTGCCCACTGACCATCTGACCAGCCCCCTCCAGCTTATTTTTTGAGAAAAGGTATTTGGCAGAACCCAGAGCTCTCGAGTTCAGTTAGACCGGAATTCCACTAGGCACAGGAATTCTTCTTCCCACCTCCCTCATGCTGGGATTGCAGGTGTGCACCACCATGCCAGCTTTGCATGGGGGTCCTGGGGAGCAGCAAGCACTTTGTTGAGTGAGTCACACACACACACACACACACACACACACACACACACACTCATGCTTGCTTTTCTCTGAACACTCTGGGAATGCAGCCAGAGGGCGAACATTCCAGCCCTGTCTCTGGGAAGAGGGTTCACACTATGTGTTTTCTTATGTTTGAAAGACTGAGTACTAATCAAGAATATTTTTGGTTTTTTTAAATATATCAAATACATTCAAATCAAAGCTATAGACAACTGTTTTCAGTTCTGGAGAAATGGCTCTGAAATGGTAGCTCAATGTTGCAGAGGATAGATCACACTGGGAAGGACAGAAATACAATGCAGCTTGAGATGTGATAAAATTTGACTATTTAGCGTGTGTAGCATATGCATGCATGCATTGTGTAATATAAAATCTTGTCAGAATAAAAACATTGGCTCATCAAAGGCCAGACTTATGACAATGACAGAAAGAGCCACAGACTAGGAGAAAAGGTTTCAAAAATCTGTTGAAGAACTTGTAACATGTATAGATAAAGACATTCTTTCAGTCTGAGGAGGTGGCTTATGGGCAAAGCGCCTGTTGTAAAAACATAAGGACTTGATTTTGCAGCCCAGCACCCACATAAAAGCTGGTCTCAGCAGTGCAGGTCCACAGCCCAGGGCTAGGCGGCAGGGAGCCTGCCACCCCCATGCAGTCTAGCCAAACTGGTGAGCTCTGTCCTATCACAGAAGGTAGAGAATGCCAGGCGATGACACCTGAAACCCACTGGTAGCCACCACATGCACAAACACAAGTATGTGTCCCACACAGTGTGCACACATGCTTATAACACACACACACACACACACACACACACACACACGGCTATCTTTAACACACAGATTTCTTCTACTCAACATCTTTGAAAATTTAGCTCCATTTAAAAATTGGACAGAAGATTTAACCAAATAGAAAAGAAAATACTGGAATAGCCAGAAAACAAACGAAAAGGGTTTTCATTGGTCATGGGAAAACCCATCTCAACTACACTCTAAGTACCTTCTCCACTAGGGAGGGAAGCTGATGCAAAGACAAAATCCAGCACTGTGCTGGGAGCAACAGAAGCCTCTCGTCCCCTGCAAGAGCATAAAATGACACAACCTTGGTGAAAAGGGCGGAGGGGCTTTTAGAAAGCCAGTTGTTTTTTCTCAGTGCTTGTACTCAAACCCAGGCTCAACAGTCTCCATGCATGCAGGCACAGCCAGGTTTCTGCTGTTGGGCTCTGGCTCCAGGTTTGTTTTGTTTTTTGTTGGAGTGTGGAGAGAAACACTAAATACATTTTTCCTTCAATTTTTTAGGCAATTTTAAAATTAATTCATTATTATTACTGGGTTTAGATGGGCATTATATGATATTTTATTGACAACCTCATCTTAAGAAAGAGAATGATATTCTTCTTAAGAACATACAAATTAATGAGTCAACCATTTTATAACCTGTTTTACTTGTTGGAGCTAATGAAATTATGAATGTTAAGAGTTAAGCATCTGTTGTAGGTAATTTTTTTAATTTGTTATTTTTTTCACTTTTTAATTTTTATTAATTACAGTTTATTCACTTTGTATCCCCCCCTGTACCTCCCTCCCTCCTCCCCTCCCAATCCCACCCTCCCTCTTCCCCACCCATATCCTTCTCCTAGTCCACTGAAAAGGGAGGTCCTTTTCCCCTTCCCTCTGACCCTAGTCTATCAGGTCTCATCAGAAGTGGCTGCATTGTCTTCTTCTGTGGCCTGGTAAGGCTGCTCCCCTCCTTGGGGGGAGTTGATCAAAGAGCAGGCCAATCAGTTCATGTCAGAGACAGTCTCTGCCCCCATTACTATGGAGGCCACTTGGATACTGAACTGCCATAGGCTACCTCTGTGCAGGAGTTCCAGGCCATCTCCATGAATGGTCCTTGGCTGGAGTATCAGTTTCAGAAAAGACCCCTGTGCCCAGACTTTTAGGATCTTTCGCTGTGTTTGTGGAGCTCCTGTCCTCTCCAGGTCTTACTATCTCCCACTTCTTTCATAAGATTCCCTGCACTCTGCCCAAAGTTTGGCTATGAGTCTCAACACCTGCCTTGATAGCCTGCAGGGTAGAGCCTTTCAGAGGCCCACTGTGGTAGGCTCCTGTGCTGTTCCTGTTTTCTTCCTCCTCTGATGTTCATCCTCTTTGTCTTTCTGAATGGGGATTGAGCATCTTAGCCTGATTAGCTTCCTTAGGTGTACATATTTTAGTATGTTTATGAGTATCCACTTATGAGTGAGTATATACCCTGTGTCTTTCTGCTTCTGGGATACCTCACTCAGGATGATCTTTCCCAGATCCCACCATTTACCTGCAAATTTCATGATTTCCTTGCTTTTTATCACTGAGTAATATTCCATTGTGTAGATGTACCACAATTTCTATATCCATTCTTCAGCTGAGGGGCATCTGGGCTGTTTCCAGCTTCTGGCTATTACAAATAAGGCTGCTACAAACATGGTTGAGCAAATGTCTGCATTGTCTTCCCCTGTGGCCTGGCAAGGTCGCGCCCCCCAGGGAGAGGTGATCAAAGGGTATTGAAGGAGATCCTGAGACTCATAACCAAACTTTGGGCAGAGTTGAGCACATTTTTTGAATTTCAGACTTGGAAAGGAAGGATAATTGTATGGGGGCTTGCAAGATGGCTCAGCAGATAAGGGTGATTGCAACCGAAGTTTGATTCCTAGAACCCATATGGTGGGAAACAACTGACTCTTGAAAGTTGTCCTTGGCCCAAAGTTTGGCTCTGAGTCTCAGAATCTCCTTCAACACCCTGCTGGATAGAGTCTTGCAGAGGCCCCCTGTGGAAGGCTCCCTCCTGTTCCTTGTCTTCTACTTCCAACGTCTATCCTGTTTGCCCTTCTAAATGAGGATTACGCATCTTCCCTAGGGTCCTCCTTCTTTAGGACTATAGATTTTAATATGTTTATCCTATATTATAGGAGCACCTCAGACTCCATGAGGGTTCCCTAGTAAAATGAGCAGGGGCAGTCACTGGCATGAACTTCGTTACTTGCTCTTTGATCACCTACCCCTAGTGAGATGGCCTCACTAGGCTACAGAGGAAGAGGATCCAGATAGTCCTGATAGGTTAGGGTCAGATAGTGGGGGAGGAGGAGCTCCCCTATCAGTGGACTAGGAGAGGGGCATGGAGGGGGGGAAGAGGGACGGAGGGTGTGAAAAGGAGAAGAAGAGGGAGGGAGACACAGCTGGGATGCAAAGTGAATAAATTGTAATAAATAATAATAATAAATAAATTAGAAAAGATCAAGTTGTCCTCTGACCTGCACATGTACACCACAGCACCCATACGCTCTCCTGAAAAGTCAATGAATACTTTCATAAGGGATTATATGAACTCATAAATGAGTTCAGCAAGGTCATAGGCATGCAGGTGCCCAAGACGATCTTAAAAACTAAGATTCATGTTGGTGATCTATGACTAGCTTCACAATTTCAAAACTCCTTGCAAAATGACAGACATAACTAAATTTACAGTTGGCTCATTTTTAGAAATATTTTAAGTGTGTGTCTGCATGTGGGTGTAGGCACGTTGAATATAGAACATGCAGAGGCTAGAGGCACGGAAGGCCCTGCAGCTGGTGCTGCAAGTACTGGAGAGCTGCCCCACATGGGTGCCAGGAACTGATCTCAGGTCCACTTCAAGGGACTGATGAGACATCTCTCAGCTCCCTGTTTGGCCAATTTTTGTTAAAGGTGCCAAGACACTATAGCAGCAAGAGAATTTTGAACTGGTGTTACTGTGACAGCTCATCTGAAAGAATGGAGCCAGGTTTCTAAAACACACCACAAAACTAATTCAAAATGGACCATACAGCTCACGGGAAAGGGTGAGACCACACATCACATAAAATAAGGCAAAACAACACCCCTAGGACTTCAGACTAGGCAAGGGATTCCCTGAGATTCCCCGGAACGACATCAAAAGACAACAGATGAAAACAAATCTCAGAAGGATGATCACAATATACTTTTCAAGTGAAAGAGTGAGTCTTACAAATGGACTCATTCACATGAAAGGTATGTGAACATGAGGTGCAGTGTTCAGAGGAATGGGAGTAAGGGGCTGAAAAAAGGCTTTCACAGTGTCTGCAGTGTTGCTTTAGGGGAAAAGAGTTCTCTGAAACAAATAGGGCTTCATGTTAACATTTGATAGAAGCAAGTAAAATAGTTTACAGTTTGGCCAATTACATTGTTAAAAGAAGAGCACACCCTTAATGAGCCTTCATGGCCCATGCAGCACGGGGCAGAATGAGACTGACGTAAGCTTGAGTTTGTCCCCCAGCAAGTACTGTGGAAATGATTTTGGGACGACACCCAAAATATCAGCCCTTTTATTCACCATTGCTTTGATTCCAAACTGGAGTTCAAAGTGTGTGCCCTTAGAATGATTACTGGAATTTTCCACTTGCTCATATTCTATGCAAATAGCTGCAGCTTCTATTTATTTTTCTTTGCTCCTAAATTTGTTTTCATCAAAATTTCCCAAGCTAAGCCTCCTCCTTTGGTTGTTTTCTTTTCCCTAGATCTGTAATTCCTTTCAAATAACTATAAAGTATTATTTTTTTCCTTTGCTCATGACTCAAGTGGCACATGTCTGTAGCTTTCACTTACCGTCTTCACCCTGGGTGGGGTTCCTATATCTTGCCTTGACCCAAGGGCAGAACAAGCTCCCAGGAGCTGACAAGCTTCAGCTGTTATGTAGAAGAGGTACTCTTACTCAGGACCAATGGGCTACTGTATACAAATGATTCAAATTGATGGTGTCCTTCTTACAAGCTCCCATGGTGAAGAAAGTCAGAAAGAGAAAGGGGCTGACAACTACGAAATGGCCTTTCTGGCTTGTCACACAGGTCTTCTGTTATAGAGCCTTGTAGGCTACTTGCTTAAGTCACAGGGGACACAAAACAAGAGCCTTTCATATTCTCTCTTTCTCCCTCCCTCTCCCCCCACCCTCTGGTTTTTCAAGACAGATTTTTCTGTGTAGTCCTGGCTGTATAGACTTGCTCTATAGACCAGGCTGGTCTTGAATTCAGAGATCCGCCTGCCTCTGCCTCCTAAGTGTTGGTATTACAGGCATACACCACCATTGTCTGGAATTTATTTTAGTTAATTAATTATTTTTAACAATTACCAATATAAGTTGGATAAGTAGCTATTTTCTATAGACCTTGGTCCCTGGCTCCTGATCAAGAAGAGAAACTTAGACATTTCTTTTCCTTATTTAATTTATTTTATTATATATTTATTTTTATTATACTTTTATATTTTATATATTGATTATATAATTATATTTTCAGATTTTGATTATATATCATATACATAATCACATCATTTATCCCCTTCTATTTCTCCCTCCTTTCATAGGCCCATCCTTGCCCTCTTTCAAATTCATGGCCTTTATTTCATTAATTGTTGTTACATATTACTGTTAGGTCCAAAGCGGGCCCCAATCTGCCAAATGACTGACAGTGTCATAAACTGTGGCGTCAGCTCAGGCTTGGCTATGGTTGGGTCAACAGAAGGATTTCTAGTGAACAAACTTAAGGGTAAAATCAGCATTGCTCGGAAACTTGTGAAGCAGGTTTTTGTTTGTCGGGGAAGAACTATTACTTCCCTTCTCAGCCTCCACGGCCTATAGCAGCTGCCTTCTCTATTCACACACCTGCCATACACGCTGAGGTCCCCACCTCATTCCCAGGCTCCTGGCTCACAACACACCACCACCATCCTGCCCCCCCCTTAACTTCCTGCTTACTGATCTGCTTCTGCCACAAACTAGCACTTTCCCTGCCTTTCGTTATTCCCTCTACCCCTGAGAAAGCCACAGCAGTTTAAAATTTCCCAATAAACCTTTCTTTCTACCCATGGAGTAGATTTCACTGTCTCCTTGCTTACAGTTACTTGTATGCACGTTTTCAGGGCTAACCATTTGGTATTGGATAACCAGCTCCTCCCACAGAGGACTATCTCTCCTGCTCGCAGCATTCCTTAGTTGCCTCTAGTTCTTTGTGCAGGGTTGCGCCTCAGTGGCTTGCCCCAGGCCACTATTGTCCTCTTTCTCATTGGCAAGACTATGTGGGAGTAACATTCTGACATTTCTAGGAGACACAACCGCACAGCAAACTCCATGTTCCCCAGGCTCTTACACTTCTGTCATTTTGTTAGTGAACTACAGAAGAGACTGGTACAACCATCTTTATTTATCAGTAGAGAAACTGATCAACCAAAAAATTCCCTACATGCATACTGTAAACACATAATTTCCATTCCCCAATGACAGCACCAGGTGTGATTATGAAGCATCTTCCACAGGCAGTTTTGTTGCACTGATAATCCTCTGTGAGAATGGAAATATTATCTTCCCCAACAGAGAAATGGGACAGAGGAAGAAAAACAATATACACAAACTCATACTGCTGAAGAGGCCAGCCAGAGTCATACCCAGCTGTGACTCTCGGCCAAGCCATACCCTTCAACACACATCACTTCCTCCCTCTCTGTGGGCAGCGGGTACTGGGTTGTTCTTCCCCACAGTCTATTGGACAATTCCATTTATTATTTTTATACTCAAAGTAGGGTGATATTTAAGTCTTCAAAAAACAGTCTAATTCTGAAGCATGATACTGAAAAAGGCACAGGCGCACGCGCACAGGCGCAGGCGCACAGGCGCACGCACACACACACTATGTGTGTGTATATGTATGTATAGTGTGCTATATACAGTGTTGTATATATAGCATGTATATATAGTGCATGTGTATATATCTAGTGTGTATATATATGTTGTGTGTGTGTATGTACGGGAGGAGCAGAAAAGCTTTCTCTTGTTAGTCCAGAAGGCTACTCAAACACTGCTCATTTATCCATGTGCCCCACAGCAAAGCCCTTTCCTTCCGAGGGAGGGAGGCGTACCTGGATAGGGTCCTGTGTCAGTCTCATGGGCCCAATGCGTACCTCCGCAGAAGACACCTGCTAAATAAAGGACAGCACGTGAGAAGTGTCAGATCTTCAGAATACAGACTGCTTATCCCTTCCTTACACAGTAGAGTGTATTACATCACTTCATAAATGATGGAAGAACCTAACTTAATGACCTGGCGACAAGTTAGAGAGCATCCTATCCAGTCCTCTCCTACTCATTTATGAAAATCCACACACTGCATGCCCTGGGGATAGTGCCTATAAGGCTGTATCTCCAATGGGAAGGAGCAGGCTTTGGAGTGTTCTACTTCAGGTCCAAGACTTTTACAGTAAACTCTAGCTGTTTTATGGGGAGAAACGGTTTGATGCTTACTTACTGAGCACCTACACTTTGCCAGGCACATCACTATTATCGCTGTACGACATTACTATACCTACTGACGTTCTGAAATTCCAAGAGACTGAACAGGCTAGAACACACCTACTGGTTATGAGCTGCCTCTTCCTCACACCTTTACTTTTTTCAGGTTTTAGGAGTAAACAGCTAATTCTCTCACCCGTGTGTTCCATGGATACTGCCTCCATCTCAGCCGTTTTTCCTCAAGGGGGCACAGGACTATCACACCAGGACCTCAGGAGGCTAAGCTGTGCCCAGGTTCCCTGGGTGACGAGAGTTCCCAGCTGTTCACTGGCCCACACTGTTTACTCACTCTTGGCTGCACTGGAGAGCAAATGTGTCTTTGCCTTTACTTTTAATCACTTTTAGTTTTAATTACTTGGATTTTTAAAAATGCCGTTTCTCCAAGTGAATTTGGCTGAAGGGCTTTGCCTCACCTCCGCAGATACATTTTTGTTTTTCTCTACGTGGCTGAGGTGGCTTGCCACCCGGAAGCTTATCCTGCGTGAAATATACCGTTTTGGCCCTCTGTCTGGAGGAGCAACAGAGTGCGTGTGACCAAGGACATGGTGATGACCCAGAGCTAGACGATATTAAAGAGTAACAGGAAACAAACAACAGAAGAACTGGGGATGGAGTAAGTTGGTGGGAGTCTGGGGTGCATGAAGCCCTGTGGACCAGTACTATACAAATGGGCACAGCCACTGAAGGTTGACCTCAGCTACCTCAGCTTGACAACAGCCTGGGGCACATGGGAGTCTCCTGCCTCAAAAAATCCAAGCTAAATAACAACAACAGAAACCCCAAGGTAGAATTATAAATTATAAACCCAAAATACTCCCCTCATTCTCCTTCTTTCTCTTCCCTTCTCTTCCCTTCCTCTGGACTCTCAAGCTGTAGCTTCCCCCGCAAAGTGTCCCCTGTTCTTTTCTCTGCTTCACTTCAGACCTCATTGTTAGGAAATAAGGTCAGTAGAAACTCAAAGTCCAAGAGATTACTCTCTCTGCAGGCAGAGGCTCTTGCCCATAAGCCTAGCGACCCTAGAACTAAAATTCCCAGAACTAAAATACAGGCAGAAGGAGGGAACCACCTTCACAGAGTTCTCCTCTGAATCCCAGTGTATATTGTGGAATTCGCCATGAGCAGGTACACACCTCCACCCTCCCCAAACACACGCCAAATAAACAGGAATTTAAATGTAATAAAAACAGAGCAGCAAAGGAATAAAATGAAAAAGGGCTTTAGGAGGCTAAAAGGCTGAGGGGAGGGAGCCTGCAGGAAGGACTTAAACTGCCCCTACAAAGAGAGAACTTGCCCCTATTTGATGCATTGCCTTATATACTTGGCACATCCCCATAAGGCACATGACGTGCCTGCTAGCCTACCTCAGCGGTGGGAGGCAGCTAGTTTCAAATCCACCAGGAGACAATATGACGACTGTGAGCATGCCCTACCGCTGTGTCCTAGAAGCATGCTAAGGTGTGGTGTGAACAGGAGACCGAGCAATAGCCATGATGGACAGCAGCATTTTAAAGGTGACACTCATGCTAGAGGCAGGAGAGACCACAGCGTTCTTATCCAGCCGCTGAGGTGCCCAGCCACAGCTGCACCTTGGCCTCAGCCTGAGCCAACATGGCAGGACTCCACACTGTGAATCTCAGTAAGAGGAATGCAGAACCGGGTCCTGTCCCGGGTTTCTAATGTCCCTTGTTTATCTCTTTCCAGCTCTTTGTCAGTGTGTCCCCACCCAGGTCTATTACTTTTACCTCCAGCTCAGGCGCCTCACTTTACCAGCCCCTCTGCCCCTGACCCACAGTTTGCTTCATGACTCCTGTCTAGCTAGCCCTTTCCTTCTTAGTCTATGCTCGGGATCATCTGACCTTAGCCTCAATACCCAAAAGATGGCAGCTCTCTCAACAAGACCCAGCAGTTGTTCTGGCTGGCTCTTTGGGATGTACCAGGCAACACGCAGTAAATGATAGTGTCAGTGCTTTGCAAGACTCTGTTTCAGAATTCACCAATTCATCACACAAATACACAGATGCTAAGACCCTGCTTCAAAGAGTAATCTCTGAGTAACTGAAAATGTACAGGTGTGCAAGTTGGCTCTACCTACAGGAACTGAGCACCTCTGCCTGACAGAGAAGGCAACCCAAGGATAGGGCCACAGGCCACAAAATCCTATCACTCAGGAAGATGGAAGGGTGGGGCCAGAGGGTGATGATGTAAAATTCTAGGCCGCTTCCTGTACTTAATGAGTACATTACATAGTTAACCACACTGTAGACACATTTGCGTGTATGCACGTACGTGTGAATGAGAATTCACCCACAACTACGTGTTTGTCAGCAGGGTCCCGAACTGCCCCGCAGGTGAGCTAGTGTCTAGGTCAGATAATAAAAAGTCCTACTTCTAGTATTTGCTGCTTTCACCAATGGCACGGTCAGCCTTTGGTTACACTGGAGCCCGGTTACACTGGAATAAAAAGAGAGATCCTTTGCCTCTGCACCTGGGAACACACTGTTCATCCCACAAAGGCTGATGAGTGGTGAACGCGTTCAGTCTATATTGATCTGAAAATATCAATTGTTTATTTTTATTTGCCAGTTTAGCTGCACATAGAACTCTGACTGAGAGATATGATTCCTTAAACTTTGAGGTTGAGTCAGAAAGACAGTCTGGTTTAGGGGACATTAAAGAAGCATTCGTGAAGGCAGGCAAGCTGTGAAGATAGGAAGATGAGAAGGTTGAAGGGCGAATCTAGTCAGGGAACAGCCTACACACAGGCAGGAAGGCAGAGGCACTCCCTCGGGGAGAGACACAGTATTTAGAGTGTGTAGCACAGAATGTGAAAGGGAAAACTCGGTGGACCCCAGGGAGAGCCTCTTCACTCTAGAGGCAACTGTTACCACAATGTGGGATTCCAAGTTACCATGATCACATGTGTGATGAGAAAAATCAAACATTTGGTTTGCCCACTTCCTGAACAGACATGAGCGGAGATTTAACAGAATGACACAAACTGAAATATTCCTCAGAGGGGAACTACTGACAAAGAGGACACCAAATGGAAGAATACATCACAGTAACCAAGACGAAAGAATGCAAGGAGGAAAGACACAGCTTGGCTTCCCTTCAAGCCAATGTGGGGATGAACTCCACCACGTTGCCCAATGGTGCAGCATGAGTGAGTAAGGAAAAGCACAGCTCCTCAGGCTTGTTGATTCGCCGTCATGGCGCTACCTTCTCTGGTACTGATCGCCACAACCCTCAGTGGCTTTGCTTCTGGAAACTTAGTGAGTAAGTGAGCGTTGATTTTTACAGCCATCCTCAAACCAGTAGAAAGCTCAGACTCAGGAATGAGAACCCTTCTCCATCTCCCCTGCTCAGGGGCTTGGTCAGCCTTTTGTTCTGCCCTTCTTTTAGACCTGATGTTAAATAGCATTTACTCATCTCAAGATGCCCTCAGAACACAGTCCTCTCTCCAGCTTTGTCCTTTTGGGCCCTAAGTAAATAGTTTGTGTTGCCTCTGCTTTTGGAATGGACCCCCAGCCACCCTCCAGCTTCCAAGCTGGCCCCATCACGGAAGCATATGGCGACACCAGGGTGAGCCTGGGAAGCTATATTTCAACTCGGGAACCCCATTTCACCTTGAATATCTCTTTTTGAGAATTCTTCATCACCCCCAGACACCTTCAACCACCTTCTGCTCCCTCAACTGTGGCCTACCTGCTGGCTCTGCCATCACACAAGCTTCTGGCCCTCTTGCTTTGATGTGGCTGATTGTTTTCCAGGACTTCCCTGCACCTCTGATACCCTGCACACCTCAGAGTCCCAGAGGTCAACGGAGGCCGATGATTCCATTACCTTCTCACTTCTCTGGTCTAGATGCTTTGTATCTGTCCTTTATATAAGGAGCTTCCAGAGAGACTCTTTAAATGAATCAATTCCTGGTTCCAGCTCTACAGGACAAGAATCCAAAGACAGGGACCTAACAGTGCCTTTTATCTCTGTGAGTGTCGGAGGGTTGAGACTCTAGAGTCTATTCGGCTGAGAAGACGTGTCTGTCATGGAGGTCCTACCCTCCCACAGACTCTATTACCAATAGGTACAGTGTGGGAGCACCAAAACCCATCCAACACTCAGCTGCTGGACCTGTATGCAGGTGCTCTTTCAAAGTACAGTTTGCTTATTACTCAGGCAAGAGGAAGAGACTTGAAGAGATAGCCGTGCAACACAACATTCCCAAATTATAGCAAAGATCAATACAAGTTCTTTCCATTCCAGTCTTTCTTCTACATATGTAGGAGGAAGGTGAATAAGTCAAGGACCATGACAGGCAATATTCTTGTTTTAGGCCTTGATGCTTTCGGATGTTAATTTTCACAAGTAATTTCATAGTGCATTTTATCACATGGGCATATATACAGAATTATATTTTCATCAAAAGATATAATCATTAGAAAGATGATAAACCAAATTGACTTTAAAATCACAACTTCTGGCCTGGAGCGATGGCTCAGAGGTTAAGAGCACCGGCTGCTTTTCCAAAGGTCCTGAATTCAATTCCCAGCAAACACATGGTGGCTCACAACCATCTATAATGAGACCTGGTGCCCTCTGCTGGTGTGCAGGTATACACGCAGACAGAACATTATATATATAATAAATAAATAAATCTTAAAAAAAAATCAGAACTTCTATTCACCAAAAAACAATAACAAAGACAAAGAGGTGTAGTCCCTGGAAAGATAAAACCTAAAATATATAAGGTCAACAAATGTTAGTAACTAGAACATATATTTAAACATTTTCAAAATATAAATAAAAGGCAACCAAGAAAAATATCAGATAAAAGATTTGAATAAAAAATTCCACAAAAACAGAAATGCAAGTATAATGAGGCACCTCATTAGTAACCAGGCAGATTTTTAAACTATAATGTGATATAATTTTTGCACCCAACTGGTTCAATATACAGACTAGTTAAGACAGAAAACAACTACCCTCTGGGTAGATGGCAGACCTCACAGTGAAGCCTGCGTATTGTTGGCAGATGTATAACCTGGTGCAGTTTGGGGGGGGGGGTTCTAGCGAAGATTAGGAAGTGCTCATTCACTCCATAGGAGAGCAAGAGAGCCAAAACAAACAAACAAACAAACAAACAAAACAAAACAAAAAACCACGCAGAGACTGATAACCCCACCAAGGACCACACATGGAGAGGACCTAAAACCATTGTTCAATGGAAGCCCATAGGCTGCTCAGTTTTCAAGTGGGTTCCCTAGTAAGGGGAGGAGGGGCTGGGCTGTCTCTGGCATGGACTTGGTAACCTGCTCTTTGATTACCTCCCCCTTGGGGAAGCAGGCTTGCCAGGCCACAGAGGAAGACTATGCAGCCAGCCTTGATGAGACCTGATAGGCTAGGGTCAGATGGAAAGGGAGGAAGACCTCCCCTATCAGTGAGCTAGAGGAGGGGTATAGGGGGAGAAGAGTGAGGGAGGGTAGGACTAGGAGGAGACAAGGGAGGGGGCCACAGCCAGGATACAAAGTGAATAAATTGTAATAAATAATTAATAAAAAATTTTAAAATGAAGTGTTCATTCTACAGATTGGCTTCTTAGGATGAGTCTGCCAAGGGGACACCAGGAGGCATTTACAAGATCATTAGAATCAGCATTAGCTATCAAAACATTTACAAACAGTTTGATTCACAATCCATTAACATCTATCAGTAGGTAAAACTGAAAAGAAAAGCTGTCTGGGGAATATGCATATAAACAGGGCAGCACACAGCTATCAGATGAACCGACCTTGACCAGCAAGTCAAAAAGAACAAAGTGGGCAAGTGAACACAGAGTTAGAAGATGGTGGATTTAAAGGAGTAATTTTGAAATACCATTTGGATAACATGTCTATACTTAAAACAATAGCAAATATAGCTTAAGACTTCAGTGAGATGATTGAAGTAAAAGCTGACATGTTCTCAGTGAAGGCAGGTGATTTTACAGGAAGATGGGAGGAAGGGATAGGTATGTCTTCATACAGGGATGTATCAGGTATATACATTTGAAGACCAACTTTTAAAGCAGCATGTAGTATGTTCTGCACCTATAAATCACATACTTTCTGATAAGCCTCTTTGATTTGGGCATCAATATTAACTATTCAACATTACGTAAATATTCTGCATATACTATTTTATTTCCCAGTCGAGACTTACCCTGATAAAATAAGATACTATTTTAAGAATACAGACAGTATCTCTGAAACTTGGCAAAATAAAATAATAGAAAATTGGCTGAGACTCCAGGGCCTTGCTGGAGGTGTGTGGCTGTCCTTTGTTTCCATAAGACACGGGGTGGGGGTTCATCATCTCATGAGTTACCACAGTCCCATCATAGGCCCCTCTTTATAGCTGGAGCAATTAAGCTGTAGCAAGGTTGGGTGACCCACCCAAAGGATATAGCTGAGCTTGAAATCCAAAGTTGCCTTAATGTGAAGGCTTGTCTAAGTTGTGGATTTACTTGTACTTCAGTTTGCTCCAGAGTGATCTCAAGATGGTGTACATATAGGTCTTAAAAAGTTGCAAGGCAATTCATCAATGAGATGCAAAAGACTGGCTGGGAAATACTGAGTTTGCGAAGCATAGCTTGAACAGTTCAGTATGGACATTTGCCACCAAGAGCACAACCATGAGGTCGAGCCGCCAGGGCGGAGGAGGAGGTGGCACTGCCAACCACACCATATTACCGCTCCAGTTTCCACTGTCACTCCTCTTCTTAAGAAATGAGATTGTTGTTGCTGGTGTGTCTTGGTGAGTGATGGGAGAAGAGGATGCTATATCCCATGAGCCTAGAAAATATCATCAATGCTAGAGCAGTAAAAAGATAAACACAGGGGTCATGTAGATGCTGCCTGGGCCAAATGTCAGGAACTTGGCCAGCATGGTCTGATGGAGGAGCCATTTCCCGTATGAATATCCAATAAAAAAAGCAATTATTCATACAGTATGGCAATGACATCTACTGTATATGAAAAAAAGCCAGCTTGATAGTGAATTAGAATGGAAACTAAAAGTCTAGATGGTAATCCACGAAATGACAAGTGCCTAAGGGAGCCCAGCACAACAGCCTTAGAGAGTCAACTTCCCAGGAGGAACCATAGACGCCTAAGGGAGCCCAGCACAACAGCCTTAGAGAGTCAACTTCCCAGGAGGAACCGTAGACGCCTAAGGGAGGCCAGCACAACAGCCTTGGAGAGTCAACTTCCCAGGCGGAACCGTAGACCCAGCTACACTGTGACGCATCAGAAAGCTGCCCATCATACACACAGCTCCAGCATCAAGGCACCAAGCTCCCTTTGATGTGACAGTCCTCCCTTAGGTACCTAGGCTGAGTGTAAAGACAGGCTCATCCTAAGATTCCAAAGAGCAAACTCAGAGGCTGACCTAGAGAGTGGAGAGAGTCAAAGGCAATGGCTGACGTGTGACATCTCTCAATCAACTTCCTTTTATTATAGATGCTGCTGCTAATAGACACGGCTGGATGACTTTGAGCTTGTAAAATCACACTGCATTTCAGAAAACAAGCAAAGAACAGTCCACTTTGGGTTACTTGAGATCCAATTACTAAGGCTGCAGAAAAACCCGAGCATTAGTTTCTGGTCTTCGTCTGTCTTGTCATCCACCCCTGACACTTTCCTTTTTCCCAAACACTAACTGAAGTGGGAGAGGCTGGGAGGGATGAAATTCAAATCAGTCCATCTCACTCTGTGGTCAGAGCTCTGGTAAACAGAATTGATGGGCAAGGAAAGAAACCATCTGCTAAAAATTAGCTTGGAGATTTCCTGTGGATTTCAATTACCCATGCTGCCCCTGTCCTCATTGTTACCATTTATAAGTCAGGGCTGCCTTGGAGAAACAAGAGTGAAATGTCTTCCATGACTGGCTGCAAGATAACCTCACAGGAAGGCTTGGTGACCCTGAAGCAGCACTGGACTTTGAGTCACATCTGGATTCCCACAGAGAATCCAACCAAGCTTCCTTTCTGCACTCATGTGGGGATGAACCCCAACCTGCAGCCGGTCCATGTGGACACTGGGGGTGAGGAGTGTGGGGGGAGTCCTGGTTCCCATGGAAGATTAATTTATTGAAATGAATCCTACTTAAAAATAATTTCTGTGAAATCATCTACAAAATGCAAATGCTCACTGTTTTGAAAAGTAATTTTTCTTGCTTAGCCAAAATAGCCATATTTCTACACATTTATAAACACATCCTAAAGACATAAAACCCAAGTGAACAGCTGAATCCTCAACAATTGTGGAAACTTAACAAAAATGATAGACCCTTCCCAAATCTGCAGAAATTCTCCTGGGAGGGTCCCAGTAATAAAAGCCCAGTACACAGCCCTTCTCCCTTAGCTAACAAAATTCCCTCCCTAAGATGGAAGGGAATTCCCCATTATGACCCAATCATGTGAAGTCACGAGACAACCCCCATTGTCTCATTGCTTCCTTATAGTATTTTAAAGATGTAGGGGAAGTGTGTGGGAATGCCCTCAATGGAGCAGACTACTTACAGTCAATACTGGTGCTGAGGAAGGGCTCAGATGACAGTACCAGCCCCATCCTCCAGAATCCTGAGGAACTAGAAATGGGGTGTAGATGAAGAACAAACAAACTCAGAAAGCTACCAGCAAAGTACAGTAAAGGGATGAGTGAGTCCCACTTTATGCTTGATCAAAGTACAATACTCTTTTAAAATGGTTCCAGTTTGCAGCCAATCATGCTTAGATCCATGGAGATCTCTTGGCAGGAAAACAGGCTGGCTGTGTGCCTTTGTCTGGGCTAGCAGGGAGGGCCTGTCTCTTTTCTGTTTCTTCTCTGAGGCTCTGCTCACCTGATCATTCCCATGTGCCTGGGGTCCCATCTGCCTGTACACACAGCATCAAAATAACTTCTTCAGAGAGCCAGAGAGACTGGGGCCAGTGCCAGGCCCTGACCATGGTCCAGCCCCCAGGAACTTGACCTCACATCTCTTGGATTCGGTACTGGGAACCTGCTCTACTCCAGCACATGTGCATGAACACCGACCTAACCAGACTGCCTCACACGCTGCCTGCTCACAACTGGGCAGTTCTGATCTCCTGGCAACACCGTAGGCAGGCAGCAGGTAGCCACTGTGGTGAGAAACTTAGGTTTTGCTAGGCAAATAACAGTGCAGCATTGTTGGGCTGGCAGTTAGCTGATTGGTGTGATGGAGATGTGGACAGAAGGATAGACATCAGAAAGAGCTACTGCAATGTTCCCATGTTCTTCGAAGGGCACCTGCTGAGTCCATGGCATCAACATTATGGATCTTAGAAATGGCATGTACAGCACAGGCCTCACTCCAGGTGGACTGAATTGGAATCTTAGGTGCACCCTGATTGGCCTTCCAGATAATTGTAGTGCTCACTTGAATTTGAGGAACACTGGTGCTGGCAGAGATGCAGACTGCTTGCAAGGGGGAACAGTATGGAGGGTAGAAAAATGAGAACAAATTGGAGCAGACAGGGTCATCATATCAGTGAGATAAGTGCAGTGAGAATTTTGGTTTCTCATTATGTTATGTAAACATGTTTTTGTTTTAATCCCAGGTGTGGGATATGGGGCTGCTCCAGATTGTCTGCAGCAGTAGACTATCTGCATCTTGTGGCTCAAAGAGGCCAGCTACAGTTAGGTTAATTCTGAGGGCTCTGGAGAGGTAATAAATGCTAGATCATAGAATGACAGGGGGTGGGGACGAAGAGAGAGTAAGAGAGCGGGGGTAGGGAGGGGTCTTCTCTGAGAAGGAAGAAGACTGCTGTTGTTGCTGCTGAGTTTGCTGGTTTGCTAGTTAGCTGGACTGCTGCATATCCTGACTACAAGATCGGTATTTTCCCAAAGAACCCGATGACCCTAATCAGCAGGAACTAAGTCTAAACAGATCTATATCCCTTTCCCTTTTAACCTTCTTTTTCTCCTACCTAAGATAAGGGAGTGGGAAGAGAGGTAGAGGTATTAAGAACCCAAAATAAAAATAGATTTTAAAAGTAGCACCAGTAGAAATGTGAGGGGAGCAAGGGGAGGGTAGATAATGGAGGGAGCAAGGGAGGCTTATGTAGGGACATGAGTTAAGTGCTGGACATGCCAGGTTTGAGATACCTCTGGGCCATCCATAAGACAATGAGTACATGTTCAGGGACGGTCACACGAGTGGACAAGAGATGGAGCTACAGCCATGTCTTCACCAGCGCCAGGGGGTGAGGGGAGGCAGAGCAATGGGTGCACATAAGAACTGGAAGAAAGCGGAAATAGTGCATATCCCACAGAGCAAAGATACTAGAGTTTTGTCCTATAACTAGGAGTAGTATCTATCAACATAATTCTCCACAAACAATGAGTTGGTAACGACCATCCCCAGAAATGGTCAAGATCCTATTTTCATAAAATTCAACACTTACTGAAAAATTCCTTTATTACCAGCCATTTCCCCTTTATCTTCTCAAGGGTCATGATTTCTGTTGCGAATCTTTGTGGTTCTAAAGAAAACATGTGGGTACTTGTAAGCAAAATTAAACATTTCATTTCTCTGTATATGGCCACTAGTCAGGAGACTTAGGAACACATACTCACTGCTCATGACTTGTTGTTGTTGCTCAGGACTTGATAGGTGGAGAAATGGAAAGAGCCCGACACCCTTTGCAATACGATCAAATTACCAGATCAAGCCTCACTAGGAGCTATGTCTTCCCCTGGACATTTCAATTCACTAATCTCCCATCTCTTTTATTTTCTTCTCATTAGCTTAAAACAGAATCCCAAAGGAAAAATATCAATTTCCTTGTTGGCAAGAGAAAGATACCTGATGCTCTGCATATCTCAGGTGGAGGAACAGACCACGCATGCACTAGGTAGCGAGTGGATCACACAAACTCTGGCTGCATTGGCATGTGGCTATCCTAAAGTGGGAATAAGAAACAACCAGGGCTCAGATTTGACAGGAGTCTGGGGTGACATCTGAGCAGGCACACTTAGGTGAGTCCAAGAAAGCCAGGAGTCTCAACAGCTCCAGACACATCTCACATCCCAACTAGCTTCCCCAGGCCAGAGCGCCAGTCACGTGGAATGCACACCGAGGAAGAGCTAGAGGAAGCTCACCCAAGAGGTTGAGCTGTGGTCTTGTACTTAACTGTCAAAGTACATTTGGATAGAGACAGAATAACTGCCTCACTCTTCTATAACATCACAAACACGTTTATCTATTATCTGTGGCTTAAAGAATTGCTGTCACCATCTGATGTCAATCTAGTTTTCTTTCCCTTATAAATTATTTGGTCTTTTTGCTGGATCCTCAAATGATATTGTTCACACTATTTTTTTTTGCCAGTAAACAGTGTGATTAGTTTGTTTTCAGAAACCTCACTTAAAATACGCACATGTGCTGTATATATGAGATTTATAGAGCTAGATCTACAGAGATATACAGATATGTGGATATATGGATAATATATATGAAATATATTATACAGTGGATTGGTATGGATCTCCCTTGCCAATATTCCTTATTTATCCTCTTAAACCTTTTTCAAAAATCATTTTTCCCACTTCTATTTACCATACAATGCTTTTAAAAAACAGGTTATCTTCAATTTATTCTTTGATAATTTCATACATGTAAACAATGTATCTTGATCATATCCACCTTCATTTCTGCTCTCCTGCTTTCCCAGCCCCCCCAACACACTCCTCCTCCCTTCATGTCCATGTCCTCTTATTTTATTTTCTACACACATTAATTCCAATCAGTGCTGCCTATTGGGGTGCTGACTGGCTGATCTTAGTAGCTTGATCTTGTTCCAGTGAGGTCGTGACCATTTCGTGCTTTCCACGGGGTGTATTCATTCTTCCAGTTAGATCTTCATCTCTTCGGTGGTTTTTAAATCCCCCTCAGTCAATCGCATCTAGTATCTAATCTGTGCCTTTCTCATTTGGATTCATTTTTTTTTAACTTATTACTTGTAATCATTCCCCTCATTCCCTTCAACATCATTTTGGAATGCGAGGCTGCAATTTCTTGTCAGTTTTCTCATGTCTTCGCTGTCTCCCATTTGATTCCTGTAAAACCTCTGCCTCTGAGAGCTGCAGCTCTCCTGGGGTGTGTTTGGATGACTGCGGTTGGGGTCCACAGCCATCAGGGCCATCTGATGTCATCTGTCCACACCCACTTTTCCCCGATGAGTCCTTGCCTCTTCCAGGAGTTTGGACTTCATGGCTCATGCTGATGAGTTTGTTGACATTTTGATACTTAGATTTATAGAAGATGCTGCTTATAAAGTGTGTGTTTCATTTACATTATTGTTCTGTCTATTTCTATGAATATATTAATTATAAAAGTATGACCCATGAAACTAAGTATTGTTGGATTTTATTGAATATAATTTTTCGGATTTCAAAAGGCACTGTGAAAAGAATGAAATATTTTTTTTAATTATAAAACTGGGATAATTGGTTGACTGTTAAAGAAAAATTAAGTCAGTACCATGTGTAGACCCTAGTTAGTTCTAGATAGATTAAAATTGTAATGGAAAATACAGTGACATACCGAAAAACAGTATCAACAAATGCATCATATAAGGACCCAGGCTTGCATTAAAAATAATATTAAAAAAATCACAAATTGCTTAGTGGTTAAGAACACTGCTTGTTCTTACAAGGACACAGGTTTGGTTCCCTGAACCCACATTTATGGCTCACAAATACCTGTGACTCTAGTTCCAGGGGAATCTGATGCCCTCTTCTGGACTCCACAGACACCTGCACACACAATGCATATATACTTTTGCAGGTGCACACACATAAATAAATAAATCTATCTTTAAAATGATATCTAGAAATGGTAGCACACACCTGTAATCTTAGCCCTTGGGAGATAGGAAAGATTATGAGTTTCAAGCCAGTTTGAGACCCTGACTCAAAAATCAAACAAATAAGAACAAAGAAAAAAGATTACAAACTTAAGCCCAGAAAGAAAGAAACTAAAATTTATTAGTAAAAATATATTTTAAAAGGCATGAGCATGGGAGAAATGGCCCCTCCCCTCATCTATCATGGCATGGATGAGGAAGAGATGTCTTTCTTTTTCTCATCCCTCACCACCCATAGCGGGTAGAAGAACTGGCCTTCACTGTCTATAGCACTCAGGAGAGCGGACCTTGCACCTCAGTTGGGTACCACAGTAAAACTGACCCTGGGGGCTTGGTGAGCTGGCCCTGAGGGCATGAGAGAGGGAGAGCTGGCCCTGCCCCTTGCCAACTGCAGCATTGGGTGAGCTACCTAGGGCAGTGCTGAAGAGCTGGGCCTGGTGGTGTGGGTACAGGAAAACTGGCAGCATGACCAACTCAGCTCAGAAAAATTAAGGCTCAGATCCAGGGCTTTGATTTGGCCCACCCCAACATCTATCTCCATCTGTTGAAGTGTGTGAGGGGGCCAGTCCTACAAATTCAAAGCCGTAGGATCTCCATGACACCTAGCAACAATGGGAGATCTGAGAGGAGTCCTGTGAGGACCCAGCATTGATAGTGTAGCAGGAGCCAGAGGCCTCGGAACAGACAAATGACTCACTGCAGGGAACATTTGCAAGTAAAGAAGTGTGGACAGAAGGGTCCACTGTGGGACACACTGACACACTACAGCTTCCACAGCAAGATATTTTTCTTTATTTTGGCGGTGGGGGAGGTTGCAAGGGCAGAGGGCAGATACGATGGTACAGTGAGATGAGAAGGATTGGGGTTTTAGTGTGAACTTGACAAACAATCAATAAAAAGGTTAATGTGTATTAAAAACATAATAAATGTAGGCTGTAAAATACACTGAGAACAAAACACGGGTAATGTATGATCTAAAAAGAACAGGTACTCTTATTCAAATTTTTAAATTTCTAATAAGACAAAAATGAAAAAGGCAGGCATCCTAATTAAAAATAGGTCAAGAAAAGGACACATGATTCATAAAATTAGCACACAAACAGGCTGTAAAAATTATGCAACAATGTTCAGCTCCTTTAACAATCCAGAAATGCAAACCAAAACAACTAGATTCTACCTTCTGATCATCAAATTCCAAAACCACGGGTCCTGAGGGTGGTCTGGGGCCATTCGTGTCTCGTTCTGTGTTGGAGGGAGAAGAACTGAAGATACTCCATATGCCTTTCTGGACCATGATATCCCCAATAGAGCCTAAACTGTGTGACAGTTTTTCAGCTGGGCCCTGCCCCCATCCTTCTTTTCATACATCTGCCGTGAAAGTTAACACACCATGATTTGGTCACTATAACGACACAGTGTTGAGGGCAGAAGGACCCTAAAAGACAGATGCCATGTTCATCAAACCCACAGAGAACCAATAAACGATTGGCTGTGACAGGGTGTTCTCCAGCACCTGAAGCCAGGCTCCGTCTGCTGCAGCCGACACTCACAGGTATCTGTAAACACGAGAGTCCCCTTGGAAAGGATATGATTATTTCATTCCATGATCAGCCTGTAATTCCTTCCTCTCATGATGCCTGTCCCACAGAGAGAGTGGGTGTTGACTCTATGTGACTCACAAGACTCTCAGCACAGCAGGCAGGCAGTTGATAAGTTACAGGTGTTATGGTGAGGACGTCTCATCCTTTTGGAAAATCCTTACTGAGCCCCACGGTGGGGCAGGAATGAACCAGGTGCCTGAGGTTTGTTACCTCACTTAACAGTCTTCTTAGTGTCCACAGTGCCAGCACAGTTGAATCACCCACTAAGGCAGAAAGGCCAGTTTCTAAATTAGCTAACTTTACTTCACCCCAATACCACAGAAAATGAGTCACTCTGGACCCTCTCTATTACTATTGCAAAATGATTCTCCAGACCTGACCTTATGATTAAGATCTACTGTCTACATGTAGAAAAATGCAAATAGATCCATACTTATCACCCTATACAAAACTAAAGTCCAAGTGGATCAAAGATCTCAATATAAAACCAGACACACTAAACTGCTTAGAAGAAAAAGTGGGGAAGAGCCTTGAACTCATTGGCATAGGAGACAACTTCCTAAACAGAACACCAACAGCACAGGCTCTAAGAGCAACAATCAATAAATGGGACCTCATGAAATTGAAAAGCAAAGGACACTGTCATCAGAACAAAACGACTGCCTACAGGTTGGGAAGGGATCTTCACCAACCCTATATCTAACAGAGGACTAATATCCAGTATATATAAAGAACTCAAGAAGTTAAACAGCAACAAATCAAGTAATTCAATTAAAAAATGGAGAACAGAGCTAAACAAAGAATTCTCAATAGAGGAATATTGAATGGCAGAGAAACACTTAAAGAAATGTTCAACGTCCTTAGTCATCAGGGAGATGCAAATCAAAATGACCCTGAGATTTCACCTTACACCCATCAGAATGGCTAAGATCAAAAACTCAAGTGACAACACATGCTGGAAAGGTTGTGGAGAAAGGAGAATCCTCCTCCACTGCTGGTGGGAATGTAAATCTGTACAACCACTCTGGAAATCAATCTGGCGCTTCCTCAGACAACTAGCCTTTCCTCAAGATCCAGCTATACCACTCCTAGGCATATACCTAAAAGAGGCTTAAGTACACAATAAGGATATTAGCTCAACCATGTTTGTAGCAGCTTTATTTGTAATAGCCAGAAGCTGAAAATAGTTCTGATGCCCCTCAGTGGAGGAATGGATACAGAAATTGTGGTATATCTACACAATGGAATATTACTCAGCAATAAAAAACAATGAAATCATGAAATTTGCAGGTAAGTGGTGGGACCTGGAAAAGATCATCCTGAGTGAGCTATCCCAGAAGCAGAAAGACATACATGGTATATATTCACTCATATAGACATATAATATAGGATAAACCTTCTAAAATCTGTACACCTAAAGAAACTAATCAAGAGGGGAGACTTGCTAAAATGCTCAATCCCCATCCTGAAAGGCAAAGAGGATGGACATCAGAAGAAGGAGAAAAGAGGGAACAAGTCAGGAGCCTGACACAGAGGACCTCTGAAAGGCTTTATCCTGTAGACTATGAATGCAGATGCTGAGACTTATGGGCAACCTTTGGGCAGAGTGCAGGGAATCTTAGGAAAGAAGTGGGAAACAGTAAGGTCTGGAGAGGACAGAAACTCCACAAGGAGAGCAACAGAACCAAAAAATCTGAGCACAGGGGTCTTTCCTGAGACTGATACTCCAACCAAGGACCATGCATGGAGATAACCTAGAACCCCTGAACAGATGTAGCCCATGGCAGTTCAGTGTCCAAGTGGGTTCCATAGTAATGGGAAGAGGGACTGCCTCTGACATAATCTGGTTGGCCTGCTCTTTAATTACCTCCCTCTGAGGGGGAAGCAGCATTACCAGGACACAGAGGAAGACAATGTAGCCACTCCTGATGAGACCTAATAGACTAGGATCAGAAGGAAGGAAAAGAAGACCTCCCCTATCAGTGGACTTGGGGAAGGGCATGAGTGAAGAAGGGGGAGGGAGGGAACCACAGTGGGTATACAAAGTGAATAAAGTGTAATTAATAAAGAATTTAAAAAAAAAAGAAGAAAAGAGAATGGCTTCTAAGAATCCAAGAACTGAATGGTTCCGAGGGCATCATCTCATCCAGCCTTCCCTGTTAAAGATTGCTGACTAAGATATAAGTAGGCATAGGACATGCATAAGGTCACACACTAGTGGGATAAAATGGGTTCTCTGGGCAGACAGGCCAGTAGTTCTTCTACCGTGCCCTACTCTCGCTTCTGGTGGTTGCCAAAATACGACCTCCAAAAGCAGAAACAAGGAACAGCATGTTCTCAGGCCTTGCAATGAACGCAGCCTTTGGTGCCCGTGTCCTCTGTGAGGATGCTGACAATCCTGAATGCAACAGTTGAGAAGCTGAAGGGAGCTTCTGCCTATCTCACCAACAGGAAGGACGAAACTGTGACTCCTCAGGCAGGAGGAGCATGGGGAACATGTGAAGGGCTACAGGGGACCCTGCGGAGAACAACATGGAAACACTGAATATGAAACAGAACAGCCTTCACATGGGACAAGCTCTTCTGTAGTTCAAACTCACCCACCAAATTATCATTCCCATCCTTCACCCAGATGCCAAAAGTAACATCTGTCTTAAGAGGCAGGCCTTCAACTTGATTACGGTTTTATGAAAGTGTTCATTCTTTTGCTGAGGTTTGCTATCCAGCCCTCAATACCTCCAGTTACGTTTGCATTTATTCATTTATTATTTATATGCTGTTCTGCCTGCATGTGTGCCTGCAGGCCAGAAGAGGGCACCATATCTCACTATAGATGGTTATGAGCCACCATATAGTTGCTGGGAATTGAACTCAGGAGCTTTGGAAAAACAGCCAGTGCTCTGAGGCATCTCTCTAGCCCCATAGGGGACTTCTTGAAATCAAAGTACAAAAAAAATTGTCCTGTAAATTTTAAAAGGAAATAAACAGTGGCACGTGTTATAACCCCAGCATCTTGGAGGCTAAAGCAGGAAGATTATGTGTGCAAGGCCAATCTGGGCTACACAGCAAGACCCTGTTTCATAACAATAATAATGGTGATAAAGTCAAGAGGAGAAACCAAATTGGTTTCCAGAAGCAATAAAATAAGATGTTCAGCTAACTTCTTAGCAGAGACAATAGGAAACAGAACACAATGAAATGACATTTTCAGCATGCTAAATAAAAAATACATGCCAATCTAGAATGCTACACTTTAAAGAAGTATAGTTCCAAAGTGATAAAATAACTAAAAATTCAAATGAACAAAACTGGAACTGAAGAGAATTTGTCAAAGTGTCCCTGACATTTCAGGCAGAAGACCTTGTCTCTTCCTGTAGGTTCATGGCAGGAGAAAATGACGACTGTCCCCAGAACAGGTAAATGTGTATGTGTAGGAAACAGTATTGATAGTGTTAGGAATTTTAAAAGACCTACAACTGAAATGCTTGCCAGTAAGAACAAAACCAGGAGGGAAATAATTGGAACTTGAGTGTTCTATACTCCCATGTCTGGAAAAAGAATAGAGGTATTTACATTGGGTTAGTAAGTTAAGGGTGATTTTGTCATTTCTATTACAAAAAGAATATGCAGAGAATATAACTAACAAGGAATTGAAGTGGGAAAATAAAATTCTTAAACTGATAAAAACCAGAACATAAAAAAAAAAACCAAAACACTGAGCCCAGAACAAGTAGGGAAATAGAAAGTAAACAGTAAGACAAAAGCACTGAATGCAAATATATTACTGATATGTTTAACGTAAACAAACTATACCCCTCTTCGAATAAGAAACAGAAAATTCTCAAACTGCCTGTCTGTTTACCAACTCTAGACCCTCCAGAGAATGACCCAAACTGACAAGGCTGAGGCTCTGCAGAGTGAGTGAACCCAGGCAGATTTAGGGGTGGTATGTCTGTTGAGTCCTCAGGTCCCCAGGTTTTATTTCGCCCAGGTACTTCTCTTCCTTTGAGGTTCTTGGGTATCTGAAAGCCCATGGCAGGCAAGGTCTCTACCAACAAACTTCTCCCCAGCATCTTAAAACTTTCTCCTTTGCAATTTTGCCATGAAACAGCAATCTCAGTGTAGCATGGGATGACCTGACTATGACACTGAACTCCTATCCATCTTGCTAAGGAACCAGAGATAGAACCTGGAACACTCAGAGCTCTAAGAGAGTGTGGGAGTGAGTCTGAGAAAAGGGAAGGAGAAAGCTAAATTGTGTGTAGAAACACTGTCCAAATCCTTGTAGGACCCTGGAATCACGAATGTACAGAGCAGACCTTGAGGAGTCCTGCATTTAATGTTGATTTCAGGTGTTGCCCATGTCAGGTGACACAAGGCTCAAAGTATGAGTCTAATCCAGTTAATAGTAAAACAAACAAACCAAATCTACATGGTATATCATTCACAATTTCCAATACACAATTCTGATCACTTGCTTAAGGAAAAAAATAATGAAAACCCTAAGATGACCTGATTACTAAAATTACTAGACAAAGATTTAGGCACTGCTATTATTGTTGTGCTCAATGAAATAAAGAAAAATATGCACATAACAAATGAAAAAGAAATCTCAAATAGCAAATACAAAAAAGAACAAGTAGAACTCTTATAGCCAAAAATTACAGTGTTGGAAATATTAATTGGCTAGTTACTAATAACATAGAGATGGCAGACAAAAACAAAAAAACCTACTAAAAACATGAGGTAGATAAAAAGAATTCTTCCTTCCAGACTGAATACAAAGGGAAGAAGGGAAAGTTCCATTAGCTTAGGTGTTTACTTACCTCTGCTTCCCGTGACTCAGCACAACCTGATCTGCCACCCCCATTCCCACCATCCTGCTTCCCTGGCCGTTGCTGACTGTATCCCTCAAAACAACTGACAAATCTTAGAAGCGCCCAAGATATAGCCACAAAATGGAATATTGCTCACCACTGAAGAAAGGTGAGTTACAACTCATGAAGAGACATGGAGGAGCCTCAAGTATATCTAGGTGACAGAAGCCAAAGTGAAGTCTCCAGTGTAAAGGACAACAACATGACACTCTGGAAAAGGGAAGGCTGTGGACATCATAAGAAAATGAGTGGTCTCCAGTGACTGTGGGCTGGAAGGGATGAGCAGGTAGACTAAGGCAGTACAACTGTTCTGTGTGTTAGCAGAGTAATCAATACATTTGTCAGAGTACGGAGCATACAAAAGCAAGATGAGCCTTTATGAAGACTATGGATTTTAGGTGACAAGGATGTACTGGTGTATGTGCAATTGTAATGAATGGCCACTGTGGCATGGGTGCTGTAATAGTGAGGACTTAGCCAGGAAAACTTTGCTAGTTCAGTAGGACTGGGTGGGGCATTTCTGGTTGAAGAACTTCCTAGTTAGGACAGGATGCTTTGGGGAGCATTGCCTCGGTTTGGTGCAGGGGGTTAAGCCCGAATTCTCACAGCACAGTGCTTTCCCCAGCACTCTCAGCTTCTTCTTATGGGGATTCAGAAAGGCTATCTGGAAGCCTTCTGAGCCAGCTCAGCTCTCTCTGGAAGCCACATCTGGATCCTTCCCGAGGCCTCTAGGCAGAGCTCTATAGATAGATATTTCAGCATCCCTGAGTCTTTTGGACATTGCTCCACCAGGACTTGGCTGTCAGGGAGGATGAGTTACAACTAACAACCTTTCTCAAAACTCCAGCTGCTGATGTCCCCACAGCAACCCCACAGATGCTAACCTCCACCTCCTTCTACATGCAAACAGAAGACTCCAGAGCATCAAAAAAGGAGACTTTCTTTCTAACAAGGGTGTGAACACTCTGGCGCTCTCTAATGTCTGACCACCAGCCATGTCTCATGAGAGGTCATACTTGCCTTCTGAGACCTGAGAGGCACATGCTGACTGACCCCGCTTGGGAAGGGGCACCCTGAAGGCTGGTCAGAAAGAAACAGCTGGAGCAGACACCCACCCACGCAGGAGCATAAGCATTATCCTGGGCTAGTCCCTGGGAAGGAAGACTGACAATAGTGTCCAGAGACTGGAGTGCCAACCCTAGAACTCGGGGATTTTTACCTTATAGGCAAAAGGAGCTTAGCAGCAGATGCGATTAGGGATTCTGAAATGGAAAATCATGTTAGACTAATTGGTGTGTGTGTACAGGGGTGGATGGGGGTGTTACTTCATGTAATCAAAGGTGCTCTTGTAAGATGGAGGTGGAGGGATTTAGCAACCGAAGAGGAAAAGGCAAGGCAACAATGGAAATGGTAATTGGAGTGATGTGGCCCTAAGCTGAAGTATGCGGATAGCAGCCAGAATCTGAGAAAGGCAAGAAGGAATCAGCTATGGCAACACCTTACCTCCAACTTCTGGTCTCCAGGGCAACAAGAAGACAGATACCTGTTTTAAGCCATCTACTTAGTGGCCATTTGGTATGGTAGCAATTAGCAACAAGTTCATTGCATTAGACTCCCAGTCAACAACCAGGCACCCAGATAGCAGAACCTAGGCTCAAACAAAGGATGTTGGCAAGACCCTCTCAGAGGCACAGATGTACCAGGCAGGTCTGAGCTCAAACCCAAGAGAAACAGAATGGAAGTGGGAACTAAAGTGGAAACCCAAAGGAAACCGGTGTTCCCAGAAGCTTTGTCTGGAGTGTCCCTAAGCATCCTGCACACCTGACCCTCAGATCTACCGCAAGTTCAGCGTCATATGAGCCACCTGTCTCCAAGGTTTACTCTGGGCCAGCATCTCCAAGTAAAGTCTGGAGGGATGCCCTGGTCTGGGAACCAAAAGCAAGATTCAGCCAGAAATAGAGTTACCCAAAAGCAAAATTCAGAAGAAATTGAGACAGAGCACTTAGAAACTTTCAGTGATTTGGTATTGCCATGACATTTTGGAAATAGAATTTTATTGATGCTCAGTGTTTTACTACTTTTTAAAGAAGTCCATTGCATTTTATGAGCACTGGTCTATGGGGAATTAGAAGTTTAAAATATACTTGATGCTGGCTCTTGATCACTGCTAGGAATCTTGGCAACCACAGAGAAGCAATCTCCAGGTGTCAGAGAGGAGGAAATGGGGGTGATAGCCTACACGATCTACCATGTGATTCTAGAAGTTTGCTCATTACAAAGGCAGTGGTTCCCCGAGAGTACCGGAATGTCAGGCCTCAAGCATCCCTATCACAAGCACAGCTTTCAGGTGCATGTCTTTCCTTGTATTTCTCAGGTGCATTCTCTCCCAGAGCTCAGGTGCATGCCGGGCATCAGGACATGATGGCCAGATGGGAGACTCTGCTGCCACATTCAGAAAGAAGGAAGAGCACACAGAGGGAAAAAGTGCTGCCTTCTTTCATCCGTGTCCCACCACACTAAGACTGTCACTTTCCACTTACAGGAATCCCTAAACTGTCTCAGAGACAGATGGAGGTGGTACAGAACAGTGCGTTAAAATTAGCTTTGGAGAGAAGACTTGCATTTAATCCTACCTTTCTCACCAGCCAGCCAGGCAGCTGTGGGGTCACATGACCTCTCTGGGTTTGGCTTTGCCTATTTGTAATGATTGGTAAGTAAAGCAACAGCTGGAAAATGCTTGGCATTCTTCCCTGATCCAGGGCAGGTCTTCTAGCTCCGAGGACAGGGCTCTTCCCAGTGTTTGTGGCAGCACAGCACTGAGGCTGCTGAGACTGAGAACCGCCGGAGCATTACAGACCCCAGGAGGGTAAGGGAACTGCACATGACAGGGCATTGCAAGGCAAGAAGTGGCCAGTACATATATATATATACACAGTATATATATACAGTATATATATATATATACACACACACACACACACACACACATAAGTAACTGACGGATGGTAGCAACTCTCACTCAAAATGTTTAATGGGATAAGACAATTACACTATTTCCAATAAAGATCGTGCAAGAATTGGACATTGAGACTCACTCAAGCTTATTTTTTAAGGTGGTGTCCCAGGGGACCCAGATTCTCTCTCCTTAGCTTTATTACGTACACACTTGTCACGCTGTCACAGAACCACCAGAAGTGAAATGTGACATAAAGATATAATTATGGATGGAACAAAACAGCTCAAGAAAGCAGTTAAGATTATCTCACAAGGTGTGGCGGATTCCTCTTGTTTTGGATGTTTATACTAAACCAGATGCTAACATCACTGAATTTTATTAGCAAGACTTTACTTGCGGGGTTGCATGCATGTGGAGCTCGGAAGACAACTTGTGGGAGCCAGCCTTGGTTCTCTTTTTCCAACAAGTGGATCCTGGCTTTGGTGTTGGTACCACCACCCAGTGTGCTATCTCCCCAGTTCTGGGCCATGTTTTTGAGAGACGAACTTAAGCTAGTATTTGTCAGAAAAAGAGAAATGAAAATGATGAAGTCTGATATTGTACTGCACTGTAGGTGCTGCCATTGACGTGCAAAACTGTCTACTCAATTTTTTTTATCATGTATTAAATTTATTCAATTTGTATCACAGCTGTGGCCCCCTCCCCCATCTCCTTCCAATCCTACCCTCCCTCCCTCTTCTCCCCCTATGCCCCTACCCTAGTCCACTGATAGGGAAGGTCCTCTTCCCTTCTATCTGACCCTAGCCTATCAGGTCTCATCAGGACTGGTTGCATTGTCTTCCTCAGTGGGCTGGCAAGGCTGTACCCTCCAGGAGGAGGTGATCAGAGAGCCAGCCACTGAGTTCATGCCAAAGAAAGTACCTGCTCCCTTACTAGGGACCCCACTTGGAGATTGAGTCTGTGGGATACATCTGAGCCTGGTTTGGGGTCCTCTCCATGCATTGTCCTTGATTGGGGTATCATTCTCTTCAGGGCCCCCAGGGCTCAGTTTTTATGGCTCTGTTGGTCTCCTTTTGGAGCTCCTGTGGCTCAGGTATTTGAGCATACAGACTAAGGGGAATGTTTCACACACAAAACATACTAGGTCCAATCAGCTTAGCCTCAGGAGAGGCTCTCCTTGGCTGCATCACACAGTCAAGGAGGGCAGGATCTTTGATGAGAGAGAGCTGGAGACTGGGAAGGGACCAGGCTCACACTTTACATAACAACATACTTAATTAAAGTCTCCCTCCACATCAGCTCCTGTCCCCTCCACGTCTTTCTATCTCCCCCTTCTTTCATAAGACTACCTGCACTCTGCCCAAAGTTTGGCTATGTGTCTCAGCCTCTGCATCAATACCTCTGCTTCGATACCTCCATCAGTAGAGTCTTTCAGATGCTCTCTGTGGTAGGCTCCCTGTTTCCTGTCTTCTCCTGCTTCTGATGTCTATCATGTTTGTCCTTCTGAATGATGATTGAGCATCTTCCCTAGGGTCTTGCTGTTTAGCTTCTTTTTTCTTTTTAAAATTTATTAATTTTTTTATTAATTACAGTTTGTTCACCTTGTACCCCAGCTGTAGCCCCCTTCCTCGTTCCCTCCCAATCCTACCATCCTTCATCTCCTCCGATGCCCCTCCCCAAGTCCACTGATAGGGGAGGTCCTCCTTCCCTTCCATCTGATCCTACTCTGTCAGGTCTCATCAGGACTGGCTGAATTGTCTTCTTCTGTAGCCTGGTAAGGCTTCTCCCCTTCAGGGGAAGGTGGTCAAAGAGCTAGCCACTGAGTTCATGTCAGAGACAGCCCCTGTTCCCATTATTAGGGAACCCACTCGGAGACTGAGCTGCTATGAGCTACATCTGAGCAGTGGTTCTAGGTTATCTCTATGCATGGTCCTTGGTTAGAGTATCAGTCTCAGAAAAGACCCCTGGGCCCAGATTTTGGTTTGGATCTGTTGCTCTCCTTGTGGAGCTCCTGTCCTCTCCAGGTCTTTCCATCTCCCCTTTCTTTCATAAGATTTCTTGCACTCTGCCCAAAGTTTGGCTATGAGTCTCAGCATCTGCTTTGATACCTTGCTGGGTAGACTCTTTCAGAGGTCCTCTGTGATAGTCTCCTGTCCTGTTTCCTGTTTTCTCCCTCTTCTGATGTCCATCCTGTTTGCCCTTCTAAATGAGGATTGATCATCTTATCCAGGGTCTACTTTCTTGCTTAGCTTCTTTAGGTGTACAGATTTTAGTATGTTTATCCTATATTATATATCTAATATCCACTTATGAGTGAGTATATTCCCTGTATGTCTTTCTGCTTCTGGGATACTTCACTAGATCCCACCATTTGCCTGCAAATTTCATGGTTTCCTTGTTTTTAATTGCTGAGTAGTATTCCATTGTATAAATGTACCACAATTTCTGTATCTATTCCTCAGTTGAGGGACATCTGGGTTGTTCCCAGATTCTGGCTATTATGAATAAAGCTGCTACAAACATGGTTGAGCAAATGTCCTTGTTGTATACTTGAGCATCTTTTGGATACATGCTTAGGAGTGGTAGAGCTGGATCTTGAGTTAGCACTATTCCTAATTGAGAAAGCATCAGGTTGATTTCCAAAGTGGTTATACAAGTTTGCATTCCCACCAGCAATGGAGGAGGGTTCCTCTTTCTCCACATCCTCTCTAGCTTGTGTTGGCACTTGGGTTTTTGATCTTAGCCCTTCTGATGGGTGTAAGGTGAAATCTCAAGGTCATTTTGATTTGCATTTCCCTTAATGACTAAGGACACTGAGCATTTCTTTGTTTCTCTGCCATTCGATGTTCCTCTGTTGAGAATGCTCAGCCTCCCAGCTTCCTGAATACTTAAGTGATGTAACCAGCACTGACTACCACACAGCCACTATGCCTACTCTCCCAAGAGGGATTGCATCCAATTAACCCAAGCCAGAGTGTGCCCTTCCTTCGTCAGATCGCTTCTTTTGGGCATTATGTCACAGCAATGAGAAAAACAACTAACACAAGAGTCACTGGTACTTGGACATTCAGCCACCAAACTGAGCCAAATAAATAACCTTTCTTCGGAGAATACTCACAACCAGGCATGTTATTACAGCAACAAAAGATGGATTGAGTCAGAAAACCTTTGAAGGACGTTAACATGGCACTACAGAAATAATAAGCACAAGCGCAGGTCCAGAAAGGTTGCTTACCTGGAAAAAATCTTTGTAATCCAGGTGACAAGAGTCTCCTGCCAATCCTTTTCTAAAGGCATCTGGGCACTACCATGTTGGTGTGAATCTCCTCTTACAAGGTTAGCTTCTCGAAAGAAATATATTGATGCAATCTCATAACAAGATGATAACATTCGACTCTATAAATATAATTTTCCAAGTGTCTTCTTCTGCATCCTATTATGCAGCCCTTGTAGTGGTACCCAGAGAGCAAGGGTCATAGCTGATAGCAGCCAGGAAGTCTGAGATGGTGGGGGAGGAGGTAAGAGTCCCCCGCCCCCGCGCAGACAGATATGTTACACCAAACACTGGAAGTCAGTGACTAGAAAGAGGCCGTCATGGGAGCAACTGGTCAGAGTTACAGCAGAGGAAGTGGCATCTCTATGGAGACAGGAAGAAAACAAAGCCTGGACAAAAAATAGTTTGCACAATGAGGGCAATGCCATGTTAAGACGGGGATTTCCTGTTTAAGGGTGATGTGCATAACATGTCCATAGAGATCCTTATTTAAGATTTTACTCCTCTATCCTTATGTACTTATGTCTTACTTATTCTCATATGGAATACATATCTATCTATCTATCTATCTATCTATCTATCTATCTATCTATCTATCTATCTATCGTGTATGTGTGTGTGTGTGTGTGTGTGGCATGCCATGTGTATGCGGGTGCCTGCAAAGGTCAGAAGAGGGAGTCAGATCCTGTAGAACTGTAAACAACCCAAGCCTGACCTACATCAGCTGATGGCTGGTTGGGATCTAAGTCATCATGGGCACTGTGGAATGTCTTTCTCTTAAAAGCCAAAGTTAAATTAACATGACGAAAGATATCTGACATTAGAAAATGGAAAATGGCCCTACTGTATACACAACAAAGAAGACAACTGGCATGATTAACACTCTAAAGAAAACTAGGTTCCTGCATACTGTGGTACCTCAAGGCGGGAGATTTACATTGT